>NC_041382.1:97398004-97468575 GCF_002162155.2 Triticum dicoccoides | reverse complement strand
CCGCGACTCCCGCCCGCTGCCATCGACTGTTGCGCTCGCCGCATCGTGGATGCGCCCGACCCCACCCCGGAGCCGCCCGCGGCCACTTGCCTCCGCACGGGACCACCGTCGAGCTCCCGCACGCCCTGGACCGCGCTTGGCCGCGCCCGACCGTGGCCGACAGCGCGCGCTCGCGCCCACGCCCCTCTGACCAAGCCCGGCCATGGACGGTCCCCGCTCCCCCTTGCTGCTGCACGCCCGCCGCCGCCGAACCTCGTCACCGGCCTTGTTTTCGGCCACCTCCAGCACCAACCACTAGCCCAACTCGATGCGCGCCAACGCGCTCATCCTTCTGATGCTCGTGGGTGACCAAGTGGTCACCGGAACGCAACTCCGGCGAGCCGCTGCCGTGGTTCCCCTCCCCGCACGCCCACACGCCCTCCCCTGGACGCATCGTGGGCACGACCCCGCTGGCGCCCTCCGTCGCCTCCGTGCGGGTGCGCGGCGCCCGCACCCGATAACGCCCGTGCGACCATTCGGGCTGGCACCCGACGCCCGCGCCGACTCCACCCGCTAGCGCCCCGCCCGCTAGGCCTCTGTGCCACAGACAAACGGGCCCCACCCCCCTTAAAAAAAGGAATTAAAAAAATAATTAGTAAAAATAAAAATGATTTAATAAAACTAATTATTAATTAATTAATTAATTAAGTAATTAATTAAGTTAATTAATCCGGTTTAATTAATTTAATTAACTAGTTAAGTTTAATTAAAATGTAATTAGATTAACCTAAACCCTAATTAACCTAATTAGAGGTTGACAGGTGGGTCCCCCTAGACCCACATGTCAGGTTGACCAGGTCAATGGTCAACGTTGACGGCTGACGTCAGCATGACATCATGCTGATGTCATAAATCCATTTTCGAATTAATTAAATAATTAATTAAATTCCAGAAATTAACAAAATCTTTAGAAATCAAATATTTTAATCCGTAACTCGGATTAAAATATTTTCAACATGAAAGTTGCTCAGAACGACGAGACGAACCCGGATACGTAGCCCGTTCGTCCACCACACACCCCTAACATATCAAACCCGGAACTTTCCCCCTCCGGTTCATCTGTCAGAAAACACGAAACACCGGGAATACTTTCCCGGATGTTTTCCCCCCCTTCACCGGTATCACCTACTACCGCGTTATGGCACACCGAACACCGCGTATTGCCTGGTTATATTTTGTGATGCTTTGTTTGCTCTGTATTCATTATTTCTCCCCCCTTTTCTCTCCGGTAGACTACGAGACCGACGCTGCTGCTGCCCAGTTCGACTACGGAGTTGACGACCCCTCTCTCTTGCCAGAGCAACCAGGCAAGCCCCCCCTTGATCACCAGATATCGCCTATTCTACTCTATACTGCTTGCATTAGAGTAGTGTAGCATGTTACTGCTTTCTGTTATACCTATCCTGATGCATAGCCTGTCCTTGATACTACTGTTGTTACCTTTACCTGCAATCCTATATGCTTAGTATAGGATGCTAGTATATTCATCTATGGCCCTACATTCTTGTCCGTCAGCCGTGCTATACTATCGGGCCATGATCACTCGGGAGGTGATCACGGGTATATACTATATACTTTATACATGATACATGTGGAGACTAAAGTCGGGTCGGCTGGTGGAGCACCCGCGAGTGGATCTTTGTGGCGGAGCGACAGGGCAGGTTGAGACCGCCTAGGAGAGAGGTGGGCCTGGCCCTGTTCGGCGTTCGCGGATACTTAACACGCTTAACGAGATCTTGGTATTTGATCTGAGTTGGCTACGAGCCTATACGCACTAACCATCTACGCGGGAGTAGTTATGGGTATCCCGACGTCATGTTATCAGCCGAAGCACTTCGTGACGCCAGCGACTGAGTGGCGCGCGCCGGATTGGAACGTAAGCCTGCTCTTGTATTAAGGGGGCTAGTTCTGCTTTCGGCCACGTACGCAACGTGCAGGTGTGCTATAGGCGATGGGCCCAGACCCCTGTGCGCTTAGGTTTAGACCGGCGTGCTGGCCTCTCTGTTGAGCCTAGGTGGGGCTGCGACGTGTTGATCTTCCGAGGCCGGGCATGACCCAGGAAAGTGTGTCCGGCCAAATGGGATCAAGTGTGCTGGGTAAGTTGGTGCACCCCTGCAGGGAAGTTAATCTATTCGAATAGCCGTGATCTTCGGTAACAGGACGACTTGGAGTTGTACCTTGACCTTATGACAACTAGAACCGGATACTTAATAAAACACACCCTTCCAAGTGCCAGATACAACCGGTGGTCGCTCTCCCTCAGGGATATGAGGAGGGGATCGCCGGGTTGGATTATGCTATGCGATGCTACTGGAGATGCTACTTGGAGATGCTACTTGGAGATGCTACTTGGAGGACTTCAATCTACTCTCTTCTACGTGCTGCGAGACGGAGGCTGCCAGAAGCGTAGTCTTTGATAGGACTAGCTATCCCCCTTTTATTCTGGCATTCTGCAGTTCAGTCCACCGATATGGCCTCCTTACAAGTGTAGCTCCTTGCTTGCGAGTACTTTGGATGAGTACTCACAGTTGCTTTCTCCCCCCCTTTTCCCCCTTTCCTTTCTTTTTGGTTGTCGCAACCAGATGCTGGAGTCCAGGAGCCAGACGCCACCGTCGACGACGACCCCTACTACACCGGAGGTGCCTACTACTACATGCAGCCCGCTGACGACGACCAGGAGTAGTTAGGAGGATCCCAGGCAGGAGGCCTGCGCCTCTTTCGATCTGTATCCCAGTTTGTGCTAGCCTTCTTAAGGCAAACTTGTTTAACTTATGTCTGTACTCAGATATTGTTGCTTCCGCTGACTCGTCTATGATCGAGCACTTGTATTCGAGCCCTCGAGGCCCCTGGCTTGTATTATGATGATCGTATGACTTATTTATGTTTTAGAGTTGTGTTGTGATATCTTCCCGTGAGTCCCTGATCTTGATCGTACACATTTGCGTGCATGATTAGTGTACGATTGAATCGGGGGCGTCACAAGAGGCCCAACTCAGAATTGATGTTTTTTTTTGCCTATTTTAGGTTTTCAAAGAAAAGGAATATCAAACGGAGTCCAAACGGAATGAAACCTTCGGGAACGTGATTTTCTCAACGAACAAGACCCAGGAGACTTGGACCCTACGTCAAGAAACAAAGGAGGAGGCCACGAGGTAGGGGGCGCGCCTACCCCCCAGGCGCGCCCTCCACCCTCGTGGGCCCCCTGTTGCTCCACCGACGTACTCCTTCCTCCTATATATACATACGTACCCCCAAACAACCAGATACGGAGCCAAAACCCTAATTCCACCACCGCAACTTTTTGTATCCATGAGATCCCATCTTGGGGCCTGTTCCGGACCTCCGCCGGAGGGGGCATCGATCACAGAGGGCTTCTACATCATCACCATAGCCCCTCCGATGAAGTGTGAGTAGTTTACCTCAGACCTACGGGTCCATAGTTATTAGCTAGATGGCTTCTTCTGTCTTTTTGGATCACAATACAATGTTCTCCCCCTCTCTTGTGGAGATCTATTCGATGTAATCTTCTTTTTGCGGTGTGTTTGTTGAGACCGATGAATTATGGGTTTATGATCAAGTCTATCTATGAATAATATTTGAATCTTCTCTGAATTATTTTATGTATGATTGGTTATCTTTGCAAGTCTCTTCGAATTATCAGTTTGGTTTGCCCTACTAGATTGATCTTTCTTGCAATGGGAGAAGTGCTTAGCTTTGGGTTCAATCTTGTGGTGTCCTTTCCCAGTGACAGTAGGGGCAGCAAGGCACATATTGTATTGTTGCCATCGAGGACAACAAAATGGGGTTTTCATCATATTGCATGAGTTTATCCCTCTACATCATGTCATCTTGCTTAAGGCGTTACTCTGTTTTCATTAACTTAATACTCTAGATGCATGCTGGATAACGGTCGATGCATGGAGTAATAGTAGTTGATGCAGGCAGGAGTCGGTCTACTTGTCTCGAACGTGATGCCTATATACATGATCATACCTAGATATTCTCATAACTATGCTCAATTCTGTCAATTGCTCAACAATAATTTGTTCACCCACCGTAGAATACTTATGCTCTTGAGAGAAGCCACTAGTTAAACCTATGGCCCCCGGGTCTATCTTCATCATATTAATCTTCCAATACTTAGTAATTTCCTTTGCTTTTTACTTTTCTTTTATTTTACTTTGCATCTTTATCATAAAAAATACCAAAAATATTATCTTATCATATCTATCAGATCTCACTCTCGTAAGTGGCCGTGTAGGGATTGACAACCCCTTATTGCGTTAGTTGCGAGGATTTATTTGTTTTGTGCAGGTGCGAGGGACTCGCGCGTAGCCTCCTACTGGATTGATACCTTGGTTCTCAAAAACCGAGGGAAATACTTATGCTACTTTACTGCATCACTAGCACATTTAAGTCTAACCCACTTCCTATGCATAGGTATTTTGTGAGCAAACAACTTATGGGAGGAATAATCAACTAGCATAGGAAGGCAAAACAAGCATAACTTTAAAAATTTAAGCACGTAGAGAGGGAACTTGATATTATTGCAATTCCTACAAGCATATATTCCTCCCTCATAATAATTTTCAGTCGCATCATGAATGAATTCAACAATATAACCAGCACCTAAAGCATTCTTTTCATGATGTACATGCATAGAAAATTTACTAGTCTTCACATAAGCAAAATTCTTCTCCTTCGGAATACTAGTGGGAGTAAACTCAACAAAATAATTATCATGTGAGGCATAATCCAATTGAAAACTAAAATCATGATGACAAGTTTCATGGTTATCATTATTTTTAATAGCATACAAGTCATCACAATAATCATCATAGGTAGCAACTTTGTTCTCATAATCAATTGGAACCTCTTCCGAAATAGTGGAATCATTACTAAATAAAGTCATGACCTCTCCAAATCCACTTTCATCATCATAAATAGGAGGCATGCTATCATCATAACGAATTTGCTCATCAAAACTTGGGGGACAAAAATATCATCTTCATCAAACATAGCTTCCCCAAGCTTGTGGATTTGCATATCATTAGCATCATAGATAGTCAAGGAATTCATACTAACAACATTGCAATCATGCTCATCATTCAAATATTTAGTGCCAAACATTCTAACGCATTCTTCTTCTAGCACTTGAGCACAATTATCGGAATCCTTATTCTCACAAAAGACATTAAAAAGATGAAGCATATGAGGCATCCTTAATTCCATTTTTTGTAATTTTCTTTTATAGACTAAACTAGTGATAAAACAAGAAACAAAAAGATTCGATTGCAAGATCTAAAAGATATACCTTCAAGCGCTAACCTCCCCGGCAACGGCGCCAGAAAAGAGCTTGATGTCTACTACACAACCTTCTTCTTGTAGACGTTGTTGGGCCTCCAAGTGCAGAGGTTTGTAGGACTGTAGCATATTTCCCTCAAGTGGATGACCAAAGGTTTATCAATCTGTAGGAGGCGTGGGATGAAGATGGTCTCTCTCAAGAAACCCTGCAACCAAATAACAAAGAGTCTCTTGTGTCCCCAACATACCCAATACAATGGTAGATTGTATAGGTGCACTAGTTCGGCGAAGAGATGGTGAAACACGTGGTATATGGATGGTGGATAATGGTTTTTGTAATCTGAAAATATAAAAACAGCAAGGTAAGTAATGATAAAAGTGAGCATAAACGGTATTGCAATGCGTTGAAACAAGGCATAGGGTTCATACTTTCACTAGTGCAAGTCCTCTCAACAATAATAACATAATTGGATCATATCACTATCGCTCAACATGCAACAAAGAGTCACTCCAAAGTCACTAATAGCGGAGAACAAACGAAGAGATTATGGTAGGGTACGAAACCACCTCAAAGTTATCCTTTCGGATCTATCTATTCAAGAGTCCGTAGTAAAATAACACGAAGCTATTCTTTCCGTTCGTTCGTACTAGAATAACACCTTAAGACACAAATCAACCAAAACCCTAATGTCACCTAGATACTCCAATGTCACCTCAAGTATCTGTGGGTATGATTATACTATATGCATCACACAATCTCAGATTCATCTATTCAACCAACACAAAGTACTTCAAAGAGTGCCCCAAAGTTTCTACCAGAGAGTCAAGACGAAAACGTGTGCCAACCCCTAGGCATATGTTCATGGGCGAAACCCGCAAGTTCATCACCAAAACATACATCAAGTGGATCACATGATATCCCATTGTCACCACAGATAAGCACGTGCAAGACATACATCAAGTGTTCTCAAATCCTTAAAGACTCAATCCGATAAGATAACTTCAAAGGGAAAACTCAATCCATTACAAGAGAGTAGAGGGGGAGAAACATCATAAGATCCAACTATAATAGCAAAGCTCACGATACATCAAGATCGTATCACCTCAAGAACACGAGAGAGAGAGATCAAACACATAGCTACTGGTACATACCCTCAACCCCGAGGGAGAACTACTCCCTCCTCGTCATGGAGAGCATCGGGATGATGAAGATGGCCACCGGAGAGGGATTCCCCCTCCGGCAGGGTGCCGGAATGGGTCTAGATTGGTTTTCGGTGGCTACGGAGGCTTCTAGCGGCGGAACCCCCGATCTATTGTGCTCCCCGAAGTTTTTAGGGTATATGGGTATATATAGGAGGAAGAAATACGTCGGTGGATCTCCGGGCTGTCCATGAGGCAGGGGGGCGTGCCCAGGGGGTGGGCGTGCCCCCACCCTCGTGGGCAGCCCGGGACTCTCGTGGTCCATCTCCGATATTCCGTGGGCTTCTTCTGGTCCAAAAATAAGTTCCGTGAAGTTTCAGGTCAACTGGACTCCGTTTGATTTTCCTTTTCTGCGATACTGTAAAACAAGGAAAAAACAGAAACTAGCACTGGGCTCTGGGTTAATAGGTTAGTCCCAAAAATAATACAAAAGTGCATAATAAAGCCCATAAACATCCAAAACAGATAATATAATAGCATGGAACAATAAAAAATTATAGATACGTTGGAGACGTATCACTGCTCACTTCAATCACCACCTCCTCTCTTGTCTCAGCTACTCCTGCTTCTGCCCCACAAATGAAAAATAAAAATAAAACTGAAACAAGATAAGAAAAAATAATGGTTTGGAGCATGGAAGTGCTAAGTTTCTGTAAACAAAACAAAACATGGGTTGGAGCACAAGTAGTTGGGGAAGATGAGTGGAATAACCTGCAGGGCCTGTCGAAATTTGAGACGTGTTGTGATGGGAGTCACATCGAAAACTGGCCCTACTGAGGTAGCCGGAGATTCACCAAACAAAGGGCTCCTCGCACGGATCGACAAGAAGGAGTCCAAATCTGCAACAGAAGTTTTTGCAGGGGATGTACAAACTTGAGGAAACTCCTGAAATAGTAGATCATCATCACTCCACGGTTCGAACAATCCAAAAGAAGGTCCATCTTCAAGCGTGCCTGGCCTCCTCGTCAGATTCACATGTGCGAAGCTTGGGCTGCGAGGGGGCGTATGTTCAGCGCTGTTTACCTTGCTGCCCGAGTCTTCTCCCTGCCATTGCTCTGATCATTGCCGTTGCTTTGATCATTTTCACTGTTGTCATCGCTCATCCTGGGTGGGGCATCATTGTTTTGACCTACTTCCGCTGCTGGTTGCTTGGGATGTTGCGGAGATGGTACAGTGGCAGTGGCTGGTTGCTTGGGCTCTTGCTTGGGCTGTTGCGGAGGTGGTACAGTGGTAGTGGCATCATCCATGCATGCAGTCCCGTGTGTGCCAAGATGAATGTTGGGCTGCTCTGGATGCTTGGGCTATTGCGCAAAAGGTTCAGTTGCAGTCCCATTAGACATGCCTGTAGCAGAAGTCCCCCTGGTACACTGAAAGTGATGCCTTCACCTTCGGCTCTCTGTCCATGAATGTTGCACTCAGCTTTGTGTGCCTCAGACAACATTAGGCCCATCCGCTTGCAGTACATGCCTTGCAAGACCCTCCCAAATGAGCTGAATGCAACATTAAGTTCTCTGGCATGGAGCTCTTTTGTGCTTGTTATATATGACTTTCCTGTGTGGGGGCAACTGCGATGCATGGAAACAATGGCATTAGATTGGTAGGGACAGTAGTTTGTAACATGCTAGTGAAACGAAGGTGCAAAAAATATGAAAAAGGAAAAAAAAAGAGTTGCGAGAAAAAAACCCACCTCTAACTCCTCGATTGTTGGCAATGCATGGAGCCACTCCTCCAAAGAGCCACACATGTCTTCACCACTCTCCGTGTTAGCTGGAGGCGGCTCATGCACATGCTCTGTGCTGCCATTGGTACCCCATGTATCGGTGTGAGGTGGGCTTTGAGAACCCGCATATGCTCCCACATGTACATTTGCTTGCATGTGGGAGCTCTCTTGCACATCTGAAGTGTGTGTTGTGCCCCAACAGCACCCCCTTGGTCGCTGATTTTCGGGAACTCCTCTGTGACATGTTCACTGGCAATTCCTTGGTGATGCTGATCTATATATGACATGAACTCAACTACTACGTATGGTGTACTGGTCCTGAACTGCATTACAAAAACAAGAAAATAGTTAAGAATTGTAACAAACAAATGTCTTCTATATAAAAAACAAAAAAAGCAAAGTCTTTCAGTTTCAATCACTTACTGGACGCTTCCCAAACCCATCATCCAGGGTGTCCACTGCGACAACATAAAAGTCCATTTCATGAACAAAACAAGCTCTAGGAAGCGAGTAGTTGATGGTGTGATCAACTAAGCATCCTCTTGGCACATCAAGATGATCCATGTAAATTATCTGCAAAATGAAAAAAGACACAAAAAAGAAAAGAAAACATCAGTGCCTCAAGAAAAAGATTTGTTGTTACGGATAAAAGGAGTGGGATGTTACAGGAATCAAAGGGGGTGTACCGAAAGCATTGGTAGACATCCACCGATGAGAAATTTCCCTCTACCCTCATTCCTCTTGTCCTGGTATTTTTTAACTTCTCTCATCACATCACACAGGATATGCTCATCCCACTCAAACTCATGGACCATACTCATATCTCGTAGGGTGTAAAGATAATCTAGGGGGACCATGTTTCCTGTCCCAAGAGCTAGGACCAAAGCCAGGCACAGTAATACCCATGACCTCTCGATGGTGTCCTCCTCATCATCATCTGCTTTTGATAAGACGCAAACTGCGGTAGCTATAGGAGCCTATCCTCGCCGCCCAGATAAACTTCACGGAAATCAGCTTTGCCCCTCTTCCTGAACTCTATCGGTCTGCTACCAGATGGGACATTGAATATCTTCTTAACCATGTCTTTTGAAAAGTGGATCTCCTTGTGGTCATTAATCCTGCAATTCACAAAAAAATCAGTAGATGTTGTGAGAATAAAGAAAACAAAAGGTGTTATGCAATAGAAAAGAAATACAAAAAAGTGAAGATTACATACTTCAACACATGATTCTTAGGGTCAATGTTCATAACAATGAAATCAAGAAGCTCTCCAGGAGGAGGGACCAAAGGAGATATAAATGCTTATTACATCTCTCTTTTTCCCTTTGATGGCATTGGCTATTTCGCATAGCCGCTTTACCGACCAACGATTTTGGAAGATAGGCATGCTGCAAAACAAGGTTTGAAAGAACATTAGCTAATCCAACTAATTTCAGATAAGCATGAGCTAAAAATTCATGGAAAAGTATTGAAACAGTAGCTAAAATTTCAGAGAAAAGATATATGTAGTTTCAGAAGCAAAAACAGAGTTCCCTGTGGTATAAGCTAGCAGTACAAACATTCTTGTAGTTTCACAAACATAATCTACAAACATAACCTACTAACTACTTTCAGAAAGGTAAGTTTCTCTGAAATATAGCTACTATTTCTGAAATTACATATATGTTTCTCTGAAACTACAAACTAGATAATTGCATGAGCTACAAAAGCTTTGAACTAAAAAGAAATTACATATATGTTTCTCTAAAAAAACAAACTGGATAACTGCATGAGTATTGGAATAGTAGCTTCAGAAAAAATGAAACAAGGGGATCCTATAGAAACTGCATGCTCCAGAAATTCAGAAACACACCTATGAGTTTTCACAACTATGCGAGTTGACTGCTTGAGTTTCAGTCCAACGAAGGGCTGTTGATCATGCATTTTGCGAAAATGCAGTGGTTTCTTCATCAGGCTCTGAATTCTGTTTTAGACGCTTTTCGTTCTCCTGTTAGTGTTAACTGAATTTAAGCTTTAAAAGGTGTCGTGGAATTGTCACGACAGATGTCCTGGTGAAAGGACTTAATCGTGGAGCCATCGCAACTAGGAAGCTTAAAGGGGTTAAACGGGACAAAGGACACGAGAGGTTTATACTGGTTCGGCCCCTTCCGGTGAAGGTAAAGGCCTAGTCCAGTTGAGATGATATTGCTAGGTTTCGATGACCAAGGAGCGAATACGCTTAACCTGGCTCTCGATCTGTTGTTTCTTGTCCTAAGCCGCCGCCGGGTCGTCCCCTTATATACATGGGTCGACGCCCTGCGGCCTATAGAGTCCCGGCCGGCTCATACAACGTGTCCGGCTCGGTGACGTATCTTACATGTCTTACATTACAAGTCTATTCATACATGGCGGTTTATACGTACGGGCCTTAAGCTGCCTCTGGGCTTGGGCCTATCATAAGCCTAATAGTGAACCGCCATCTTGTATACTCTTGGGCTTCATTTAGGTAAACCGCCATTGTGGTTGACCTGGCTCCTCCTGGACGGGTCATATCTGGTAGTCATATCCCCAACATTAGGCCCCAAGTTGATTTGAACTTTGTTCATGTCAATCTTCAACACTTAGAAAAAATCCATCTACCACTGCTATGAAAGCCTTGTAACCCGCCATGACGTCATCTCCAGGAATTTTGGAAACCCGCCATGATGTCACCTTAACGGATCTTTATCTTAAATGCCTTCCAAAAATCAAGGTGTCCAATTAGCTGGGTAATGATCATTTTGGCCTCCTCGTCTTTCGCGCCTGCCTATCGCCCCTTTCCTTATAAATAGGATACGAAAGCTATCTCACATTTTTCCCCTTCTTCATTCTTTCGCAACCCCTCTGCCGCTCGAGCTCCACCGCCATTGCAGAGCACTTCGTCTTCTTCAACCTCGGCCGCTGCATCAACCTGAGTTGATCCAGACAATGGCGGCGACCCTCCACAGCAGATCTGCAGCTGTAAGTTTGTGCTTTTTCGTACCTTAGATCCACACTAGGGTTTGCGAGCTTCTTCGTGTTCTTCGTAGTTCGTCGGAGTTCGTCGTAGTTCATCCTCCAGGCTATACCACGAGCCTCTTTGATCTGAGAACGGCGTTAAACTGATGCGATAACTATTTTATTTCCACTTTCAATATCAGTAGATCCCCTTTCTTGGAAGAAAAATCTTGTGCAAGCTCATGAACTCATCTGTACTGACTTTTAGGTCAAGATTTATTTTTATTTTCTGAACAGCCATTGATCCAAAGTAATATCTGCAGTATGTGAAACTTGTTTACCTCAATACTTAACCAATTTTTTGTCGCCGGCAACTTTTGAATATCCTTAGTCATGGTGGCTTACCATGCCGACATATTTTTCCTTCATACACCATTAACCCTTATTTAAGACACCATTACACATCTGTATTGCAATCATTAACCTGTGATTCCACCAGTTAACTTGAACCGACAAATTACTTCCTTTTTAGCTTGTTTTTTCGCCATGCCGCCAAAGACGACGACAGTTTGCAACTGGGTCCCTTCCACAGTCATTGAGGACACTCTGAAGGATTTTGTCACCGTTGGGTATTTACCTGAGAAGAGCGTCATATCCTACCGCGCCCCTCACCCGGCTGAAGAAAAGCCTCAGCTAAAAGATGGTGAAATCATCGTCTTTACTGATCATATGAACCGGGGGTTTTCACCGCCCGGCTCAAAATTCTTCAGAGAGGTCCTGCATTTTTTCAAGCTTCATCCACAAGACATTGGACCCAATTCCATATCAAACATCTGCAATTTCCAAGTTCTCTACGAGGTTTATCTTCAAGAAGAACCTACTATTGAACTCTTCAGAGAGTATTTCTATTTGAACCGCCAGAATGAATACACCAACGACCCCAGCTTGGAACTTCGTGGGATTTCGATTCAGCGCAGACGGGATGTTGTCTTTCCTTTAGTAGTCTTGCCAAGACATCCCAAGGACTGGAACCAAACTTGGTTTTATTGCAAAGACATGTCACCAGCTGATGAAAAACCAATGTCGGGTTATCGCGCTGAGCGTCTTGACGCTAAGTATTCACTCCCTGATAAGCTTTCTGCCGCTGAACGTAAGAAACTCATCCCAACCATCAAAAGGGTTCAAGCCTTGCTAGGAAATGGCTTAACTGGAGTTGACTTGATCTGTTGTTGGATCGCATGGCGGATCATCCCTCTGAGCCGCTGATCTGACTTGATGTACAACTACACCAGAGGAGTAGACGATCTGTTAAGCCATAGCTCCCTACGTCTGACTGAAGAAGCCATCATTGAAATGTCAACCACCCTCATTGAGGGAGTCCTGGATTAGGGAGTGTTCGGATAGCCGGACTATACCTTCAGCCGGACTCCTGGACTATGAAGATAGAAGATTGAAGACTTCGTCCCATGTCCAGAAGGGACTTTCCTTGGCGTGGAAGGCAAGCTTGGCGATACGGATATGCAGATCTCCTACCATTGTAACCGACTATGTGTAACCCTAACCCTCTCCGGTGTCTATATAAACCGGAGGGTTTTAGTCCATAGGACAATATACACAACAACAATCATACCATGGGCTAGCTTCTAGGGTTTAGCCTCTCCGATCTCGTGGTAGATCTACTCTTTTACTACCCATATCATCAATATTAATCAAGCAGGACGTAGGGTTTTACCTCCATCGAGAGGGCCCGAACCTGGGTAAAACTTCGTGTCCCTTGCCTCCTGTTACCATCCGGCCTAGACGCACAGTTCGGGACCCCCTACCCGAGATCCGCCGGTTTTGACACCGATATTGGTGCTTTCATTGAGAGTTCCTCTGTGTCATTGCCATCAGGAAGGATGCCTCGCCCCGTCTTTAAAGACGACAGCGTTGCTAAGGGAGCTTTGGCTGTCGGCCAAACCCTCCGGCTAGGTGGTTTTCTTATGACCACCTGTTCGGCTTCTGCACCGACGATGACCTCTCGAGCCATCGAAAACAATCTTCATGTCAGCTTGGAACTCGCCGAGCAGCTAGATCCAATGGAGCTCTCCTCAATAAACGAGCTCTTGGATCGCATCGCTGCCCTGGGAGTCGCTACGGATTACGACCAAATTGGGCCTAAACCCGATCTGAGAGAGATTAACTCTCCCCAAGTCACCCATCATGTTGCCGTGGTAGAGGGACAGTGCGGCGACCCTTCATCTATCTTAAGGACTAGCTACGTCCGGATTCCCGATCCCTCCAAGCCGGATACCCGCGGAGGGGAGGACATCACTCAAGACCTGAACTTAGAGTCAGGCGACGGGCTGGATTCATTGGACAACATCCAGGAATCCAAATTTTCGAGTTTGGAAATTCCTCAGCCTCTGAGCCTCAGATGGGGTAGGGCTTTGGATTTAATTCCGCCCACCCACCCGAACATAAGCGATCAATCCCAAATTAGGCAAGAGCCCGATGAAACAGTACATCATTACTGGGCCAGATTCCTACTGGTTAAGAACAGGATAAAGGACTGCCGCGAGGAAGACGCAATCTCAATCTTTTGCAATAATTGCACGGATAAGGGAATCCTCAACGCCATAAGT
Source organism: Triticum dicoccoides (assembly GCF_002162155.2). Classification (NCBI taxonomy): domain Eukaryota; kingdom Viridiplantae; phylum Streptophyta; class Magnoliopsida; order Poales; family Poaceae; genus Triticum; species Triticum dicoccoides. The sequence goes on along the minus strand of NC_041382.1, from coordinate 97,454,733 downwards.
CTCCGTGATATTACACGCTTCGCTGACTTGGCGTCCATCGTACGAAAGTACTGTGCGATGGAAAGTGCCTGGAAAACCGAAATAAAATTTTGGGACGATCCGGCCCTGAATACAAACCCAGTCCGAAATAAAAGGGTGCATCATCACCAGACACCCGGATCAAACACCAAAAAGCAAAAACCCTCTACAAGGCACGGAACCGTACTGGAAGGATGGCTTAATGGACCCTGTAAAATTCACAGTACAGAGGACGCCACACTAACTCACAGTCTTAGAGCATGTTGGATACTCTGGCAGGTGGCCAAAATTGGCGAAAATCTCCTAATTCCGGAAGCCACAGAAAGCCACCCCAGAGACACCAATACGGTATTAACAGTCTTCGAGACTTTCGCATCAAATAATATGCGAAAAAGGACACTCCGCAGCCTTGCTGAAGTCTACCAAGTAGCAACAATAAATCCATGGAGTGAAACGGCTATTACCTTTAACGCCAGTGATGAACCTAAATTCCGAACAGCCCGAGCACCAGCTGCATTGGTCCTCAGTCCAATAGTGGACGGCTTTCGTCTTAACAAGGTACTCATGGACGGCGGCAGCGGATTGAACCTCATTTATAGGGAAACCCTTCAAACAATGGAAATAGACTGGAACCGCATTGAGCGAAGCAGCACAACCTTTAGAGGAATAATCCCTAGTCGGGAAGCACGCTGTACAGGAAAAATCACACTAGATGTGGTGTTCGGCACGCCGGATAATTATAGGTCCGAAGAGATCACGTTCCATGTAGCTCCGTTCAGCAGCGGTTATCACGCTCTGCTAGGACGGGAAGCATTTACAATCTTCCAAGCAATACCCCATTACGGGTACATGAAGCTCAAGATGCCCGGGCCTAACGGGATCATCACTCTCGCTAGTGATCCGGACATAGCACTCCGCGCCGAAAACAAGACAGCCGCACTGGCCCTCGAGCCACTATTTGAAGCCCTAGCGGATGAGGAACTGACTGTGCTGTGCTCTATGGTGAATAGGGACGATGTGGTACTCGACAAAAGATCCAAGTCCACCTCCTTTAAATCGGCAGACGAAATAGTCAAATTCCAAGTCCATCCAACGGACCCCAATAAAACAGCTTCCATCGGGGCATAGCTAAACCCTGATGTAGACGCCGCACCGCGAGAGTTCCTACGAGAGAACCAGGACATTTTCGCCTGGCACCCTCCAGACATGCCAGGAATCCCACGCAGGCTAGCCGAGCACAACTTAAATATCCAAACAGGATTCAAACCTCTCAACAGGCACTTCGGCGTCTTTCCGAACCTAAGAGACAGGCCATGGGAGAGGAGCTAGCAAAGCTATTAGAGGCCGGATTCATCAGAGATATAAAGCATCCGGACTGGCTAGCAAACCTGGTGATGGTACCAAAGAAGGACAAATCCTAGCGCCTATGTGTTGATTTTAAAGACGTTAACAAGGCTTGCCCAAAGGATCCCTTCCCCCTCCCCCGCATTGATCAAATTATCGACGCTACCGCAGGACACGATTCATTGTGTTTCCTCGACGCATATTCCGGCTACCATCAAATCAAGATGGCAGAACCAGACCAAGCCGCAACGGCATTTATCACACCATACGGCCCATTCTGCTTCAACACGATGCCCTTCGGGCTCAAAAACGCCGGCGCAACATATCAGCGCATGACTCAGACATGTCTGGCAAACCAGATCGGCAAAACAGTGGAGGCATATGTAGATGATGTGGTCGTCAAAACAAGACACGTCGAATCTCTAGTAGACGACTTGAGGCTCACATTTGATAACCTCCGAACATACGACATCAAGCTCAACCCGGAAAAATGCGTTTTCGGTGTTCCAGCCGGAAAGCTCTTGGGCTTCATTGTATCCGGTAGAGGAATTGAAGCAAATCCAGCCAAGATCCGAGCTCTGTCACAACTGGATATCCCAAAGGACCTCAAACAAATACAAAAGTTAACCGGATGCGTGGCGGCTCTAAGCCGCTTTATCTCCCACTTGGGAGAAAAGTCCCTACCCCTCTACCGCCTCCTTCGGTGCACCGAACACTTCGAATGGACGGATGCAGCCACAGCCGGACTCGACGAAATAAAAGCCATACTGGCAACAAACCCAGTCCTGGCCGCGCCAAACATTGGCGAACTAATGCTATTATACATTGCAGCAACACATCAGGTTGTAAGCGCAGTGCTCGTCGTCGAACGAGAAGCGGACTGACACAAATTCCCCCTTCAAAAGCCGGTCTATTATGTGTCCACTGTCCTCACTCCCTACAAATCACGGTACCCGCATTATCAAAAGATTGCGTACGCGGTATTCATGGCATCCCGAAAGCTACGACACTACTTTCAAGAGTGTTCAATAATAGTAGCCTCGGAAGTACCACTTAATGATATTATAAACAACCATGACGCAACGGGCCGGATTGCAATATGGGCCATTGATCTCCTCCCGTTCGACATAACTTATAAGCCATGGCGAGCCATCAAGTCGCAAGTCTTGGCCAACTTCGTCACAGAATGGACGGAGGCCGAACTCCCTAAAGAGTACGGCACATATTCAAATTGGATCATGCATTTCGACGGCTCCAAGATGTTGGCCGGACTGGGGGATGGCATCGTTCTGACGTCTCCCATAGGAGACACAGTTCAATACGTACTCCAGATTATGTACATGGACTCCAACAATGCAGTCGAATATGAGGCCCTTTTACATGGTCTCCGGATGGCAGTATCCATGGGCATTCAACGCCTAGAGGTGCGCAGGGACTCGAACCTCGCAATATCACAAATAAATGGAGACTTGGATGCCAAGGATCCAAAAATGGCAGCTTACCGCAACGCCGTCCTAAAAATGTCAGCTCGGTTCGAGGGGCTTGAATTTCACCATATAGCCCGGGAAAATAATCAGGCGGCAGATGTCCTGGCATGCATCGGCGCAAAACGCGATGTAGTCCCCCCAACATCTTTTTGGAAAGGTTGTTCAAGCCATCCGTAGTATGGGAAGGGGAGCCGAACAATAACAGCCCGGACCCAACCGCACTGCCCAACACCGAACATTCTGACACAATCGGAGGCTCTGCCAATGAAATAACACCCTTAGCCCACATAATAATGGCCGTCATCGCCCCGTGGACAGAACCATTCCTCGCCTACCTTACTAGGCAGGAACTCCCCGAGGACCAAAATGAGGCACGCTGCATAGTGTGGCGATCCAAAGCCTACAGAGTCCATGAGGGAGATCTTTATAAGAAAAGCACTACCGGAGTCCTTCAAAGGTGCATCTCTGAAGAGGAGGGGCGGAACCTCCTGGCTGAAATTCATGCCGGACTCATTGGTCATCATGCTGTAGCTCGGTCCCTTGTAAGCAAGGCCTTCCGTACAGGCTTTTATTGGCCGACGGCCCGGGCAGACGCTCAGGACTTAGTCCAACGATGCACCGGTTGCCAGCTCTTTGCAAACCAAAGCCATATGCCACCCACCGCCCTCCAAACTATCCCCATTACTTGGCCCTTCGCGGTCTGGGGGCTTGACATGGTTGGACTCCTTAAAGGCGGAACCCACAAGCAAAAATACTTACTGGTCATGGTGGATAAGTTCACCAAATGGATAGAAGCCAAGCATGTTAAGACGGCCGAATCCGGACCGGTGATAGACTTTATATCCGGGGTTGTACACTGTTAGGGCGTCCCCCACAACATCATCACTAATAACGGCACGAACTTCACGGCCGACGAGGTAAAACTCTGGTGCAAAAACATGGGCATCAAGCTCGATTATGCTTCTGTCTATCACCCACAAACTAATGGCCAGGTCGAACGTGCAAATGGTCTTATCATGAGCGGTATCAAACCCAGATTAGTGCTGTCCCTCAAGGAATCTAACACGCACTGGGTAGAGGAGCTCGACTCCGTACTCTGGGGGCTGCAGACCACGCCGAATCGCACCACCGGATACACACCATTCTTTATGGTGTACGGCGCAGAGGCAGTTTTGCCTTGCGACATAATTCATGACTCACCTCGAGTGCGCATGTACGAAGAAAGAGAAGCCGAGCTCGATCGGCAGGACAGTTTGGACGCATTGGAGGAGGAGCGCGACGTGGCAAAAGCCCATTCCGCATTCTATCAACAGCAGGCTCGAAGATACCAGAGTAGAGAAGTACAGGCCAAAAATTACAATGTTGGCGAATTAGTTCTACGCCTGCCGGACAAGAAAAAGGACAAACTCAAGCCCAAGTGGGAAGGTCCCTTCATAATTGACCAAGTCCTGACTGGTTGAGCGTACCGCCTGCGAGATGCATTGGATAACCGACTCAAGCCGAACCCATGGAACGCAGCCCGTCTCCGAAGATTCTATGCCTAGCGCCGGACTCTGTGTTCGTCTCCTTCCTCTGTCCATTTTTTTATATATACTGTCTGTCTTACATTTCTCCCCTTCACCCCTTCCTTTCTCTTATAACCTTTAAAGGCTCATCAAATGACGTGCTATTCACACTCATCAAACCTGGGGGCTTCTTTTAACAGAAGCTTATTTATACGGGCTTCATGCCCAACACATGTGTCACACTTCCGCATGTACCTTTTATTCACCATTATATGCATTGGTATGACTTAAGTTTTGGCCAAGCTGGGTTGCCTGGCTCCTGTGCTTACCCCTACGTTCCCGATTGTTCGGCTAGGTGGTAAAGGACGCACCTCTGCGATTGTTACTGCCGGGTCAGCCAGACGTGTACCTCAGACTGGGTGAAGCTGAAAGCTAGCGTCTTAAGGGAATATTCGGTCGATGAACTAAAGATGATCCTTTTTATTATTTATCTATACGCCCCCAGATGTTTTTCCTACGTTTCTTTTCGCAGCATAGACATGCGCTTTAGGGCATGCCTCCCAGGGAAAGGAACCCCTAATGGAACTATTCTCCCTGGAAGATGTTTCTTACTAACCATGTAATATAACATAACTAGTCGGGCACTTGTCTGTTCACGCACTAATGACCCCTACACCTGGTCTCCATGCATTCCCCGGTTCCTATATAACCGCATGGGAATTCGGACACACTCCGGACCGTCAGGTCCCGAGGCTGAAGCGAAAAGGTCGGCCATGACAAATGATCTACAATCCGGCTAGAAGGCATTATAAATGTCAATTAAATTACATAGTCATTTTGACTGATTGTATTCCTCTTCAATACCATCTAACAGGCTGTCTAATTTACAGTCCTGCTGGGAATACTTTGCGGCCAACTCTACTTGGCCATATACTAAGCTTACAGGGATCTCCTTCCCATCGGGCCCTACAAGACCGACCTCGGCCATGTGGTTGGGGTCAGCCTTTGTGTACCGTGTCTTCACCATGGCCCAGGCCTCCCTAGCGCCTTGATGGCAGGCCGATATCTTCCACAATCAGAAGCGCCGCCGTGCTCCCTTTAGCTTCTCCACAAGCTCTCCAAGACCTTCGGGCATGGAGATGGATGGCCACAGGGCCTGGGCGACGCCTTGCATCGCCTGCCGAACTCGATCAAGCAGTTGCGAGAGCTCGGGAAGAAGGTCACCCGTAGAACCGGGCATCTCCTCTACATGATGACCTGTTAGCACACCTACAGACATTGCTCTGTTAGTCGACTTCCCCGCCGAACTTTCTTTCAAAGGTTCGTTCAAGCACTTACTAAATATGCCGCGCCGAAGCGGCTGATTCTCCTTAACGGAGTCTGACAGCTGGGCACGAACATCTTTCAGCTCGACGCCCAACTTGGTGTTGGAATCTTGGAGATCGTTCTTCTCCCGCCTCACCTTTGTCAGCACCTTCTCACCAGCCTTTAACTGGCGTAGGAGGTGTTGCCTTTCCGGATTCAATCTGGCGCCATCTGCAATTTCATTTGTCAGATTCGCACCCATGCCGTGCTTCGCAAAATACTTATCTTTCAAAGTGTATATTACCAGAGGGGGTCTCCTTGGGATCCCCTGCCGCGGCTAGTGCGGCCTCAAGTTGGGCTTTGCACTCTTCCAGCTCCTTGGACAGTAGGGAATTCTTTTCTGTAAGAACCTGCATAACAAATGATCCTTAAATCAGTTATTCTAACTGTTTCAAGTCTCGGGGGCTACTGGTATATATATATATATATATAATTACCAAAATTTTCTTACCCGTATGTCTTTTACATATTGCTCCGTGGCTTTGGCTAGACCATTTTGAGCGGCACGGAGGTACGCATCTCCCGAATTGAAGGCATCTAACGCCCCTTGGGAGAAACAAGCGTCGCGAAGGATTGTCCGGCGACGCCTGTGGTTCATGGCACTCTCCACCTCAGAGTTGGTGGCAGACAACCCGTCCACATCCTCCGTCGGAGGAGCGTCTGGTGCGCGCCTTGCGTTCGCCTCCGCCTCCGGACCAGGCTTTGGAGCCTGGCTGGTGGAGGCGCGATTGGCAGCCTCTTCGGATATAGTCCGACGAGGTCTCTTTGTCCTGAAGAGAGCACGAGTGTCAATGTGCCTCGAAGGTATAACACCTGGGATAAGGGGGCGCGCCATACCTTTGCACTGATGCCTTGGTCCGGACAGCACTTCTTTTCTGCCCACGGGGCCCTGCGGCCCCTCGTTGGCTTGTCGCCGCAGGTTCGGCCTTCCGCCTCAAAAACCTCCCCTGCAAAGTTCGGTCGTAATCAGGAAACTAAAAACACGAGAGGGCGGACACCTATTCAGGGTACTAGGACTTCAATCTTAGTTACCTGGGAGGCCGGGATTAGCCCTGGGTAATCGGCCGTAATGGCCACCAAGGCGTTGTCCTTGCTCAATTGATGGAATACTCCATCAATCAGCTCCACAGATATGTCCGGATCCTCTTGAGAGGCCGGGTCGAGGGACCGTCATGGGTCCTCGGGTTGTGGAGGAGGGCTGCTTATTTCCTTAACAGCCCGGCGCAGTTGCTGCGCTGAAGTCGTCAAACTGAATATTTAACAATGGGAATACAAAACGGATGGGCAAGTAAATGCGACCGCTTACCCAGCTTGGGGGATTGTGCATAGAGAATCCACCCTGTGGGTTGACGCGGAGAAATTCCACCTCTTCTCCCTTATACAAAGTGGACAAGATCTTTAGTAGAGTGGCGGCTGAATCTGGCCCCTTACGGCCGTAGCGGGTGGCGTCGTCCTCCCCGTTGAAGTCCCACATGGGGTGGCTTCTGTACTGAAGCGGTTGCACCCCCCGCATGATGCATTCGGCCATAACCCCGATCATGGTCAGTCTGGAATGGGCTAACAATCTTATTTGGCCCATCAGGTAAATGATGTCCCTGTCACTTTCCCTCTGAGGGCTCCGTGGACGCCAGCTTAGGCGCTTCTTTAAGGGAGCACTGTCGAACTCAGGTAGGCCAATCCGAACAGGATCGGGCAGCGGGACATCTTCTATATAAAACCATTCCGAAGGCCAGTCTTTGGACGCCTTCTTTGGGGTTCCGGATAGATATCCGGTCCCGGCAATGCGCCACACTTCGGCTCCGCCCACTTGATACATTGACCCCTCCTTAGAGCGGGGCACAAGGCAGAATAACCTTTTCCATAGCCCGAAATGAGCCTCGATACCCAAATACAGCTCGCAGAGGGCTACGAAGCCCGCGATATGCAATACGGAGGCATGCGTGAGATTGTGTAGCTGGAGGCCATAGAACTCCAGGAGCCCCCGGAGAAATGGATGGATTGGAAATCTGAGCCCCCTTATTAAATAAGGGACGAGGCACACCCACTCTCCTTTGGAGGGATTGGGGGCACTCTCCGCTTGCTCTCCGCCATTATAGATGGCAAGGCCGGCTCGAACCGGGGCCATATAGGCCGGGGGGAGAAATCCCTTGGTCTGGAGTGTCACTAGCTCGCTATGCGGGATGGAGCATCTCTCCCAATATCCAGGCTGAGGGCTGGAAGGGCGAAAGGAGGAGTTGCGATGGCTGGCCATGGTAGAATGGACCTTTGTCGGATGCGCTCTGATGAACACTCACGAAGGGGGGAAGATGTGGTTTGGATCTAAATCCTCGTCCCCTTAAATAGGGCAGCTCATTTACGCGGCTAGGGGTGTGAATGTAAAAACACTCAGACTTTTCATATTCGTTTGACACATGGGAAATGGCCATTATTGGGCGTAGAAGCCAAGGAGCGCAACATCTACAAGAAATCGGACTTTATTCAACAGGTACACGGAATTTGGAGGAGAACCCGCCTTGCAATGCCGAAGACAATCTGCGCGCCGGACTCATCGTCATTGAAGCCTGGTTCGGGGGCTACCGAGGGAGTCCTGGATTAGGGGGTGTTCGGATAGCCGGACTATACCTTCAGCCGGACTCCTGGACTATGAAGATACAAGATTGAAGACTTCGTCCCGTGTCTGGAAGGGACTTTCCTTGGCGTGGAAGGCAAGCTTGGCGATACGGATATGCAGATCTCCTACCATTGTAACTGACTTTGTGTAACCCTAACCCTCTCCGGTGTCTATATAAACCGGAGGGTTTTAGTCCATAGGACAATATACACAACAACAATCATACCATAGGCTAGCTTCTAGGTTTTAGCCTCTCCGATCTCGTGGTAGATCTACTCTTGTACTACCCATATCATCAATATTAATCAAGCAGGACGTAGGGTTTTACCTCCATCGAGAGGGCCCGAACCTGGGTAAAACTTCATGTCCCTTGCCTCCTGTTACCATCCGGCCTAGACGCACAGTTCGGGGCCCCCCTACCCGAGATCCGCCGGTTTTGACACCGACACTCGTCAACAACAAATATGAAGACTGCAGCAAAGTAGGATTGAATCCTTTCTACAAACTTAACCCGGCTCCAGAGGTAAATCCCCTTGACTCCTTTTTCTTCAGTAGTTAAGTATTTGCATGAGTTTCAACCTGTTATTTTCCTACAAGCTAAATCTGAGTTTTGGAAGGCCAAATATGATCATGAGGCTGCCAAAAAAACTAGAGCCGCCGCAATAGCCGCCAAGAAGATGGCCAGAAAATCTAAGAAGAAACCAACTGCTTCTGACATATTCAAGTTGGATGACGTCTCTGAGTCGGAGGTAGCGCTTGACTCTCTTGGCCTACTTTTTAACAACCTTATTGACACTAACTATTACCATGATGACACAGGGGCCAGCCAGGCAGTAGAAGAAGAGGTAACTATTATTTCCTCTGACTCAGAACCTTTGCCAAGGCAGAAACCTTGACAGGTAACCCGGAAAGTAAGGTTTTCACACCCCTTGGCTTATTTAGATCCTCATTTTATTTTGAAAAAGTAGCAACATGAGAGCCGCCGTCAGACCCGGACCAGTGGAAATGATGAGTTACCCTCCGGCTTACCAAAAACTCCTCAAAAATGCCAGAATGAGGTTCTTTTACATCTTAACTTTGATGAACGAGTCACTTTTATAAATCACTCAACCATAATTCCATTCTTTGCAGGAGATTGCTCGTTCCTCCTCTGGTGATTCCTCCCAAACTCAGCTGCCGGCTTTTAAGACCGCCCCCGGGTAAAGATAATTATCCTTCTTCTGCACCTTTATGCATGTATCATTATGTTGACTCTTTAAATTCTCCTTAGTGGTCAAGCAAAGCCCAAGAAGGCCAAGGTGGCCAAACCGGCTGAAGACCCGAAAATTGCTGAACCGGCGTAGCCGACTCTTGCCTCGGATCAACCTGAAGCGCCGGAAGACCCCGCTGCCAATGTTCACTCAGATCTTCCTGAGCCGTCTGTTGACGAAACCGTTCTCAATCCATCCACTACTGAACCGTCAAGCTCAGCTAACCCGCCGGAGACTTATGGCAATGATGTTTTAATCACTGGTAGCAGATTCATTGAACCGGGTAATCCAACTGTGCTGGCAAGACACTCCACCAAGCAAGAGGTTATGGAGAGGCAGAAAGTGAGATTTGATGTCTCCCACTACACCCATCTGAGTATTGGCGAAGTACTATCTGGCTACCTTAGCCAAGTCAACTCCATCCGTGACTCAGAGATTGAAATGGTCAAACAGTTGTATCAGAAATATGAGGTATGTCATCCGGCTTATATATACATCCTATCAGCCCCCAAGTCTTCTGATTATGAAAAAACTTGAATAATCTGTAGACTTTGAAATGTTTAGAAGCTCCTGTCCTAGACTTCCTCCAAGTCCGATCTATATACTGTAACCCGGATTCTGATGATAGCATAACTGTTGCATGTGGTGTCCCCAAGGGCCGGCTTAATCAGTATGAATGAGCCGGTTCTTAAGTAGGAAAAAACAACAATATACATTAGCCCCCAAGTGCCAAGTGGTCTTGCTTGCAAAGCACTTGGGACTTCTGGAAAAAATCAAATTCCTTTGATAATAAGATTGCGTTGACAGACATTACCCCCAAGTGCCAAGTGTTATTGCTTACAAAAACACTTGGGACTTGATTTTATAATCTGCCATGAAACTAACAACCTTATTCTGTATACAGGCTGCAACCGTAGAACTGGAATCCCAATTGACTGAAGCCAAGACCCGGCTGTCGACTCAGGAGACTGAAACAAAGAAGATTGAATCCAAACTCCAGTTGAGCATGTCTGAAGTAGAGAAACTGAAGACCAGTTTTAATGCAGAGAAAAAATCTTGGGCCGATGAAAAGACTGCTCTGACACAGTGTGCTGAAACGGCTGAGGCAGCTCTCAAGGAAGTTACCGCTGAACTCACCGGTTTAAAGAACCATGTGTCTCAGATGGTCTCTGCAATCTTCGGTGAGTCACCTTATTATTTACTTTAAGTCTATTTTTGTCATCATAATGTGAGCCGCCTGCTTAACCTATTGGAAATACCTCACAAGTCCTCGGTGCAGCAATCTGAGTCAAAATAGCTTGATAAAGCTCAAGGCGGTTTACACCCTTGTGGAGCAACTGTATACTGGAGCTCAACAGGCTCTTGCCATTATCTCCCCGGCTAACCAAGGACCACACCTATTGAGTGATGTTTTGAAGAAGCTATCCATCTTACCCGCCAGGTTTCAAGAAGTCAAGTGTTCCTGTGCGAGAGCTGGAGCCGTAACTGCTTTAAGCCGATCCAAAGCCGGGGTACCGGAGCTAGACCCGGTGGACGTAGCCAAGGGGTAGCCCAGCTTTAAGGAAGATGGGAGTCCCTTCGACCAAGAAGACTTTGCTGCTTGTGTAAAAGAGATTCGTCCTCATGCCACCATCATTGCCGAATAAACCAATCTTACCAAGTATCAGCCGGGTTTTGATGCTGAAAATAAAAAGATGGCGACTTCGTCATATAAAGTGACAGATCTAATCCCACCGGTTCGACAGCACAGCTTTGCCCCAAAAATTGACCCGTCTGGTCTAATTGATGATGCTGAGTTTGTCGCCCTTCATGGCTTTGATTGGTCCAAGCCCAATTTCCAAACGGTGGAGGAGGATGAATCAGCAAGGGATGAGTCATAACCATCCAATCAACCCGGCCAGGACTGATGAGCCGGCAGTTTATCATCTGCTATGAGAGTTTAAAAACAACATTATCCCTTTGGGCTCCAAGCGCCTTTTAATAGGCTAGCTTAAAACTTCATGTTCTTCTTATGCCATCGTGCATATTGTGCTGCGTACAACACTTTTATCCGTCATGTGAACATATGCCTTACATCCTTTACAATACTAGTAGTGTTTGAATATGTTCCTGTGTGTAAAATATGAAAACTGTCCTGGCGGTTTATCACCGGACGGGTCAAAACGCCCAGTACACAACCATGGAAACCAACATAACTATATAATCAAGGCTGGATGTAAGGATAATTAAGGCTAGAAAGCCTCTGATTGAAGAAAACAAAAATAAGCCTGTTATGAATTTTAACGACAATATCATACCTATGATCTTGAATCTGAACTGCCGGCTTATGTGACCCGAACAGTAAGGGTGATAACCCAATCTTTAGAAGCCAACACCTCCATATGTATGATGACTGTCATACACTGGCGATTCATCGTGAAAAAACCAAGCCGATTTAAATTGAAACCATACTTACACTTAGATGTAGACGATAAAACCGCAAAAAACAAAAGATTGTCTTTCAAACAACGTAAGTCAAACACCAAGAAAAAGTTGGAGGCTTCTGATTCGAATATGATCAGTAAACCAGACCAAAGGGGTTAAGCTAGGATTCAAATACGATCATGTAGCCCCCAGTTGCTTTGGTGTTGCGCCGATCAAGAGGGTACCAACAGCTATGTTCTCTTTGGTTCGAATACAACCTATGTTTGAACAGGAAGCCCCCAAATGACCTTGAGAGGTTTTAACGACTCTGATTCGAATATGATCCAAGTCGTACCCAAAAGGGGTTAAGCTATGATTCGAATATGATCAAGAAGCCCCCTAGTGAGTTTGGCATTGCGCCGATCAAGAGGGTACCAACAGCTATGTTCTCTTTGGTTCGAATACGACCTATGTTTGAACAGGAATCCCCATAGTGATCACAAGGTTTAACGGCTAGATTTGAATACGATCATGAGCCAGACCAAAGGGTTAAGCTAGATTTGAACACAATCAGCCCCTAATTGGTCATTTTGAAAGTATAATGATAAAGGCATGTGATTATTGAAAATGAAAAGGACAGAGGTCCTGCTTTATTACTTATCATAATATATACAACGTCAAAGTATGTACATTATGAGAACCGATGGCTCAAGTATAGTAAGGGCGAAGATGAGCGATATTCCACGGCCGGCGGGTCTCTTCCTCTGACTTACGTGAGTCTTTGTGCTCTCGAACATCGATGAGGTAGTATGACCCATTGTTCAAGTTCCTGCTGACCACAAAGGGTCCTTCCCAAGGTGGGGATAATTTGTGTGCATCAGTTTGGTCCTGGATGAGCCGGAGCACCAAGTCACCTTCCTGAAAGGTTCTGGACTTAACCCGATGGCTGTGATAACGACGCAGGTCCTATTGGTAAATCGCCGAGCGGGCTGCTGCTAAGTCATGCTCTTCATATAATAGGTCAAGTGCATCCTGACGGGTTTTTTCGTTATCAACTTCAACGTAAGCCGCCACATGGGGCGAGTCATGACGGATGTCACTAGGCAGGACTGCTTCTGCTCCATAAACCATGAAGAAAGGTGTATAACCCATAGACCTATTAGGGGTAGTATTGATGCTCCATATCACAGAGGGTAACTCCTCCACCCAACAACCCGATGTCCGTTGTAAAGGAACCATAAGCCGGGGCTTGAGACCTTTCAAGATTTCCTGATTTGCTCTTTCAGCTTGACCATTAGATTGGGGGTGAGCTACTGATGAAACATCAAGCCAGATATGCTCACGTTGACAAAATTCCTCCATAGCACCCTTGGACAGATTAGTACCATTGCCAGTTATAATGCTGTGTGGAAAGCCAAAACGAAAGATCACCTTTTTCATGAATTGAACCGCTGTGGCTGCATCACACTTACTAACTGGCTCTGCCTCAACCCACTTTGTGAATTTGTCAACTGCCACCAAAAGGTGTGTCTTTTTATCTTTGGATCTTTTGAAAGGTCTAACCATATCGAGCCCCCAGACTGCAAACGGCCAAGTAATTGGAATCATCCGCAATTCTTGAGCCGGCACGTGCGCCCGTCGTGCGAATTTCTGACAACCATCACACCTACTGACCAAATCCTCCGGATCATCGTGAGTCGTCAGTCAGTAAAAGCCATGACGGAAAGCTTTGGCCACAAGAGACTTTGAACCGGTATGATGGCCTCAATCTCCTTCATGGATCCCACGAAGAATTTCTTGACCTTCCTCAGGAGAAACACAACATTGAAACGCCCCGGTGACACTGCGATGATGCAACTCACAGTTGGCAATTGTCATTGATTTAGACCGCCGGGTTATCTTTCTAGCCAAGGTCTCATCCTCAGGCAACTCACCCCGGGTCATATAAGCCAAATATGGCACTGTCCAATCTGGGATGATGTGAAGAACCACCACCAATTGTGCTTCCAGTTCTGAAACAACCAAGTCTTCCTCTGTAGGCAACTTGACAGAAGGGTTATGCAGAACATCTAAGAAAGTGCTAGGTGGCACCGGCTTATGCTGAGACCCCAGCCAGCTTAAAGCATCAGCCGCTTCATTCTTTCTGTGATCAATGTGTTCCACTTGGTAACCCTTGAAGTGTCCAGCAATGGCATCAACTTCGTGGCGATAAGCCGCCATGAGAGGATCCTTGGAATCCCACTTGCCTGATACTTGTTGAGCCACCAAATCTGAGTCGCCAAAGCACCTTACCAGGCTCAAGCTCATCTCCTTAGCCATCCGAAGACCATGGAGCAAAGCCTCATACTCAGCTGCGTTGTTAGTACAGGGAAACATCAACTGTAGTACATAACAAAATTTGTCACCTCGAGGGGAAGCTAAAACAACTCCAGCCCCTGAGGCCTCTAATTGCCTGGACCCATCAAAATGAATAGTCCAATATGTGCTGTCCGGCTTCTCTTCGGGCATCTGCAGCTCTGTCCAATCATTGATGAAGTCCACTAGTGCTTGAGATTTGATGGCAGTACGTGGCACATACTTTAAACCATGAGGCCCAAGCTCAATGGCCCACTTGGCAACTCGTCCTGTGGCTTCTCTATTTTGAATAATATCTCCTAAAGGAGCAGAGCTAACCATAGTGATAGGATGACCCTGGAAATAATGCTTAAGCTTCCGGCTCGCCATGAACACCCCATAAACAAGTTTCTGCCAATGTGGATATCTCTGTTTGGACTCAATGAGCACCTCACTGACGTAGTAAACCGGCCGTTAAACCGGATATTCCTTGCCAGCCTCTTTGCGCTCTACGACAATGGCCACATTGACAGCACGTGTGTTAGCAGCCACATATAACAATAATGGCTCCTTATCAATGGGAGCAGCAAGAACCGGCTACTCAACGAGCTGTCTTTTCAGATCTTCAAAGGAAGAGTTAGCAGCATCACTCCAGACAAAATCATCTATCTTTTTCATCATTTGATACAGCGGTATAGCCTTCTCACCTAACCGGATTATGAACCGGCTTAAAGCTGCAACACAACCCGCCAATCGCTGAACGTCATTGATGCACGCCGGTTTAGCCAAAGACGTAATCGCTTTGATTTTCTATGGGTTAGCCTTGATGCCTCTGTTAGAAACCAAACAACCCAAAAGCTTGCCCGTCGGCACTCCAAAAACGCACTTGGCTGGGTTAAGCATCATCTTGTAGACACAGAGGTTATCAAAGGTTTCCTTCAGATCATCTATCAAGGTCTCCTTCTCTCTAGACTTCACCACTATATCATCCACATAAGCATGAACATTGCGCCCAATCTGATTGTGAAGACAGTTCTGCACACATCGCTGATAAGTCGCCTGGGCACTTTTGAGCCCAAAAGGCATAGACAAATAGCAGAAGGCTACAAACAAAGTAATAAAAGCCGTCTTCTCCTGGTCCTTAACTGCCATCTTGATAAGATGATAACCAGAATAAGCATCCAAAAATCTCAAACGCTCACAACCCGCCGTAGCATCAATGATTTGATCAATACGAGGGAGAGCGAAAGGATCAGTCGGACAGGCCTTGTTTAAGTCCGTGTAATCCACACACATACGCCAGGTGCCGTTCTTTTTAAGCACGAGCACCGGGTTAGCCAACCACTCTGGATGAAAAACTTCAATAATGAACTCGGCCGCCAAGAGCTGGGCCACCTCTTCACCAATGGCCTTGCGCCTTTCCTCATTGAACCGCCATAGAAACTGCTTGACCAGCTTAAATTTTGGTTCAATGTTGAGAGTGTGCTCAGCGAGTTCTCTCGGTACACCCGGCATGTCAGATAATTTCCATGCAAAGATGTCCCAGTTCTCATGGATGAACTCGATGAGCGCGCTTTCCTATTTGGGATCCAGATTAGCACTGATACTAAACTGCTTAGATGAGTCACCTGGAACAAAATCAACAAGCTTAGTGTCATCAGCCGACTTAAACTTCAGCAATGGCTCATGCTCTGTAGTTGACTTTTTCAAAGACGTCATGTCCGTCGGGTCAACATTATCCTTATAGAACTTTAACTCCTCTATTGCACAAACAGATTTAGCATAAGCAGCGTCGCCTTCCTCACATTCCAAGGCTATCTTCCGACTCCCATGCACTGTGATAGTGCCCTCATGACCCGACATTTTGAGCTGTAAATAAACATAACATGGTCGTGCCATGAACTTGGCATAAGCCGGTCGTCCAAACAGGGCATGATACAGGCTCTTGATTTTGACCACCTCAAAGGTTAGTTTCTCGGCCCTGGAATCATGCTCATCTCCAAAGGCTACCTCCAGCTCAATCTTACCCATTGGGTATGCCGACTTACCAGGCACCACTCCATGAAAAATAGTGTTGGACGTCTTAAGACTTTTGTCAGTCAATCCCATGCGTCAGGAAGTCTCATAATAGAGGATGTTGATGCTACTGCCTCCATCCATGAGTACTTTAGTGAATTTATATCCACCAACCTGAGGTGCCACCGCCAAAGCCAGGTGACTCGGATTGTCAACCTGGGGAGGGTGATCCTCCCTACTCCATAGAATAGGCTGCTCAGACCATCTCAAATAACGAGGGACTGCCGGCTCAACAGCATTCACAACCCTCTTATGAAGCTTCTGGTCCCGTCTGCACAAACTGGTGGTGAACACATGATACTGTCCACTATTCAACTGCTTTGGATTGCTCTGGTATCCAGATTGCTGTTGCTGCTGCCCTCCTTGGCTAGATTGCTGACTGTACCCACCTTGATTTCCTTGAGAGCCTTGAAAATTGAAATTTGAACCGCCGCCCGGCCCATGATTGCTATTGAACATGTTAGAGTTCTTGACAGCCTTCATGATCGTACAATCCTTCCATAAGTGAGTGGTCGGTTTCTATTGAGTACTGTGCCTTGGACAAGGCTCATTTAACAGCTGCTCAAGAGTGGGACCTGACCCGCCGGACCGAGGAGGTGGCCTCCCCTTACATCGCTGATTGTTGCCCTGTGTATTGGTGTTAGCCACAAACTCCAAACTACCGTCAGCCTTACGTTTATTATTGCATCCCTGATTTGCCAGGTTATGTTGATGACCCTTGCCGTCCTTCTTCCCCTTCCCTGTCTTCTCCTCGTCAGACTCGGGATCCTTGGTACTATCAGAGTTGGCATACTTGACTAGAGCCGCCATCAGCTGGCCCATGTCATTACAATCGCGTTTGAGCCGCCCCAGCTTCTGTTTTAGAGGCGCAAAATGACAATTTTTCTCCAACATTAAGACTGCAGAGCCGGCATCCATCTTATCAGATGAATGTATTATGGCTTTGACCCGGCGCACCCAATGGGTTGTGGCCTAATAATGTCGGTGTCAAAACCGGCGGATCTCGGGTAGGGGGTCCCGAACTGTGCGCCTAGGCCGGATGGTAACAGGAGGCAGGGGACACGATGTTTTACCCACGTTCGGGCCCTCTTGATGGAGGTAAAACCCTATGTCCTGCTTGATTAATATTGATGATATGGGTAGTACAAGAGTAGATCTACCACGAGATCAGAGAGGCTAAACCCTAGAAGCTAGCCTATGGTATGATTGTATGTTGTGATTGTTGTCCTACGGACTAAAATCCTCCAGTTTATATAGACACCGGAGAGGGTTAGGGTTACACAAGGTCGGTTACAAAGGAGGAGATATTCATATCCGTATTGCCTAGCTTGCCTTCCACACCAAGTAGAGTCCCATCCGGACACGAGACGAAGTCTTCAATCTTGTATTTTCATAGTCTAACAGTCCGACCAATGGAGATAGTCCAGCTATCCGGAGACCCCCTAATCCAGGACTCCCTCAGTAGCCCCTGAACTAGGCTTCAATGATGATGAGTCCAGCGCGCAGTATTGTCTTCAGCATTGCAAGGCGGGTTCCTCTCCAAATTTTGTGTACCTGTTGAAATAGTGTCCGGTCTTTTGTGAATGTTGCACTCCTTAGCTTCCACGCCTAATAATGGCCACTTTCCACGTGTCGAGCGAATGTGAAGAGCCAGGGCATTTCACATTTACCCCCCTAGCTGTATGAATGAGCCCCCTATTAAAAAGACGAGGATTCAGATCCAAATCAGACCATCCTCCCTCAGCGAGCCTTCATCGGAGCGCACCTGACAGAGATCCATTCCACCATGGCCGGTCGACGCAGCTCCTCCTCTCGCCCCCTAGCTCCAAGCCTGGAGATTGGGAGAGATGTTCCGTCCCGCACAACAAATTAGTGATGCTTCAGACCAAGGGATTTCTTCCCCCAGCGTACCTGGTCCCGGTTCGAGCCGGGCTTGCCACCTATAATGGCGGAGAGCAAGCAGAGAGCCTTCCCAATCCCTCCAAGGGAGAGCGGGTATGCCTTGTCCCTTATTTGGTAAGAGGGCTCGGATTCCCAATTCATCCGTTTGTCCGGGGCTCCTGGAGTTCTACGGCCTCCAGTTGCACAACCTTAAGCCTGCCTCCCTGCTGCATATTGCGGGATTCATAGCCCTTTACGAGTTGTTTTTGGGCTGTGAGGCTCATTTCGCTCTGTGGAAGAAGCTGTTCTACCTTGTGCCCCGTTCTCAGAAGGGGTCAATATATAAAGTGGGCGGAGCCGAAGTGTGGTGTATTACCGGGACCGGATACCTGTCCGGGACCCCAAAGAAGACGTCCGAAGACTGGCCTTCAGAATGGTTTTATATAGAAGACGTCCCCCTCCCGGATCCTACTCGGATCGGCCTTCCTGAGTTCGACAACGCTCCTTTGAAGAAGCACCGGAGCTGGCGTCCACAGAGCTCCCTGGAGGGGGATGACAGGGACATTCTTTACCTGATGAGCTAGATAAGTTTTTTAGCTCGATTCGGATTGACCATGATCGAGGTCATGGCCATATGCATCATGCGGGGGGTGCAGCCGCTCCAGTATAGAGGCCACCCCATGTGGGATTTCAACGGGGAGGATGATGCCACCCGCCACGACCGCAAAGGGCCGGGATCGGCTGCTGATCTAATAAAGATCTTGTCCACTTTGTACAAGGGAGAAGAGGAGGAATTCCTTCGTGTCAACCCGCAGGGCGGATTCTCTATGTACAATCCTCCGAGCTGGGTAAGCGGAGACTTTTTCTCGCCCCATCTGTTTCGTATTCCCGTAGTTAAGTATTCAGTCTAGCGATTTCATCGCAGGAGCTGCGTCAGGCTGTAAAGGAGATAAACAACCCTCCTCCTCAACCCGAGGACCCTGGACGGTCCCTTGACCCGGCCTCCCAGGAGGATCCGGACATATCTGTGGAGTTGACCGATGGGGTATTTTACCAATAGAGTAATGACAACGCCTTGGTGGCCATTACGGCCGATTACCCTGGGCTAGTTCCCGCCTCGCAGGTGACTGAGAGTGAAGTCCCAGCACTTAAAAAGGGATCCGTCCTTGCGCTTTTTGATTGCCGTATAATAGCCATGTTTTGCAGGGGAGGTCCTCGAGGCAGAAGGCCGAGCCTGTGGCAACTAGCCAACAAGGGGCCGCGAGGCCAAGCGGGCTGAAAAGACCCGCAGTCCGGATTGAGACACTGAAGCAGTGGTACGGTGCGCCGTCTTTATTGCAAGCCATTATTTTCAGAGGCATACTAACGCCCATGCCTTCTTTTCAGGAAAAGGAGCGCTCGCCGGACTATACCCGGAGAGGCTACCCATCGCGCCTCCACCAGCCAGGCTCCAAGGCCGGATTCGGAGGCACGAACGAATATGAGGCGTGTGTCGGGCGCTCCTCCGACAGAGGATGTGGACAAACTGTCCGCCACCAATTCCGAGGTGGAAAGTGCCATGAACCACAGGCGTCGCCAGACTGTTCTTCGTGACGCTTGTTTCTCCCAAGAGGCATTGGATGCCTTCAACTCGGGAGACTCGCACCTCCGTGCCGCTCAAAATGGTCTAGCCAGAGCCACGGAGCAGTATGTAAAAGACATACGGGTGAGCAAATTTGATGATTATATATATCAGTAGCCCCTGAGACTTGAAACAGTTAGGATAACTGATTTAAGGATCATTTGTTATGCAGGTTCTTACAAAAAAGAATACTCAACTGTCCCAGGAGCTGGAAGAGTGCAAAGCCCAACTTCAGGCCGCACTGGCCGCAGCAGGGGAGCCCAAAGAGACCCCCTCTGGTAACATATCCTTTGAATGATAAGTATCATATTAGAATGCGGCGTATATGTAGATCTGACGATAAAATTGCAGATGACGCTGGAGTAAATCCGGATAAGCAACAGCTCATACACCAGCTGAAGGCCGCTGAGAGCGTGCTTACGAGGGTGAGGCAGGAGAAGAATGATCTCCAAGATGCCAACACCAAGCTGGGCGTGGAACTAAAAGATGTTCATGCCCAACTGTCAGACTCTGTTAAGGAGAATCGGCGGCTTCGACGCGACATATTTAGTAAGTGCTTGAACGAACTTTGAAAAAGAGTTCGGCGAGGAAGCTGGCTGACAGAGTTATGTCTGTAGGTATGCTAACAGGTCGTCCTACCGAGGAGATGCCTGGTTCAACGGGTGATCTTCTTCCCGAGCTCGCACAGTTGCACGAACGAGTTCGGCAGGTGATGCAAGGCGTCGCCCAGGCCTTGTGGCCGTCCGTCTCCATACCCGAAGGCCTTGGAGAGCTTGCAGAAAAGCTGAAGGGAGCACAGCGGTGCTTCCGATTATGGAAGATATCGGCCTGCCGTCAGGGCGCCAGGGAAGCCTGGGCAATGGTGAAGACACGGTACACGAAGGCTGACCCGAACCACATGGCCAAAGTCGGACCTGTGGGGCCTGATGGCAAGGAGATCCTTGTGAGTTTAGTGTACGACCAAGTAGAATTGGCCGCAAAGTATTCCCAACAGGACTGTAGACTAGACAGCCTATTGGATGGCATTGAAGAGGAATTCAACCAGTCAAATTGACTATGTAATTTTAAAGTGACATGTATGATGCCTTCTAACCGGATTGTAGATCGTTTGTCGTGGCGGACCTTTTCGCTTCAACCTCGGGACCCAACAGTCCGGAGTGTATCCAAATACCCTCTCGGTTATGTAAGAACCGGGGCATGCGTGGAGACCAGGCGTAGGGGTCATTAGTGCTTTATCAGACAAGTGCCCAACTAGTTATGTTATATTACATGGGTAGTAAGAAACATCTTCCAGAGAGAATAGTTCCGTTAAGGGTTCCTTTCCCTGGGTAGGCATGCCCTAAAGTGCATGTCCGGACTGCAACAAGAAGCGCAGAAAAAACATCTGGGGGCAGATATGGATAATAAATAAAAGTCGTCTTTTGTTCGCCGACCGAATATTCTCTTAAGAACGCTAGCTTTCGGCTTCACCCAGTCTGAGGTACACGTCCGGCTGACCCGGCGGTAACAATCGCAGAGGTGCTCCCCTTATGCCCTAGCCGAATTAAGGGAACGTAGGGCATAAATACAAGAGCCAGGAAACCCAGCTTGGCCAAACCTTAAGTCATATCAATGCATATAATGGTGAAAAAAGGTACATGCGGAAGTATAACACATGTGTTGGGCGTGAGGCCTAGGTAAATGATTTAAGCTTCTGTGAAAAAGCCCCCAGGTATGAAGAGTGCGGCTAGCGCATCTGTGATGTATGGGTTAGGCACAAGGTGACCCTTGAAGGCCTAGAGAAATAAAAGAAAGAAAGGGAAACAAGACAGATGATGCATATGCAGAAAATGAACAAAGGGAGGGGATTAACATAAAGTCCGGTGCTAGGCGTAGAATCTTCGGAGCCTGGCTGCGTTCCATGGGTTCGGCTCGAGTCGACTAGTCGATGCATCCCGCAGTCGGTACACTCCACCGGTCAGAACTTGGTCGATGATGAAGGGACCTTCCCATTTGGGCTCTACCTTGTTCTTTTTCTTATCCGGCAGCCGTAGAACTAGTTCGCCAACATTATAAGTTTTGGCCCGTACTTCTCTGCTTTGGTATCTGCGAGCCTGTTGATGGTAAAATGCGGAACGGGCTTTGGCTACGTCATGCTCTTCCTCCAAGGTGTCCAGACTGTCCTGCCGATCGAGATCGGCTTCTCTTTCTTCGTACATGCGCACTCGAGGTGAGTCATGAATTATGTCACAGGGCAGGACTGCCTCTGCGCCGTACACCATAAAAAACGGTGTATATCCGGTGCTACAATTTGGCATGGTCCGCAGCCCCCAGAGTACGGAGTCGAGCTCCTCTACCCAGTGCGTGTCAGACTCCGTTAAGGAGTGCACTAATCTGGGTTTAATGCTGCTCATTATAAGACCATTTGCTCGTTCGACTTGACCATTGGTTTGTGGGTGATAGACTGAAGCATAATCGAGCTTGATGCCCATCTTGCTGCACCAGAGTTTTACCTTGTCGTCCATGAAGTTCGTGCCGTTATTAGTGATGATGCTGTGGGGGACGCCGTAATGGTGTACAACCCCGGATATGAAATCTATCATAGGTCCGGATTCGGCTGATTTAACCGGTTTAGCCTCTATCCATTTGGTGAATTTATCCACCATGACCATTAAGTATTTTTTCTTGTGGGTTCCCCCTTTAAGGGGTCCAACCATGTCAAGCCCCCAGACCGCGAAGGGCCATGTAATGGGGATTGTTTGGAGGGTGGTGGGTGGCATGTGGCTTTGATTTGCAAAGAGCTGGCAACCGGCGCAACGTTGGACCAAGTCCTGTGCATCTGCCCGGGCCGTTGGCCAATAAAATCCTGTACGGAAGGCCTTGCTTACAAGAGCCCGGGCTGCGGCGTGATGACCGCCGAGTCCGTTGTGAATTTCTGCCAAAAGGCTCCGCCCTTCCTCTTTGGAGATGCACCTTTGAAGGATTCCGGTAGCGCTTTTTTTGTACAATTCTCCCTCATGGACCCTGTAGGCCTTGGATCGCCGCACTATGCGGCGTGACTCATTTTGGTCCTCTGGAAGTTCTTGTCTAGTCAGGTAGGCCAGGAATGGTTCTGTCCACGGGCAATAATGGCCATTATTTCATGGGCTGATTGTGTTATTTCGGTGGCGGAGCCTCCGATTGTGTCAGAGAGTTCGGTATCGGGTATTTTGGCCGGGTCCGGACTGTTGTTACCGGTGTCCCCTTCCCATGCTACGGATGGCTTGAAAAGCCTTTCCAGAAATATGTTGGGAGGGACCGCGTCGTGTTTTGCACCGATGCGGGCGAGGATATCCGCCGCCTGATTGTTTTCCCGAGCCACATGGTGAAATCAAGCCCCTCGAACCGAGTTGACATTTTTAAGACGGCATTGCGATAAGCTGCCATTTTCGGATCCTTGGCATCAAAGTCTCCATTTATTTGGGATATCGCGAGGTTCAAATCCCCGCGCACCTCTAGGCGTTGAATGCCCATGGATACTGCCATCCGGAGACCATGTAGAAGGGCCTCATATTCGGCTGCGTTGTTGGAGTCCGTATACATTATCTGTAGTATGTATTGAACGGTGTCTCCTGTTGGGGACGTCAAAACGACGCCAGCCCCCAGACTAGCCAACATTTTGGAGCCGTCGAAGTGCATGATCCAGTTTGAATATGTGACGTACTCTTTAGGGAGTTCGGCTTCCGTCCATTCAGCGACGAAGTCAGCCAAAACTTGCGACTTAATAGCTCGCCGTGGCTTGTAAGTTATGTTGAACAGGAGGATCTCAATGGCATATTTGGCAATCCGGCCTGTCGCGTCGCGGTTGTTTATAATATCGTTAAGTGGTACTTCCGAGGCTACCATTATCGAACACTCTTGAAAGTAGTGTCGCAGCTTCTGGGATGCCATAAATACCGCGTACGCTATCTTTTGATAATGCGGGTACCATGATTTGCGTGGAGTAAGGACAGTGGACACATAGTAAACCGGCTTTTGAAGGGGGAATTTGTGTCCGTCCACTTCTCGCTCGACAACGAGCACTGCGGTTACTACTTGATGAGTTGCCGCAATGTATAATAGCATTGATTCGCCAATGTTTGGCACGGCCAGGACTGGGTTTGTTGCCAATATGGCTTTTATTTCATTGAGTCCTGCCGTGGCGGCGTCCGTCCACTCGAAGTGTTCGGTGCGCCGGAGGAGGCGATAAAGGGGTAATGCCTTTTATCCCAAGTGGGAGATAAAGCGGCTTAGAGCCGACACGCATCCAGTCAAGTTTTGTATTTGTTTGAGGTCTGTTGGGGTAGCCAACTGTGACAACGCTCGGATTTTGGCCGGATTAGCTTCAATACCTCTACTGGAGACAATGAATCCCAGGAGCTTTCCGGCTGGTACGCCGAAAACGCATTTTTCCGGATTGAGCTTGATGTCATATGTTCGGAGGTTGTCGAATGTGAGCCTCAAGTCGTCTACTAGAGTTTTGACATGCTTGGTTTTAACGACCATGTCATCCACGTATGCCTCCACTGTTTTGCCGATCTGGTTTGCCAGACATATCTGAATCATGCGCTGATATGTTGCGCCGGCGTTTTTAGCCCGAAGGGCATTGTGTTGAAGCAGAATGGGCCGTATGGTGTGATGAATGCCGTTGCGGCTTGGTCTGGCTCTGCCATTTTAATTTGATGGTAGCTGGAGTATGCGTCGAGGAAACACAATGAATCGTGTCCTATGGCAGCATCGATGATTTGATCGATGCGGGGGAGGGGGAAGGGATCCTTTGGGCAGGCCTAGTTAAGGTCCTTAAAATTGAGGCACAAGCACCAGGATTTGTCCTTCTTTGGTACCATCAACAGGTTTGCTAGCCAGTCCAGATGTTTTATGTCTCTGATGAATCCGGCGTCCAATAGCTTGGCTAGTTCCTCTCCCATGGCTTGTCTTTAGGCTCGGAGAAACATCGAAGAGCCTGCTTGACTGGCTTGAATCCTTTTAGGATATTTAGGCTATGTTCAGCCAGCCTGCGTGGGATTCCTGGCATGTCTGAAGGGTGCCAGGCAAAAATGTCCCAATTCTCGCATAGGAACTCTCGTAGTGCGGCGTCGACATCAGGGTTTAATTGTGCCCCGATGGAAGCTGTTTTTGTAGGGTCCGTTGGATGGACTTGGAATTTGACTATTTCGTCCGCCGGTTTAAAGGAGGTGGACTTGGATCTTTTATCGAGTATCACGTCGTCCCTGTTCACCGTGGAGCGCAGAGCAGTTAGTTCTTCGGCCGCTAGGGCTTCGGATAGTGCCTCAAGGGCCAATGCAGCTGTCTTATTTTTGGCGCGGAGTGCTATGTCCGGATCACTAACAAGAGTGATCATTCCGTTGGGCCAGGGCATTTTGAGCTTCATGTACCCGTAATGGGGTATGGCTTGGAAGATTGTAAACGCCTCCCGCCCTAATAGAGCGTGGTATCCGCTGCTGAACGGGGCCACTTGGAATGTAATCTCTTCGGACCTGTAATTATCCAGCGTGCCGAATACCATGTCTAGTGTGATTTTTCCAGCAGAGCATGCTTCCCGACTGGGGATGATTCCTCTAAAGGTTGTGCTACTTTGCTCAATGCGGCTCTAGTCTATTTCCATCTTGTGAAGAGTTTCCTCATAGATGAGGTTTAATCCGCTGCCGCCGTCCATGAGTACCTTGGTGAGTCGAAAGCCATCCACGATTGGACTGAGGACTAGTGCGGCTGGTGCTTGGGCTGTTCGGAATTTAGGTTCGTCACTGTCATTGAAGGTAATAGCCATGTCACTCCAAGGATTTATTTCTGCTATGTGGCAGATTTCGGCCATGCTGCGGAGTGTTCGCTTGCGTCTATTATTTGACGCGAAGGTCTCAAAGACCATTAACACCGTATTGTTGTCCACGGGATGGTGTTCTATGGTCTTTGGGAGGAGTAGATCCTCACCACTTTTGGCCACCTGCCGGAGTATCCAACATGCTCTAAGGCTGTGCATTGGTATTGCATCCGCTGTACTATGAATTTTGCAGGGTCCATTGAGCCATCCCTCTAGTACGGTTCCTTGCCCCGTAGAGGGCTTTTGCTTTTTGGTAGTTAACCCAGGTGTATTGTGATAATGCACCCTTTTATTTCGGACTAGGTTTGTATTCAGGGCCGGATTATCCCAAAATTTTATTTCGGTTTTCCAGGCGCTTTCCATCGCACAGTACTTTCGTACTATGGACACCAAGTCGGCAAAGCGTGTGATTTGGCGACGACTTATGGTGTTGAGGATTCCCTTGTCTGTGCAATTATTGCAGAAGAATGAAATTGCATCTTCCTCGCGGCAGTCCTATATCCTATTCATGACCAGGAGGAATCTGGCCCAATAATGGTGTACTGTTTCTTCGGGCTCTTGCCTAATTTGGGATAGATCGCGTATGTTTGGGTGGGTGGGTGGAATTGAATCCGAATCCTCACCCAATCTGAGACTCAGGGGCCAAGGAGTTTCCGAACTCGAAAGTTTGGATTCTTGGATGTTTTCCGATAAATCTAGCCCACTGCCTGATTCTAGGTTCAGGCCTTGAGTGACGTCCTCCCCTCCGCGGGTATCCAGCTTGGAGGGATCGGGAATCCGGACATAGCTAGTCCTTAAGATAGATGAAGGGTTGCCGCATTGTTCCTCCACCACTGCAACATGATGGGTGACCTAGGGAGAGTTGATCTCTCTCAGATCGGGTTTAGGCCCAATCTGATCGTAGTCTGTACCGACTCCCAGGGCGGCGATGCGATCCAAGAGCTCGTTCAGGGAAGAGAGCTCCATTGGATCTAACTGCTCGGCGAGTTCCGAGTTGACGTGAAGATTGCTTTCGATGACCCGAGAAGTCATCGTCGGCGCAGCGGCCGAACAGGTGGTCATAAGAAAACCACCTAGCCGGAGAGTTTGGCCAATAGCCAAAGCTCCCTCAGCGATAGTGCCGTCTTTAAAGACAGGATGAGACATCCTTCCTGGTGGCGACGGCACAGCGGAACTCTTAGTGAAAGCACCAATGTCGGTGTCAAAACCGGCGGATCTCGGGTAGGGGGTCCCGAACTGTGCGTCTAGGATGGATGGTAGCAGGAGGCAGGGGACACGATGTTTTACCCAGGTTCGGGCCCTCTTGATGGAGGTAAAACCATACGTCCTGCTTGATTAATATTGATGATATGGGCAGTACAAGAGTAGATCCACCATGAGATCAGAGAGGCTAAACCCTAGAAGCTAGCCTATGGTATGATTGTATGTTGTGATTGTTGTCCTACGGACTAAAACCCTCCGGTTTATATAGACACCGGAGAGGGTTAGGGTTACACAAGGTCGGTTACAAAGGAGGCGATATTCATATCCGTATTTCCTAGCTTGCCTTCCACGCCAAGTAGAGTCCCATCCGGACACGAGACGAAGTCTTCAATCTTGTATCTTCATAGTCTAAAAATCTGGCCAATGGAGATAGTCCGGCTATCCGAAGACCCCCTAATCCTGGACTCACTCACTCTTGTTTATAGTTAGTTAAATCCACAATTGACATGGGCTGCTTGCAAGTGTCTTTAAAATTCTGAATAAACCGGGCTTTTAATTCTGCCCATGAGCCGATGGAATTGGGTGGCAGCCTCTTCAACCAAGTGCGAGCCGTTCCATCTAACGTCATAGTGAAGTACTTGGCCATTGTCGCGTCACTGACCTCCAGTAGCTCCATGGCCATATCATACCTTTCAATCCATGCCCCTGGCTGTAAATCGGCCATGTAATTAGGCACCTTTTGAGGCCCCTTGAAATCCTTTGGCAAACGCTCATTACGCAGAGCCGACACCAAGCAAGGGACACCTCTTGTCCTTGTGCCCACGCCTGCCTCAACAGAGGTCGTCTGATAAACCAGGAAAGCCTGGTGAGCCGCCTGCTCAGCTGCCTGTTAAGCCTCTCGCTCAGCCTCTTGGCGGATCCTATCCTAGTCAACCAAGTTAAGAGCTCCATCATGCGCCGGGTCATGCCCGCGCGGCTGGTCACGGCGCCGGGCGTTGCTTGAAACGGCTGCTGAATCTATGTGCCTGCTATAACTAGGGCTCCTGCTTGGGCGATGGGTCAAAGAATCCTATCTCGACTATAAGAATAAGCCTCGTGCTGTGCCAGAGCCGTCTGAAGAAGTTCTCTGACCCTTCGGGTTTCAATCGCCGTCGGAGAGTCACCCTCCGCTGGGAGAGCCGCCAATCGCGCCGCCGTAGCGATCATGTTCTCCAAAGGGTTAGAATAATGACCCGATGGTGTTGGTACATAATGAGGTGTAGCCGTATTCACACGAGGGGGTTCCATCACCCGTGCCTGAACCAGCGCTCCAGCCCCGGGCGTTGCAACCCGGTTCACCTCTGGCGGGTTACTGGGGCCTGCACCGGGTGTGCGGAAGAGGTTTCTAGGATTGTAAGCCAGAGGCATACGTGACTGAGCCTTTTGGTGTCTTCTCCTCATGACCTCGTTTGAGGCGTTTAGATCCATCATGAGCTGAAAAGCCTCTGATTGAAGATGCTGAGTGAGGGAGTCCTGGATTAGGGGGTGTCCGGATGGCCGGACTATACCTTCAGCCGGACTCCTGGACTATGAAGATACAAGATTGAAGATTTCGTCCCGTGTCCGGAAGGGACTTTCCTTGGCGTGGAAGGCAAGCTTGGTGATACGGATATGTAGATGTCCTACCATTGTAACTGACTTTGTGTAACCCTAACCCTCTCCGGTGTTGAAAGTGCAACTATCCCTAGGTGGTTTTGGTAATTCATAACAACATATAGCTCATTGAGCTAATGCTATTCCAAGATGACTATTTCAGGAAAGCTCAATGATTGGCATGGCATGGATGTGAAAGTGGAACCCTCAAAATGCTAAGGACAAAGGATTGGCTCAAGCTCAAAAGCTCAAGACTCTTCATTTTATATTTTAGTGATCCAAGATCACATTGAGTCTTTAGGAAAAGCCAATACTATCAAGGAGGGATGAGGTGTTGCTTAATGAGCCTCTTGCTTCATGTGCTTAGTGATATGCTCCAAAACCCTCAACTACTTTCCCATATCCACATATGACCTAAACCCTAAGCCAAACTCGGTCCTACCGATTCTTTCTATCCGGCGCCACCGAGTTTCACTTGTCATAAGCCACTGCCAAACCCTAGCAATTCGATTGTACCGATAGGGATCTCGGTCTCACCGAGATGCGATTACAAACTCTCTGTTTCCCTTTTGTAACTTTTCGGTCTCACCAAAAGAGCGAATCGGTCCCCCCGAGATTGCAATGTAAACTCTTTGTTTCCCTTTTGTAACTTTTCGGTCTCACCGAAAGAGCAAATCGGTCCCACCGAGTTTGCCTGACCAACTCTCTAGTTAGCTTATTACCAAACTCGGTCTCACCGAGTTTGTGTAATCGGTCTCACCGAGATTACGTTATGCCCAAACCCTAACCATATCGGTCCTACCGAGTTGCATGTCAGTCCCACCGAAAATCTCTAACGGTCACTAGGTTTACCTTTTCGGTCCAACCGAGTTTGTTGATTCGGTCCCACCGAGATTGGAAAACTGTGTGTAATGGTTGGATTTTGTGTGGAGTCTATATATACCCCTCCACCTCCTCTTCATTCGCTGAGAGAGCCATCAAAACACATACACAATTCCAACTCATATGTTCTGAGAGAGAACCACCTACTCATGTGTTGAGACCAAGATATTCCATTCCTACCATATGAATCTTGATCTCTAGCCTTCCCCAAGTTGCTTTCCACTCAAATCTTCTTTCCACAAAATCCAAATCCTATGAGAGAGAGTTGAGTGTTGGGGAGACTATCATTTGAAGCACAAGAGCAAGGAGTTCATTATCAACACACCATTTGTTACTTCTTGGAGAGTGGTGTCTCCTAGATTGGCTAGATGTCACTTGGGAGTCTCCGACAAGATTGTGGAGTTGAACCAAGGAGTTTGTAAGGGCAAGGAGATCGCCTACTTCGTGAAGATCTACCGCTAGTGAGGCAAGTCCTTCGTGGGCGATGGCCATGGTGGGATAGACAAGGTTGCTTCTTCGTGGACCCTTCGTGGGTGGTTGCTTCTTCGTGGACCCTTCGTGGGTGGAGCCCTTCGTGGACTCGCGCAACCATTACCCTTCATGGGTGGAGCCCTCCATGGACTCGCACAACCGTTACCCTTCGTGGGTTGAAGTCTCCATCAACGTGGATGTAGGATAGCACCACCTATCCGAACCACGGGAAAAACATCCGTGTCTCCAATTGCGTTTGAATTCTCCAAACCCTTCCCTTTACATTCTTGCAAGTTGCATGCTTTACTTTCTGCTGCCAATATACTCTTTGCATGCTTGCTTGAATTGTGTGATGATTGCTTGACTTGTCCTACAATAGCTAAAATCTGCCAAGAACTAAAATTGGGAAAAGGTTAAGTTTTTATTTGGTCAAGTAGTCTAATCACCCCCCTCTAGACATACTTTCGATCCTACATGTGTCTATATAAACCGGAGGGTTTTAGTCCATAGGACAACATACATAACAACAATCATACCATAGGCTAGCTTCTAGGGTTTAGCCTCTCCGATCTCGTGGTAGATCTACTCTTGTACTACCCATATCATCAATATTAATCAAGCAGGACGTAGGGTTTTACCTCCATCAAGAGGGCCCGAACCTGGGTAAAACTTCGTGTCCCTTGCCTCCTGTTACCATCCGGCCTAGACGCACAGTTCAGGACCCCCTACCCGAGATCCGCCGGTTTTGACACCGACATTGGTGCTTTCATTGAGAGTTCCTCTATGTCGTCGCCGTTAGGCTTGATGGCTCCTATGATCATCAATAGCGATGCAGTCCAGGGTGAGACTTTCCTCCCCGGACAAATCTTCATCTTCGGCGGCTTCACACTGCGGGCCAATTCACTTGGCCATCTGGAGCAGATCGAAAGCTATGCCCCTGGCCGTCAGGTCAGATTTGGAAGTTTAAACTACACGGCTGACATCCGCGGGGACTTGATCCTCGACGGATTCGAGCCACTGCCGAGCACGCCGCACTGTCACGATGAGCATGATCTAGCTCTGCCGTCGAATAGTACCCTGGAGGCCGCACCCGCATCGGCTTCGACCCTTAAATCGGAGCCAACTACGCCGATCGAGGATGGGTGGTTGGACGCCGCCTCGGGGGCTGCGATCTCAATGGCGATTAAGCTGAACACCAGCCCCGCACTCCGCGAGACTCGTGACTCCAAGAAGCTGGACTCCTCTCCGGACTCCGAACCCTCCGCGCCCCTGCCGATCAAATCCGATTGGGCGCCGATCATGGAGTTTACTGCCACGGACATCTTTCAGCACTCGCCTTTCAGCGATATTCTGAAGACATTAAAGTCTCTCTCTTTATCAGGAGAGCCCTGGCCGGACTACGGCCAGCAAGGTTGGGATACGGACGATGGAGAAATTCAAAGCCCACCCACCACCCACTTTGTAGACACTGTTAACGATTTAACTAACATGCTCGATTTCGACTCCGAAGACATTGACGGTATGGATGCCGATGCAGGAGACGATGAAGAACCAGCGCCTATTGGGCCCCGGAAAGCCACCTCGTCATATGATATATACATGGTGGACACCCCAAAAGAAGGAGATGGCGATGGAACAACGGAGGATGACCCCTCCAAGAAACAGCCTAAGCGCCGGCATCAGCGGCGCCGCTCAAAATCCCGCCAAAGCAAATACGGTGATTCCAACACTGGAGATAATAATACTCTGGAGAGTGCCGAAGAAAACCCCCTCCAGCAAGATTCAGCACGGGAGGATGGAGAAGCCAACCCTCATGAGAGAGCGGCAGATAGAGAGGTCGAGGACAATAATTATACGCCTCCCTCCGAAGACGAGGCAAGCCTCGACGATGACGAATTCGTCGTGCTAGAGGATCCCATCGAGCAAGAGCATTTTCAACGCAGGCTTATGGCCACGGCAAGAAGCCTCAAGAAAAAACAGCAACAGCTTAGAGCTGATCAAGATTTGCTAGTCGACAGATGGACTGAAGTCCTTGCGGCCGAAGAGCATAAACTCGAACGCCCCTCTAAGAGCTACCCAAAGCACAGGTTGCTACCCCAACTAGAGGAGGACGCACTTAAACCTACATCACCAGCACTTGATACGGCCGACTGGCCACCTCGTGGCCGCGACAGAGAGGCCTCTCGGCCCTCCACTCAAGCCGCACCCCGTAGCAAGGCATGGGAAAATGCGCCAGACTTGCGAGATATGTTGGAGGACAAGGCAAGGCAAACAAGATCGATCTACGGATCGTGTGGGCGCCCCACGACTCGAGATGGTAACCATCACGCCGGACACAAATCCAGTAGGGCCGAACACAGTAGACAAAGCTCATTGGAGCGACGTCATGATATAGCCCAATACAAAGGCGCCGCACACCCACTATGCTTCACAGACGAAGTAATGGATCATCAAATCCCCGAGGGTTTCAAACACGTAAACATCGAATCATATGATGGCACTACAGATCCTGCGGTATGGATCGGGGATTATCTCCTTCATATCCACATGGCCCGCGGTGATGATCTCCACGCCATCAAATACCTCCCACTCAAGCTTAAAGGACCAGCTCGACATTGGCTTAACAGCTTGCCAGCAGGATCAATCAGTTGTTGGGAGGACCTGGAAGCTGCATTTCTCGAAAATTTCCAGGGCACTTATGTGCGACCACCAGACGCCGATGACCCAAGCCACGTAATTCAGCAGCCAGAGGAATCGGCCAGGCAATTCTGGACATGGTTCCTAACAAAGAAAAATCAAATAGCCGACTGTCCGAACGCAGAGGCCCTAGCAACCTTCAAGCACAATATCCATGACGAGGGGCTTGCCCGGCACCTTGGACAGGAAAAGCCGAAATCTATGGCAGCACTCACGACACTCATGACCCGCTTTTGCGTGGGAGAATACAACTGGCTTGGTCGTAGCAACAATATGACCAAGAACCCTAGTAATTCGGATACTAGGGACAGTAGTGGCCGGCCGCGTCGCAACAAGCAGAAGCGCCGCATTATGGCGACAATGCTGAGGATATGGCAGTTAATGCCGGATTCAGAGGATATAAATCCGGTCAGCAGAAAAAGTCATTCAAAAGAAATCCTAGGGGCCCGTCCAGTTTGGACCGAATACTCGACCGCTTGTGCCAGATACATGGCACCCTCGAAAAGCCGGCCAATCACACCAACAGGGATTGTTGGGTGTTCAAGTAGGCAGGCAAGTTAAATGCCGAAAATACCGACAAGGGGCCGCATAGCAATAACGATGAAGAGCCCCGGCCGCCGAACAACAGTGGACAGAAGGGTTTTCCCCCACAAGTGCGGACGGTGAACATGATATATGCAACCCACATCCCCAAGAGGGAGCGGAAGCACGCGTTAAGGGACGTATACGCGGTAGAGCCAGTCGCCCCAAAGTTCAACCCATGGTCCTCCTGCCCGATCACCTTTGATTGAAGGGACCATCCCACTAGCACCCGTCATGGCGGATTTGCCGCATTGGTTCTAGACCCAATTATTGACGGATTTCATCTCACTAGAGTCCTTATGGACGGCGGCAGCAGCCTGAACCTGCTTTACCAGGATACAGTGAGGAAAATGGGCATAAATCCCTCGAGGATTAAGCCCACCAAAATGACCTTTAAAGGCGTAATACCAGGTGTAGAGGCCAACTGTACAGGCTCAGTCACACTTGAAGTGGTCTTCGGATCTCCGGATAATTTTTGAAGCGAGGAGTTAATCTTCGACATAGTCCCATTCCACAGTGGCTATCACGCACTACTCGGGCGAACCACATTCGCCAAGTTCAATGCGGTACCGCACTACGCATACCTTAAGCTCAAGACGCCAGGCCCTCGAGGAGTAATTACGGTCAACGGAAACACCGAACGCTCCCTCCGAATGGAGGAGCACACGGCGGCCCTTGTAGCGGAAGTACAAAGCAGCCTCTCCAGGCAGTTCTCCAGTCCGGCCATTAAACGTCCGGACACCGTCAAGCGCGCCCGGAGTAACCTACAACAAGACCGCCTGGCACGTTCCGAGCAGGCATAGCAATGCGGCCCCAACCCCAGCCCTCGCAAAAATGCGACACCAGTGCTTCGCGTACATAACTACGCTCTAGAAATACCATGGGTACAGGGGGAGGGGCACCATCATGGCATGCCCGAAACACGGCTTAAACCGCACCAGGGGCTGCCGATTTTTTAATTTTCTCTTACTTTCAGGACTCCATTCTTTGGAA
Source organism: Triticum dicoccoides (assembly GCF_002162155.2). Lineage (NCBI taxonomy): Eukaryota > Viridiplantae > Streptophyta > Magnoliopsida > Poales > Poaceae > Triticum > Triticum dicoccoides. The sequence goes on along the minus strand of NC_041382.1, from coordinate 97,420,542 downwards.
GGCCTGTTCGGCAGTTCAATTGCCGCACAAATGATGCAAGAACCAGGGAAGCAGACAAGCCATTCCGCATTACGGAACTCCCAGGTGGTCTCTATCACGAGCAGTATACCTGTTTCGCATACCACTCCGCAGCCTGCCCCTGGAACAAACATGTTAAATAGTCCAACCTTTTGCTTATCGCATTATTGTGTATCGTTCTGCTTTGATCGCAACCCTTTTTAATAAACAATGCATAGCTTTTGTCTATTTTTGCATTACTTTTTTTTACAAATATATGTTCCTTAACGACATGTTGCACCCGTACACTTTGGTACGGCCAAAATACGGCAGGGGCTTTAGTACCCCTCAATACGGTGTGAGAAGTCCGAACACTTTAACAAGTGCGGCACCCCAAACTTATAGCATTATATGCATCGGCTCCGAATCATGTCTTGGGTCAATAGTTGGGTTTGCCCAGCTCCTATGTTTTGGTGCCTTACTTTCCGCTATATCAGCTAAGGTAGCACTAGGAGAACTACTGCGATTGTGCCCCAGTTAAGCTGGGTCGAGCACCTCAGTAGAGAAAGCTAAAACTGACTATCAGGATGAAGCGAGAGCCGGTCGCTGTTCGAGAGGTTTTTCGAGTCCCTAAAGACTTATGCCGCTTAGAGCGAGGAGTCGGCTCTGTCCGGCCAAGGCGTGGATAGCGCCCCGAACTCGGTCTTCCGAATACCAGGGGCTTCACCGAAATTTAAAATTATAGAATTCTATGGCTAAGTGAGAGTGTTCACGCATTATAGTCTGATTGCCTTGTTCGTTGTGCTGAGCGCCTCCCTCGAAGGACCCAAACATGGGAAAAGGAGCGCTCAGGTTTATCCCCGAACACCCCAGCACTAGCGGCACGGGGGCAGAAGCCGATGACTTGCCATCTCTCAGAATTGATAAACAGCCGCACAGAAGGTAATATTTTAAATTCCAACAGCATTGCTTAGCGCATATGAACAAGTTTTCAGCGCGCAGGACAAAACGAGCGAGTTTTACTAAAAAATTACATCCTTGGAACATTCATCCGCCACAAGGCGGGCACCCTTCAGAACATCCGTATAATAATTCTCGGGCTTGCGATGCTCTTTCCCCGGCGGTGGCCCGTCCTTCACAAGCTTCTCAGCATCCAGCTTGCCCCAGTGCACCTTAGCACGGGCAAGGGCCCTACGGGCACCTTCAATGCAGACGGAGTGCTTGATGACTTCGAGCCTTGGACAGGCCCACACCAGCCGCCGCACCAGCCCGAAATAGCTCCCAGCCAGACCCTCTCCAGGCCACAGCCAAACTATGAGGCCCTTCATGGCCTGTTCGGCCGCCTTGTGGAGCTCGACCAGTTGCTTCAGCTGGTCGCTCAGGGGCATGGGGTGTTCGGCCTCAGCATACTGAGACCAGAACACCTTCTTTGTCGAGCTGCCCTCCTCGGCTCGATAGAATACGGCGGCATCGGACACGCTACGGGGAAGATCTGCGAACGCTCCTGGAGAGCTCCGGATTCGGGTAAGTAACAAGTAACTCACGTTTATGTGTTTGCTTTGCATAAAGAATGCCTTACCCGCCGCTATCTTTTTCACCTCATCCAACTCCTGGAGGGTCTTCTGGGATTCGGCCTTGGTAGACTTGGCATTTTCAATAGCCATCGCGAGCTCGGACGCTCGCGTCTTTGAGTCAAGCTCCAAACTCTCATGTTTTTTCATGAGAGCCTGGAGCTCTTGCCGCACCTTGCCAACCTGGGCCTCATACTTCTCCCGCTCGGTGCGCTCCATGGCCGCCCTCTTCTCGGCCTCAGACATCGCTTGCTTAAGGGTCGCCACCTCAGACATGGCCCCTACAATAGCCACGATAATCCTGTCATTTTTTGCAATTGCACTTTTACATATATATTTAAAACAAGGTATTTCTTAACTTCCTTGTCCTTGAGCTGCTTCTTGGCACGCCCGAGCTCTTGCTTGGACTGCTCGAGGTTCTGCTTTAGGGTGTCCACTTCCGCAGTCAGTGCGGCGGAGCCAGCAGAGAAGCCTGCATACGCATATTGACTCCTTTTTGTTAGACTCCTGCGAATTTTATTTGATCCTCTATTCGGCTTTTCTTCCCGAACGCCAAACAGAGCATCAGGGGCTACTGTCTATGCGGTAATATTATTTACACATTCTTTACTTACCTCAAAGCCTGTTAAAAGGCTAGCACAAGCTTCAGTCAGCCCGCTCTTGGCGGACTGAACCTTCTGGACCACCGCACTCATAATGGTGCGGTGCTCCTCGTCAATGGAGGCGCCTTTGAGCACCTCCAACAGATTGTCCGGCACCTCCGGTTGGATGGGGTTCACCGGCACGGTGGGCTTGCTCCTCTTGGAAGGAGGTCGCCCGCCGGACTCTGGAACCCTTGAAGGTTCTAGAGTGGTGTCCGGCCTAGGGCCGGAGTTGGAGCCCTAGGGGGTTTTATCCCCTTTACTCCTAGAGTCCGGAAGGTCGCCTTGCGGCGCCTCCAGGACCACCTCCTCCTGGCTTGGAACCTGTTGGGACAATACTTCGGCGTCGTCCGTAGGGCGGGGGGAGGTGGCCGTCGGAAGCGAATTCACATCCAACGAGTCCAGTGAACCGCTCGACGATGCGTCGAGCCGGTCTTTGGGTGGGCTGCATAATCATATTCGACATAAGGGAAAGTTGTGCAATAAAGGAATACTATGAATTACTCTAGTATCCGGATACTTACGATTTCGCCAGGGGCTTGGCCCTGAGCGGCCACTCCTCTCCGCCGTCGTCGGCGTCGGTGGAGTAGTCCGGAGGAAGGGTTTTCCCCTTCTTGGACCCTTCGGCCTCCCCAATAAGGGCGGCCTTCCTTTTCTTCTCTCCCCCCGCTGGAGCGGGAGAGGTCTCTTCTTCGTCCTCCTCGTCTTTAGGGGAGGAATGCGCCTTGGAGCCGTCGGATGATGAACCCGACACCTCCTGGCACCGGGCACTTTTTCGAGTCCCCATGGCCTTCTTCATGGCCTTCTTCTCCAGCACCACATAGGGTGCCGGAACCAGCAGCTTCGCCAAGCGGGCATCGGCTGGGTCTTCGGGAAAAGGAGCCGGACAGTCGATCTGTCCGAACTTCGCCTGCCAAACCTGTCAAAGGTAAGGGAGCTTAGATCCCGCATAGAGTTAAACTATGAATAACTAATACCCTATAAAAGGTACAAACAATTTACCGCGCTAGCGTGACGCTGTGCACTGAATCCGCGATCCTCGGTAGCGGATGCGGGAGCCTCGGCGCCCTTGAAAAGCACCTTCCAGGCATCTTCATACGTTGTGTCGAAGAGCCTGCTCAGAGTTTGGTGCTGCGCCGGGTTGAACTCCCACAGATTGAAGGCCCGTTGTTGACACGGGAGGATCCAGCGGATGAGCATGACCTGGACTACGTTGAAAAGCTTGAGCTGCTTGTCCACCAGGGTTTGGATGCATGTTTGCAGTCCAGTTAGCTCTCCCTTGCGGCCCCACGACAGGCCCATCTCTTTCCAGGACGTGAGCCGCGTTGGGGGTCCGGACCAGAACTCGGGGGCTGCGACCCACTCAGGATCGCGCGGCTCGGTGATGTAAAACCACCCCGATTGCCACCCCTTCAGGGTCTCCACAAAGGAGCCCTCGAGCCATAAGGCGTTGGGCATCTTGCCCACCATGGCGCCTCCGCACTCCACCTGGTTGCCGCACACCACCTTCGGCTTGACATTGAAAGTCTTGAGCCATAGGCAGAAATGGGGGCGGATGCAGAGGAAAGCCTCGCACATGACAATAAACGCCGAGATGTTGAGGATGAAGTTCGGGGCTAGATCATGGAAATCCAGACCGTAGTAGAACATGAGTCCCCGGACGAATGGGTGGATAGGAAAGCCCAGTCCGTGGAGGAAGTGGGGAAGGAACACTACCCTCTCATGGGGCCTTGGGGTGGGGAGGAGCTGCCCCTCTTCGGGAAGCCGGTACGCGATGTCGTTAGACAAGTATCTGGCCTTCCTCAGTTTTTTTATGTGTCCCTCCGTGATGGAGGAGACCATCCACTTGCCTCCCGCTCCGAACATGGCTGGAGAAGGTTGAGGTGGGGAGTGCGGACTTGGGCGCTGGAGCTCGAGTGCGTGAAAATGGATAGGCAAAGGAGGAAGAAGGAATAGGTGAAAAGGTGGATCCTTATCCCCTTATATGGGTGGACGCAACTACGTGTCCCCACCAGCCTGGTAAAACTCGCTTATCTCCAAGCGCCGTAATCGATGGCGCGGTTGGGTTACCCATGCCCGTATTGATGAGAATCTCGGAATAAGGGGACACGATCTCTGCTTTAACAAGACATGCCAAGGAAACCGCCTCACATGACGCGCTGAGGTGGGATAATAAAACGATTCGAATAAAGGCTTGGCTGTGGTGCGTCACACTACGAAATACGTCAGCAGATTAGATTTGTGTAAATATTATTCTCTCTATGGCAATATGTGGAAACTTATTTTGTAGAGCCGGACACTATCTTTGTGTTCAAAATCTTCTATGAAGTACTTGGAGGAGGAACCCGCCTTGCAATGCGGAAGACAATCTGCGCGCCGGACTTGTCGTCATTGAAGCCTAGTTCAGGGGCTACTGAGCGAGTCCTGGATTAGGGGGTGTCCGGATGGCCGGACTATACCTTCAGCCGGACTCCTGGACTATGAAGATACAAGATTGAAGACTTCGTCCCGAGTCCGGAAGGGACTTTCCTTGGCGTGGAAGGCAAGCTTGGCGATACGGATATGTAGATCTCCTACCATTATAACCGACTTTGTGTAACCCTAACCCTCTCCGATGTCTATATAAACCGGAGGGTTTTAGTCCGTAGGACAACATACAGAACAACAATCATACCATAGGCTAGCTTCTAGGGTTTAGCCTCTCCGATCTCGTGGTAGATCTACTCTTGTACTACCCATATCATCAATATTAATCAAGCAGGACGTAGGGTTTTACCTCCATCAAGAGGGCCTGAACCTGGGTAAAACTTTGTGTCCCTTGCCTCCTGTTACCATCCGGCCTAGACACATAGTTCGGGACCCCCTACCCGAGATCCGTCGGTTTTGACACCGACACTGAGCTCGAGCATCCAAAGCCGTCCGCTCTGCAGCCATCCTGACGTCCTCTGCTGCTAGGTTTTCTTTGGCTTGTACTACCTCCTCATGTAACCGTGCCACTTATGCATCTGTTGAGCCTGATCCGCCGGGTTAACCACGGCAGTCAACATGGCTGTCATCCTATCCATGAGATCCATCAGCACCTGAGCCGGCGGGCACGCAGGGCCTCCTGCCCCGGCTGCTGCTGACCCGGTGGTTATCGCTGCCACAGCCGTAGAGTTTTGAACGGGTTGCGTGCCAGTCATGAAGATCCCCGCTCTGCTCAGCGGCTCAAAGGGGTCCGGAATACTGCTGCCATCGGAACAGCCCCCAAGCCCACCATCTTGCTGTTGATACAACGAATCTGTCTCACCCGTGGATGACTCGCCACCAGATTGGACGGCCGTTGATACGTCTCCAATGTATCTATAATTTTTGATTGTTCCATGCTATATTATATTCTGTTTTGGACATTATTGGGCTTTATTATTCACTTTTATATTATTTTTGGGACTAACCTATTAACCGGAGGCCTAGCCCAGAATTGCTATTTTTTTGCCTATTTTAGGGTTTCGAAGAAAAGGAATATCAAATGGAGTCCAAACGGAATGAAACATTCGGGAACGTGATTTTTGGAACGAACAAGATCCAGGAGACTTGGACCCAACATCAAGCAACCAACAAGGAAGCCACGAGGTAGGGGCGCGCCTACCCTCCCAGGCACGCCCTCCACCCTCGTGGGCCCCCTGTTGCTCCACCGACGTACTCCTTCCTCCTATATATACCTACGTACCCCCAAACGATCAAATACGGAGCCAAAACCCTAATTCCACCACTGTAACTTTTTGTATCCACGAGATCCCATCTTGGGGCCTGTTCTGGAGCTCCGCCGAAGGGGGCATCGATCACGGAGGGCTTGTACATCAAAACCATAGCCTCTCCGATGATGTGTGAGTAGTTTACCTCAGACCTTCGGGTCCATAGTTATTAGGTAGATGGCTTCTGCTCTCTTTTTGGATCTCAATACAATGTTCCCCCCTCTCTTGTGGAGATCTATTCGATGTAATCTTCTTTTGCGGTGTGTTTGTTGAGACCGATGAATTGTGGGTTTATGATCAAGTTTATCTATCAACAATATTTGAATATTCTCTAAATTCTTTTATGTATGATTTGTTATCTTTGCAAGTCTCTTCGAATTATCAGTTTGGTTTGGCCTACTAGATTGATCTTTCTTGCAATGGGAGAAGTGCTTAGCTTTGGGTTCAATCTTGTGGTGTCCTTTCCCAGTGACAGTAGGGGCAGCAAGGCACGTATTGTCTTGTTGCCATCGAGGATAACAAGATGGGGTTTTCATCGTATTGCATGAGTTTATCCCTCTACATCATGTCATCTTGCTTAAAGCGTTACTCTGTTCTCTTGAACTTAATACTCTACATGCATGCTGGATAGCGGTCCATGTGTGGAGTAATAGTAGTAGATGCACGCAGGAGTCGGTCTACTTATCTCGGACGTGATGCCTATATACATGATCATACCTAGATATTCTCATAAGTATGCTCAATTCTGTCAATTGCTCAACAGTAATTTGTTCACCCACCGTAAAATACTTATGCTCTTGAGAGAAGCCACTAGTGAAACCTATGGCCCCCGGGTCTATCTTCCATCATATTAATCTTCCAACACTTAGTTATTTTCATTATCTTTTATTTTACTTTGCATCTTTATTGTAAAAATACCAAAAAATTTATCTTATCATATCTATTAGATCTCAATCTCGTAAGTGACCGTGTAGGGATTGACAACCCCTTATCGCATTGGTTGCGAGGATTTATTTGTTTTGTGCAGGTGCGAGGGATTCACGCGTAGCCTCCTACTGGATTGATACCTTGGTTCTCAAAAACTGAGGGAAATACTTATGCTACTTTGCTGCATCACCCTTTCCTCTTCAAGGGAGAACCAACGCAGTGCTCAAGAGGTAGCAAGAAGGATTTCTGGCGCCGTTGCCGGGGAGGTCTACGCAAAAGTCAAGATACCAAGTACCCATCGCAAACCCTTATCTCCTGCATTACATTATTTGCCATTTGCCTCTCGTTTTCCTCTCCCCCACTTCACCCTTGCCATTTTATTCGCCCTCTCTCTCTATCCTCCCTCTCTTTCTCTATTTTGCCTCTTTTTGCCTTTTGCACTTTCTGCTGTTATGTCTGAAATTGGGGAAATTATTGTCAATATGGATAATAATAATATCATGAAAAATTCTGATGCTCCTGCTGAAGAACCCCCTATCTTACATACAAAAAATTCTGTATTGGCAGTGGTAATATTTTTGGAAAAGGAGTTATCCAAGATTTCTTTACTTGTGCCGGTGCTTTACCTTCTATGGGTAGTTCTATCCTTCATAGAACTAGTAGTCTTGCAGACGCTATTGCCATGCTTGTAGTTGAACTTGAAAGACAATTCATGCACATGCACCCTTGCATACAAAGGATTTTCCTAGAATTTTCTAATATTGAGCATTCCTCTATTAAGCGTGCCGCTACTATCTTTTTGGCTCATGAGTTTAGACTCATAATAGAAGAGGCCAAAGAAATCTTTGTGCATTATAGGGTGGACACTTGCCGTCCTCCCATAGAGGCTATCCTTTTTGATCAAGAAGAAATAATGCGTTTTCAATCTCTAGACTATGTTGCTTTCAAAGAAAATCTTAGAAAAAGGTTCCTACCAATGTTTTAGTTGATAGAATTTCTGAACTTAATGATGATTTGGCCATTCGAAATAACAAACTAGGATATTCTCTTGAGTATAGGCTCACAAAGTTCTGTCAAAAGAATGCTTATAATGATGAATTGGTTGTGCAATACGAAGGGCCAAAGGAGGAACCTATACCTCCCAAAGTTGATCTTGGGGACTTTTGTCCCATTAAATTTAGCCCTTTTGATTACTTTTGCTTGCTTCAAAGAAAACTTGCTGCCGAACGTGTAGAATAGGAAATGAGTTTTAATGATCTATCCTACTATTATGGCAATACCTAGATCTATCCTTGCTTTTTATGCCTAGCTAGGGGCGTTAAACGATAGCGCTTGTCGGGAGGCAACCCAATTTAATTTTTATTCCTTGAATTTTTCTCCTGTTTAGTAATAAATAATTTATCTATCCTCTGTTTTGGTTGTGTTTTTGTGTTTAATTAGTGTTTGTGCCAAGTAGAACCGTTGGGAAGACTTGAGGAAAGTCTTGTTAATCTTGCTGTAAAAAACAGAAACTTAAGCACTCACGAGAACTGCTTCCATTTTTATTTCGAAAGTGATATTTAGTTAATTCTTTTTTCAGATGATTAATAGATAAATTCCTCACGTCCAGCAATTTATTTAGAATTTTTGGGTTTCCAGATCTCGCGCTAGCCATAGATTACTACAGACTGTTCTGTTTTTGACAGATTCTGTTTTTCGTGTGTTGTTTGCTTATTTTGATGAATCTATGGCTAGTAAAATAGTTTATAAACCATAGAGAAGTTGGAATACAGTAGGTTTAACACCAATATAAATAAAGAATGAGTTCATTACAGTACCTTGAAGTGGTCTTTTGTTTTCTTTCGCTAACGGAGCTCACGAGATTTTCTACTTTATGTTTTGTGTTGTGAAGTTTTCAAGTTTTGAGTAAGGATTTGATGGATTATGGAACAAGGAGTGGCAAGAGCCTAAGCTTGGGGATTCCCATGGAACCCCCAAGATAATCTAAGGACACCAAAAAGCCAAAGCTTGGGGATGCCCCGAAAGGCATCCCCTCTTTCGTCTACTTCCATCGGTAACTTTACTTGGAGCTATATTTTTATTCACCACATGATATGAGTTTTGCTTGGAGTGTCTTGTATGATTTGAGTCTTTGCCTTTTAGTTTACCACAATCATATTTGCTGTACACACCTTTTGAGAGAGACACACATGATTCAGAAATTATTAGAATACTCTATGTGCTTCACTTATATCTTTTGAGTTATATAGTTTTTGCTCTAGTGCTTCACTTATATCTTTTAGAGTGCGTCGGTGGATTTGTTTTATAGAAACTATTGTTCTCTCATGATTCACTTAGATTATTTTGATAGTCCTACAAAAGAGCATGGTAATTTTCTTATGTTAGGCATTCAAGATTAATAATAAAATTCTCTTATGAGTGTGTTGAATACTATGAGAAGTTTGATACTTGATAATTGTTTTGAGATATGGAGATGGTGATATTATAGTCGAGCTAGTTGAGTAGTTGTGAATTTGGGAAATACTTGTGTTAAAGTTTGTGATTCCCATAGCATGCACGTATGGTGAACCGTTATGTGATGAAGTCGGAGCTTGATTTATTTATTGATTGTCTTCCTTATGAGTGGCGGTCGGGGACGAGCGATGGTATTTTCCTACCAATCTATCCCCCTAGGAGCATGCGCGTAATACTTTGCTTTGATAACTTGTAGATTTTTGCAATAAGTATATGAGTTCTTTGTGACTAATGTTGAGTCCATGGATCATACGCACTCTCACCCTTCCACCATTGCTAGCCTCTCTAATACCGCGCACCTTTCGCCGGTATCATACACCCACCATATACCTTCCTCAAAACATCCATCATACCTACCTATCAAGGCATTTCCATAGCCATTCCGAGATATATTGCCATGCAACTTTCCACCGTTTTGTTTACTATGACACGCTCCATCATTGTCATATTGCTTTGCATGATCATGTAGTTGACATTGTATTTGTGGCAATGCCACCGTTCATAATTCTTTCATACATGTCACTCTTGATTCATTGCATATCCCAAAACACCGCCGAAGGCATTCACATAGAGTCATATTTTGTTCTAAGTATTGAGTCGTAATTGTTGAGTTGTAAGTAAATAAAAGTGTGATGATCATCATTTTTAGAGCATTGTCCCAAGTGAGGAAAGGATGATGGAGACTATGATTCCCCCACAAGTCGGGATGAGACTCCGGACGAAAAAAATAGGCCAAAGAAGCCAAATAAAAAAGGAGGCCAAAAAAGTCCCAAAATAAAACATTGAGAGAAAAAGAGAGAAGGGACAATGATACTATCCTTTTACCACACTTGTGCTTCAAAGTAGCACCATGATCTTCATGATAGAGAGTCTCCAATGTTATCACTTTCATATACTAGTGGGAATTATTCATTATAGAACTTGTCTTGTATATTCCAATGATGTGCTTACTCAAAATGCCCTAGGTCTTCGTGAGCAAGCGAGTTGGATGCACACCCACTTAGTTCCTTTTGAGCTTTCATATACTTATAGCTCTAGTACATCCGTTGCATGGCAATCCCTACTCACTCACATTGATATCTATTGATGGGCATCTCCATAACCCGTTGATACGCCTAGTTGATGTGAGACTATCTTCCCTTTTTTGTCTCCTCCACAACCACCATTCTATTCCACCTAAAGTGCTATGTCCATGGCTCACGCTCATGTATTGCGTGAAGATTGAAAAAGTTTGAGAACACCAAAAGTATGAAACAGTTGCTTGGCTTGTCTTCGGGGTTGTGCATGATTTAAATACTTTGTGTGGTGAAGATAGAGCATAGCCAGACTATATGATTTTGTAGGGATAACTTTCTTTGGCCATGTTATTTTGAAGAGACATAATTGCTTAGTTAGTATGCTTGAAGTATTATTATTTCTATGTCAACATTGAACTTTTGTCTTGAATCTTTCGGATCTGAATATTCATACCACAATTAAGAAGAATTACATTGAAAATATGCCAAGTAGCATTCCACATCAAAAATTCTGTTTTTATCATTTACCTACTCGAGGATGAGCAGGAATTAAGCTTGGGGATGCTTGATACGTCTCCAACATCTATAATTTTTTATTGTTCCATGCTATATTATATTCTGTTTTGGACATTATTGGGCTTTATTATTCACTTTTATATTATTTTTGGGACTAACCTATTAACCGGAGGCCCAGCCCAGAATTGTTGTTTTTGCCTGTTTTAGGGTTTCGAAGAAAAGGAATATCAAACGGAGTCCAACGGAATGAAACCTTCGGGATGTGATTTTTGGAGCGAACAAGATCCAGGAGACTTGGACCCTACGTCAAGCAACCAACAGGGAAGCCATGAGGTAGGGGGCGCGCCTACCCCCCCAGGCGCGCCCTCCACCCTCATGGGCCCCCTGTTGCTCCACCGACGTACTCCTTCCTCCTATATATACCTACGTACCACCAAACGATCAAATACGGAGCCAAAACCCTAATTCCATCGCCGTAACTTTCTGTATCCACGAGATCCCATCTTGGGGCCTGTACCGAAGCTCCGCCGGAGGGGGCATCGATCACTGAGGGCTTCTACATCAACACCATAGCCTCTCCGTTGATGTGTGAGTAGTTTACCTCAGACCTTCGGGTCCATAGTTATTAGCTAGATGGCTTCTTCTCTCTTTTTGGATCTCAATACAATGTTCTCCCCCTCTCTTGTGGAGATCTATTCGATGTAATCTTCTTTTGCGGTGTGTTTGTTGAGACCGATGAATTGTGGGTTTATGATCAAGTTTATCTATGAACAATATTTGAATCTTCTTTGAATTCTTTTATGTATGATTGGTTATCTTTGCAAGTCTCTTCAAATTATCAGTTTGGTTTGGCCTACTAGATTAATCTTTCTTGCAATGGGAGAAGTGCTTAGCTTTGGGTTCAATCTTCCCAGTGACAGTAGGGGCAGCAAGGCATGTGTTGTATTGTTGCCATCGAGGATAACAAGATGGGGCTTTCATCATATTGCATGACTTTATCCCTCTACATCATGTCATCTTGCTTAAAGCGTTACTCTATTCTCTTGAACTTAATACTCTAGATGCATGCTGGATAGCGGTCGATGTGTGGAGTAATAGTAGTAGATGCATGCAGGAGTCGGTCTACTTGTCTCGGACGTGATGCCTATATACATGATCATACCTAGATATTCTCATAACTATGCTCAATTCTGTCAATTGCTCAACAGTAATTTGTTCACCCACTGTAAAATACTTATGCTCTTGAGAGAAGCCACTAGTGAAACCTATGGCCCCCGGGTCTGTCCTCCATCATATTAATCTTCCAACACTTAGTTATTTTAATTGCCTTTTATTTTACTTTGCATCTTTATCATAAAAATACCAACAATGTTATCTTATCATACCTGTCAGATCTCACTCTCGTAAGTGACCGTGTGGGGATTGACAACCCCTTATCACGTTGGTTGCAAGGATTTATTTGTTTTGTGCAGGTGCGAGGGACTCGCGTGTAGCCTCCTACTGGATTGATACCTTGGTTCTCAAAAACTGAGGGAAATACTTATGCTACTTTGCTGCATCACCCTTTCCTCTTCAAGGGAAAACCAACGCAGTGCTCAAGAGGTAGCAGCCTTCTCACCACCAGACACAGATCTTTCAGAAAATTCCCCTCCATGGATGCATCCCACGAAGGCACGCTTCACGGGCGGCTGAGCCAGGGCGGGTCTCGCATGCTGAGCCGTCTCGACGATGTCGGTGCAGATGTCCGGCTCAGGGCCCGGCTCGCCAATCCAGCTGATGAAGACGTGGATCCCGCCCAAGGGGACCCGGTACCCGTACTCAATTGAGCCGGTGTTGGGGCCCCAACCTGCATCGTCGATGTAGAGCTTGTCGCGATGACTCTTGGTCATTCGGCCCACAGCGTATCCCTTGAGCCCTTCAAGAACTCAAATCCACCGTGCACTGGCCCCACGGTGGGCGCCAACTGTCGTGGAATTGTCACGACAGATGTCCTGGTGAAAGGACTTAATCATGGAGCCATCGCAACTAGGAAGATTAAAGGGGTTAAATGGGACAAAGGACACGTGAGGTATATACTGGTTCGGCCCCTTGCGGTGAAGGTAAAGGCCTAGTCCAGTTGAGATGATATTGCTAGGTTTCGATGACCAAGGAGCGAATACGCTTAACCTGGCTCTCAATCTGTTTTTTCTTGTCCTAAGCCACCGCCGGGTCGTCCCCTTATATACACGGGTTGACGCCCTGCGGCCTATAGAGTCCCGACCGGCTCATACAACGTGTCCGGCTCGGTGACGTATCTTACATGCCTTACATTACAAGTCTATTCATACATGGCAGTTTATACGTACGAGCCTTAAGCCGCCTCTGGGCTTGGGCCTATCATAAGCCTAACAGTGAACCGCCATCTTGTATACTCTTGGGCTTCATTTATGTAAACCTCCATTGTGGTTGACCCGGCTCCTCCTGGGCGGGTCATATCTGGTAGTCATATCCCCAACAAAAGGGTTGTCTGAATTCTCCTACAAGTTGGTGGCTCTGAATTCTGTTTTAGAAGTTTCAGTCCAGCTTGAAAGGGTTGTCTGAATTTAAGCTTGAGAGGTGTTATAAACTGAATGTAGTTCGTCAGCTGGCTTGTTGGTCAGCTGCATTATCTGACTAGTTTTCTACACAATGCAGGCAACCAAAGAGAAGCTGCAACGCCAGATACAGATGATGTAGGCAATAGGAAGTTCATAACCTCAAAAGTTTCTCCACCTCCGACGCAATGACAACAGAAATGAACACCTACTTTTGCCTCCAAACATATAGATAGACATATATAGATTCTAAGAAAAAACTCCAAACTAGGTGAGAGCACATCTGCTAATTTGTAGCAGAAAATAATTGAACTAAAATTTCAGCAACCTAAGACACACATATCCAATGCAAAACCATACATGTGTTCTACAATTCTGATGGCGTTTCGTTCCTTTGGTAAAATGCATGCTCAAGCAATCGAATATGGAACAATCAGTGCAGGTTGGGGCCCGACATCGAGCAGTAATAGATCGCGGCGGAAATGCATCACACGGTGGGCGGGACGAACAGCAGCCTGGGTGGAGCCGACGAGATGGGAGCATCTTGTTCGGGGGGAGGGGGAGGGTTGCTCGATCCATACCTGTCAGCCACCGCCGAAACCGTCATCGTCGTCACCACCGCCAAACCCGTCGTCGTCGCCACCGTGGAGGATATGCCACTACAAAAAAATACACTTCTGTGATGATACGTGTTTGTCACAGTAGGTCGCTTTTTTTGTCATGCATGTACATCCATGACAAATTTATGACAGAATCAAGATAGTCATACCTGTGCTGTCGTAGAAGTGTTCCATGACATTACCAAAATTATCATCACGGAAGTGTCCACTTCCATGACGATAAATCGCGCGTCACAGAAGTGCTTTCGTCAAGGGTGACCGACACGTGGCATCCACCGTAACGGAACGCCGTTAAGCTATCGGGTCGGATTATGGATCCGATAACCCATTAACAGCCCCGACCAATGGGGATTTTCCACGTGTAAAATCATCATTGGCTGGAGGAAACACGTGTCGGCTCATTGTTGGGACAGATGTCAACCACTCATTGGACGGAAGGCGCCTATGATACATCGACACGTGGCACGGCCCAACAGAGGCCCATTCCTGTGAAAAAGCCGGCCCGTTTGACTTGGTCAAAAGCTGGTAGGCTGGCCCATGGAAAGCCTGTTAACAGCCTATTCGAATATAGCCCATTTACAGCCCGCTAACCCAAGGCCCATTATGCCCTATCTGAATTAGGCCCAGTAGCGTCATCTGGGCCATCCAATATGATTCCAGCCCGTTTTCACTTCTGGCCCATGTATGGCCCATGACGTCTTTCGGCCCATATGAGGCCCTATGTAACTCTTGGCCTACTAACGGCCCGTGGTGAAACTGGCCCGTAATGAATAGTGTATCACTTTACACCCATTAACGGCCCGTGGTGAAACTGGCCCGTAATGAACAGTGTATCACTTTATACCCATTAATGGCCCGTTATTCCATTAGGCCGTTTCCAGCCCATGTTATGTTTCGGCCTTCTCAGAGCCCATTTATTCTTGGCCTCATTTCCAGCATTCGTTTACATACGGGCCGATACTGTCATTTTCTGCTTGTGGGCCAAATTCAGCCCGTGGTTACAGTCGGCCCATTTGTGGTCCGTTAATACGTTGGGCCGTTTTCATAGCGTCATCAAATACGGCCTATTAACGATGGCCCGTTATGGTCGGCCCATGAATGGATGATTCCAACTCTAGCCCATTTACGGCCATAATGCGGCCTGTTATTGGCCCATGTTTGGCCATCAATCATACTGCCCGTATAAGGCCCATTGATGATATTCCCCGTAGAAGGCCCACTGTTTCTACGGCCCGTAGAAGGCCCACTGTTTCTACGGCCCGTAGGAGGCCCAGTGTCACTACAGTAAATATTAGCCCATGGTTATTGTGGCCTAGTTTTAAAAAATAGGTTATTGCAGCCACTAGCAAACCGCGGAAAAAGAACTGCAGTGACTAGAAGCAAACAAATAAACAAGATAACAAGGAAATAAATAAGCAAGCAACTTACGCTAGGCTATCACGGCTATCACACATATTACATCCCCTGGGCATCAAAGTTCGCCACCAGTGCAAATAAACGCGCCAACAAAAGAATATACAAAACTGAGAGCACTTCAGAAGGCACTAGGCCTGGCCAGGTCGCCCCCCCCCCCCAAACAGCTGAAGAAGATGAGTAGACCTCAATTGTGTCAACGATAGATGCATCAACACTAGATTTAAGGCATGATGGTGCGCACGGTAGTCCTCTGACATCTTCATTGCATCTTTGACTTCAAGTCGGAGCTGAGCTGAAGCAAGCCTTTCCGCTTTAAGTCGAGACTGAAGAAGTCGAACTGATTGAGGCAGCGGCTGCACAGAGGTTGTCTCACACCTGCTGGTGAGTAGCTTCAACTCACTATCTTCATCAAGACAGGACGTTGGGGTCATCTCGCTGTCCTCAAGATGGTTTGGCTCACAATCTTCCCTAAAGTTCTGCCTGGCGTAAGAGATACGAGTCTGAAAGAGAAACAAGGAGACACGTAACAGGTTTCACAATTATATAAGCAAATAAATGGATCTGTTCTGCATAAGGAACATGTTTTTACAACTACAATTTGAAACTGGTAGTTGTTGCAAACATCCAATTAGATGTAAACAGCAAAGCAAACAACAGTGGAGTTAATGATGCCTACCCAAATCTATACCAGAACAAAGTTTGAAGGCTTGAGAAGGATGAACTTACATTACATGTTAACACGGGCTGGACAAAGCCCTTCTCCATGTTGATGGAAGGATAACTGAATAAATTCCCCAAAGAAAATTCTTTATAAGCGTTGCCATTATTCTACATTTTGCAAAGAGTAAATATAGATCAAATAATATTGGAAGAAACAGAGGATAATGAAGCTCAGGTGCAGACTGATGATACATAATCAAATAGCAATTAATTAAGTACAGCGTTACAAGGCAAAAGGGAGAGAGGTACTGACAAGAGCAATGCAGAGCCCATTATTGTTTTGAGATCGTATGATCCTTTGAGCAAGGCGATTCATCTGAAATTAGTTTTCATACAAGAGAGAAGGTAAGGCACAAGCAGAAATTTAGGAGTTCAAATTTTGAATTGATATCATAGACAGTACCTGACGCTGGGCTCCCAGTAGTTCTAATAGGGGTTTGGCCACTGGAGTAGGGGTAAAGTGTGGTCCAGTTGGGCCTGTGTTTTCTATGGTTGCTGATCTATCTGATTTAACAGGTATCACTACCTTTTCCAAATACCTAGTTTGTACTCCTTGACGACCTTCACTCACCCTCTTCCTTTTGGACACCTATTATGAAATAACAACATTTGACTGGAAAAACATAGTGTGATGACACATGGAATAGGTACAGAAAATGGATAGGTATGGCATATACTCATATATGATGCTTAAACTAAGCAGATGGTGTAACAAAGTAGAAGTAATGCAAGAGGTCAGAAGCAAAATATGTGCGACCAATACAACTTTGCAAAGTTAGAGCAAGCACCTTGATGGGTGAATAAGATAGGCCATCCTCCACCATGCCAAGTTTGTTAGGCAGTGGATCATTCCGCAATATTCCTCTCGTGCGGCCATTCTCATATTCATTTTGATAATGTTCAGTATCTGACATGCATGAAAACATAAAAACAAGTGAGATTTTCTTTGTAATGCAGAAGTGATTGTAATCCAATACTGCCTCCCTGTAAACCCCTTTGTGCTATCTCTGTAATTCTTTTAAAAGATGCCATGCATGCTGTAATTTGTTGTGTGCATTAATATAATGTGGCCTACTACTCAAAATATGAGAGCTCCAGAAGTGATGAAACTTTGCAGATGATAGCTTCAACATATAGTAAAGAAGAACAAGTCGACCTGACCTGACGGATTCAAAATATACTAAGGGAGAACAACTCGACCTGACCAGTCGACCGCAAGAGAAGAGTATCATCTTAAAGAAGAGCAGTAGAGCAAGCAGATTAAAGATATCACAAGTCTTTTAATACAATGTCGGTTGGCCACCCATGATGAACCAAAGCTCACAAAGAAATACTATTCTTTCCGGTCTCTCCATATGTGGCTCACATGCATTTCGAAACTAAAGTATGAACATTTAGCTAACCAATTAAACATCTCTCAGTTTTACTAATATCAGCAATAATATCAGATATGAATTTGTACAACTAAGCTTGTTTAGCTCGATGGGTGGAGCAGTGCTATTACGACACGAACCACGTAGGCTGATTATGGTCATCATAAAATGGGTAAAACATAAGCATGATGAGTACAGTGTTGACCGTGGCAGTGGGATGGCAGATCTAAAGCTGCAAACCGCGCAAAGGGTAGTTAGCAACCGATGTTTGCTTTGAAATAACAACTAAGATTTGGTATGGACAAGAAAGTACGGTCAACAAGTGACAAAGAAATGTAATTATGATGTCTCTCTATATGTCGCGACATGCATTTGGAAACTCAAGTGGGCCTTTAGCTAACCAATTAAATGTGTCGGTTAACTAATATCAGTATCATATCACAATCATATTTGAACAACTGAGCTTTCGAATTCTAAGTGTTGTGTTATTTAGCTTGAAGGGTGGAGTAATGCTAGTATGACAGAAAGCACCTACAGAGATCATAGTAGAGTAGATAAAAGGGGAAAACCCTAAGCATCAAGAGAAAAATCAGGAAAGTGGAACTAGCTGGAGTAGTGGGTGGCGCACATGCTTTTCGAAACGAATATAGGAACATTAGGTGACCAATTAAACGTTCTCTGTTTTAGTGATATGAGATTCATATCAGATTCGTATTTCAACACGTAAGCTTTGGGTTGAGGTCTTGAGGAGCAGTGCTAGCACGACACGAAGCACCTACGATGATGGTAGTGAATATAAAGGGGGAAACTATAAGCTTTACGAGTATAGTGCCCGTGCCATGGCGGATCTGAAGGTGCAAACCGGACAAAGCTACTTCACAACCAATGTTTGCTTTCAACTAGCCACTACAATTTGGTACAGACAAGAAAAGTACAGTAAACAAATTACGATCTATTTTCCGGGTGAGTTCAATAACTTAAGCACGTATGGAAGAGTACCACCTCTCTTGCGACGCCATGTAGGCCTATGCTGATACATTGAGGGTGCTGTAGGTGCGATGGCTGTCAGCGGCGGGGAAGAAGACTTTAGACGGCAGACGGCCGGGTCGGGGGATATATCCTGTTGCCGTGGACGAGGCGGTCATAGGAGCGGCAACGACAAGGTGGACGGCGGCGTCGATGAAGCGAGAGGAGGCGATGAAAGGATGCTGGTCCAGCACCGTGGATGAGAGACGTCCATCTCTTGCAGTGGACGACGGGGTAGGGGTAGCGGCTCCGGCAAGGTGGAGGATGGGGTGGCGGACGGAGGAGGCTGGCCGCAGTGCGGAGGTTGTCGTGCTGCCGACGGTGTATGAATGGGGAAATGGAGGGGAGGGGGGATCTCAAACTTTGGGATGCGGTTCTCTGAAATGGGGGAAAGTTACGAACTTATCCCCCGTTTAAAATTTCGGACATCGCGTTGGTTGAGGATAGGACGGTAATCTCGCATCTCCCAAATATTTGTCGGTAACTATTTCAGGCGAGGAGAGGGTGTTTTGCTGCCCACGGTTGGCACCCACGGTGTATGAACGAGGCTGACAGGTAGGGCGGTTGTGTCACGTCTGATGGAAGTTACACATCTGCCCCTATTTAAAATATAAGCCTACATCGATTTCGGACGAGGAGAGTTTGTTTTTCCGCCCATCGTGTATGAATGGGGAAATGGAGGAAGAGACACATGTCTTTCGGACGAGCTTTAATGAAATGTGTTTTGCCGCCCACGTTTGGCGCCCACCATGTCTGAATGGGCTTAGAGGCTGTCGTGTCACTTCTGATTGAAGTTACTAGTCTACCCCTATCGACAGCAATGTAAATCCTGTCGATAAAGATGTCAAGTGTCAGGGGTAGACAGTAATTTCCGTCTCGCAAACACTTGCTTCGAGCAGCCCACAAATTATAGTGGGTGTTTAGCCGCTTCGTTCAAAACTTGGGAGAATTAGCATTCACGTTTGCCCTGGGACCTGGCAAACTAAATTCAAATCCAATTTGTATTCGATTACGAATATCCACAGATAATTATACGTTTTGTTATTTATTTCTTCAAAACCACAACAAAGATTTATTCCACCTTTATATATGATTATGATTTAGAAATGTCGTGATCTTCGAATTCAGTAGGTTGGATACACTCTGAGTCAAACAGTTATTTCATCCAATACAATATGCTCACACGACAAACAGTTCACCTTATGTCAATCATACAAGTTCTGAGGATTACCTCGCCTAAAAAATTCAGATCATTACAACACATGGACAACATAGGGGGTCTTGCAACATAATCCATTCAGAGACATGACACAACATGCAAGTACAATAATCTAATGAAAATTTGAACTGGTATCTAAAGAAGAACCGGGATTATCTTGGGCTTCAGATAGCAGAAACAGCAGGACCTCCTCCGTCTTCAAATGCAAAATTCTTACTTCCTCCAATTCTTGGGTTGCTTGCATAATGCATGCCGCTAATTCCGTAATTTCCAGCCTCAAGATAAATATTACCTCATTCATGGCAGCCACACCATCTCTTTCTGCCTCTAGTAGAGCTTCAAGCACTATAATATCTGTGCTCAGACTGCTCTTCGGCGGTGTTGCCTCTGAACTGCTACAATCTGGTAACATGGATGGCGCACTGCTTCCACAAATAGATTATGGGGTTGTACATTGTGTCCTAGTGTGAACGGCATCCTGAAAGGTTTCCGCTGGACATCAGTAAGAGATAGTTATCGTATGATCCAGGCAGTAAGCCTGCATGGTAAACGACAGACAAATTATTGCCGAGCATGGCAAACTATATTTAAATGGTTCAAAGCAGCATCAGCCGAAAAGAAATTAAAATGGTAAGATGAAACTAGGGATGTAAGCGGCAAATAAACGAAATCCGCCAGTCCCATCTAGTTAGTTTCTGCTACCTCCCTAGTTCATTTTGCTCAAAAAAAACTCTTTTGAACTATCATACCACTAGTGGACTTTAATCGGGATTAAACCGGACCCAGTTGACATCCCTAGTTGAAAGGGAGTGTACAACCGCTATATTTAAGTTGCCAAGGCATCTAAGCAGTTGAAATAATCTGAGAAAGCACTTAACAGTGTGGCCATATAAACTATGAAGAAAGACATGTGATGAAGTTGAGAGGAAAAGTTAAGGACTCAAATGAAATAGGCATGCATTTCTTTACGATAGTACATCAGGCACTGCTGACATATTGGCCAACTCAGGTATAGCGTAACAACAAATAAGCATTCGAATCAAGCAATACAGCAAAGCAGACAACTGAACTATTTGTAATTTGGTAGGATCACACGTTGAGGGCACAAGCCAAGAAAGCAGCCCACTCTCATTACATTTCACATGTACTAAAACACACTGGCTTACCATATGTTGCTGTGAAGCCTAGCTGCTGTTGCAATGTTCTTTGAAGATATCGTAAGCATCCCGTGGTTGCAAATCTAGTTGTCGTAGTTTATTCTGCACCATCTATTTAGGTAAAATTAATTTTAATCGCATGCACTGGTCCGAATTGATCATCAATGGTTCATCTAAACTAATGAAAGAAGGGTGTGTGCATACACAACAATCCTCCCTCCGATTCTTTTTTACTTTGCGTATAACTTTTTCTCAGTTTTCTCGTATTAGTCTGCGCGTTGCCGATTCCTAGCGCTGGTTTCCTTTTGTGCCCCGCCCCATCTGCCTCTGCCCTAATTAATTGGCAAATTAGTCCAGAAAAATTAAACCAATGCCCTCCTTGGTATGCGGGTCAAGAGTTATGGGCAGAGTAAATAGAATCGGAGGGAGTATATCTGCTTCCCTCTATTTTTATGCTTGTTCGAGGTGCCAGCCCCAAAAGAACAAATATTTTGCTTGATGGGGTTGGCAGCTCCATAATTAATAGAAGCATCAAATTAGTCATGCAACTTGGGAAGATCAAGAACACACAAACAAGTAATGAACAGAGGCTCGGAGCAGTGATGTAATAGCTAGCATCAAAAAATGTAGGGTAAAACAAACAAAAAGCAGCGGAACCACATGCTAGTTTGCTGATGTGTAATTAAGCATAGAGAACATTAAGCAGTCTGATGGAACCAACAGGTGGCATCAGAACAAAAATAAAGCATATTAACTATATGTGCACTGGTATGTAATTTAGCACATGTAACATGTTCACTGCCAGAAGTATGGCCCTACAGGTGCAAGCAGAATAATGCGTCTCATGAAAAACTGAATGATTCCCTGAAGAAATTCAAAGGTGCGGTGCTTATGCTAGGAAAGTGAACGTAGGCGCCGACCGTTGGATAATAGTACCTGATTCTCGGCGGCGTATGGGTATCGTCGTCATACTCTATAGCTAAGGATCGTCGATGGTGCTCGTGTTGCGGTTGAGTTTGGGCCGGCTGTCGCCGTCGCTGAAGCGGCTCCAGTGCTACGGTTGCGGCGCCTGTCGACATACAAGAAAGCCCATCTGTGGTAAGTGAACAGTTGCACGATAAAGAGAAAAACCGAAGGAGTACAAATCGAAATAACCTGATGAGGCTGCGACGTCGGTAAAGCAGGGCCGGTGGAGTTGAATATGGCCTCCGTGGAGCGGGTCCGGTGCAGTGGACGAAGGCTTCGGCGGGTGCGTTGTACAGTGCTTTCGGTGAGGCGGATCTGTTGCGGTGGACGAGGGCTTGTATGAAGGGCTTGCGAAGGGGCGGACGAGGGAGTCAGTGAAGGGCCTACGTTGTGGTGGACGAGGGCGCCGGTTGAGCAGATCTGGTGCGGTGGACCATGATGGCGGTCAAGGAGATCTGGAGCGGTGGACAAGCCAGTCGCTGAAGCGGCTCCGGTGAAGTGGTGAGTTGGCAGTTGGGGGTTCCAAGGTGCGGAAGGTAGATCCGGCGGGGT
>NC_041382.1:97379623-97397720 GCF_002162155.2 Triticum dicoccoides | reverse complement strand
AAAACAATGGAGTTACCGAAGCAGCCCTTTTCCGTTCATGTGGCAAGGGTAAAACAGGAATATCGCAGGGCTAAACTTTCGGGCGCGTGATATTTCGATGTGAGCAGGCACCTAAAATTATAAGTATTCTGCTCTCGTATGGCTGACTATGATATCATGGCCGACAATTTGTTTGTTTTGCACGCAAAAAATGTGCAAGTTCTGAAAATCAATGTCTCCAACTCGAAACTTAGATTGTCCATTCAATTCAAATATGGATCATTGAGCTACTACAAGCAAATACCATCATACGATCCAATTCAAATGAAATTCCAAATGTGTTTATCCTAAATATGATGACAAAAGCAAAAATGTGTATGTGTATGAATAAAGTGGATGATTATAAAGTTTGAACATGCCCGTATGTGTATATCTCTAGGTTTGATATATGAATTTGAAATCATGAAATCCCGACTTAAAAAATGTACCTCTGTTTAAATGAATTACAAAAGCTAATGATGGATTCAAATTCCAAAATTCCAATCTTAGGTTTGTAATTTTGGTACATCAAGGTATATCACGCATGTTCAAAAGTATCGTTATCTCATAGTACAAACTGTGAAACAAATTGACCAACCATGAGTGCACAATATCTCAATTACGCTAAAGTCCCTCAAATATAGACACCTCACTCTTTATCTGAAGTCACCCCCCCACCACACACACACACACAGAGAGAGAAAGAGAGAGAGAAGTTGTTCTCTCCCCCAAACACCAACACACGAGCACATTAACACCCCTCTCTCTTGTAAAGTCTGGACCCCAACATAGGTCTCTATCACTTTGTCTCTCGGGCATGCACACATCTCTTCCCTCACTCTCTAGGTCTCTCGCTATCTCTCTTACCCAAGCACACGCACTATGTAGAGTGTATAATTCCCATACACACAAAACGTCGCCCCCAAACGTCTATCTCCCTAGTTATGTGGTTCTCGCGCACTCACCTCACACACCACCCCCACTGCAAACAAGCACACTTTGTCTCCTTGTGCACCACTCTCCTCTTTCTATCTCTCCCACATGCGGACCCGCCCCAGCTCCTTCCCTGTATACATATATGTCGTGACTCTTTGCATAGCTCCCTAATGTATAATCATTCTCGATTTCACACATTGTTCTCTACACCATCTATTCTAGCTCTCTCATGAAGTCCCTATCACACACACGATGACTCGCTTCCCTTGCGTCTCCGTTCATAGGCCAATTTCAGACAACATCAACATTGTCTCCCTATCTATACGCCATTTATGGACACAAACGACCCCTCTCGCCCCTCTCTTCCTCTCTCTCTCTCTCTCTCTCTCTCTCTCTAGCGCTAGCTCTCTCTTTCTCTCGCTCTCACACCCCTCTCCCCAACACATACTCGATGTCTCTTCCAAATAGTCTGCTCCCCCCGCCCGCACCCGTGCTATCTCGGTACTACACATGTCACACCATTCCCCCATCCCTTATACTAGGTTTACATCATCAGTGGTCTCTCTACTCCACATACACTCGCTCCCTCTCACACACAAACGCGTGGACAAACACACACAGACACGCACAAACACCCATTTACCTGGATCCTCATCTCTCCTCATGTCTGCATGTGTATCTCACACACTCACTCTCTAATTATGTATATGTGTCTCCACGTTACACAACACAAAGCCCCATGTACATGTCTCTCTCTATCCTCCACACACATAGACACAAAGAATATGTTATCACTGCCTCAGTCTCTAACATATCACACACGCACACACACACACACACACTCTCTATCTCTCTCTCTCTCGCACGCAAACACGCTCAACAAGGGTTTCCCCGTGAATAACTTACCGTCTATTCATGAACAGTCATGGCAGTACGGCGAGCACGAGACGTGAAAAAGAATAAATCTACACGTGCTTAGACCACCTAGTATGACTACTAGGACTAGAGCAAGCCAAAAAGCACGCCGCCGTCACCCCCTCCTTGTCGGCGACGGGAAAATCTTCATTTTACATAGTCGAGAAGTCATTGTGCTAAGGGCCCACATGCCGAGGCGTTGAATAGAATGTAGATGCTAGTTTACGGAAGCAAGTATCGATAATACGTTTGTATCTCCATACTTATATTTCTTCTCTTATAAAAAACTGAGTTGGTGATGATGGTACGTGTGCCATCTTGCAATATAGACCGTCCGATCTATATCTGATGGATGGAAATTAAACTAAAATATACCCGCACCCCTCTCCACATTTGCAGACAAGGCCTTCCCTCGTTCATCCTTATCTCCAACAAACCTCATTGTTGAGCAATTAAGAAAGGAAGCCTCTCGAACAAACTGGACTGGTGGCCGCTGCCGGCGTCATCAATCCCCATGCCTCCGCTCAGTTCGACCACCAACCACCACCACACCACACCCCACTCCTTTTCACCTTAACTCATATTTCTCGAGATATCATTAGTTTTTACACATGGGATTACTCCCGCAAGGGTCAATCACAACAAGTGTTTTATAAAAAAATGCATCTTGATGTTTCGTGCAATGCACGGATCTTGCTAGTACTCCTACACAAGACTAAGTTGGTGATGCTGGTGTGTCTGCCATCCATCGTTTCTGACCATTAGATCTACATCTAACGATTGTGAGGTAAGTTGTTGCCTTTTCTCACCAACATCCCACTTGTCTACCAATTTGCAGAAAAACTCATAATTAGTATCTTAAAACCAACCACATCCCTCCCTGACCTCACCAAAACAGCCCAAGGAATATATCTCTTGTGACATATGTATATCAAAATTAGAGTGTTTTGTACCAAGTTTGTGAATAAGTATTATTCTAATTATGATTCGTTACAACGGACATG
This sequence comes from Triticum dicoccoides, assembly GCF_002162155.2. Taxonomy (NCBI): domain Eukaryota; kingdom Viridiplantae; phylum Streptophyta; class Magnoliopsida; order Poales; family Poaceae; genus Triticum; species Triticum dicoccoides. The sequence goes on along the minus strand of NC_041382.1, from coordinate 97,394,847 downwards.
AACATTGCTAGTATTTCCAACCATGCATTTCATTTCGTAGTATTCCGTAGTTTCGAGTTTTCCATCAAGATATTAGTCACTCATGGTTGATATTTACTTTCAATCATGTACACATATGCACTGTGTAACTAGCCTTGCTTATTGGCTTCCAAAGCTTAACTTTCGCTCCTACTTACAATATGTAGAGTATTTGACAAAAAACTACCACTTTCAACTAGTCCTAGGAGGAAACTATTGTACAAAAAATAGCAAAAACATACCCAAAATTTCTTAATCCACGCCAAAAACTACCTAGTACTCCTACCGATTAGGTTTGTTTAAACCCATTTATGACAGGGTTGGCCCACATGTCTGTGCTGACGAGGCAGCTTAAACCAACACATTTTGTTTGACCGTTGACACGAGGGACCCACATCTGACCTTCTATCATGTTATTCCCCCTCAAATCATTATTTTTCCTGAACATTACCTCAAATAGTACTGATGCGTGTTCGTCGGTGGCGCCGGTGATGAGCGAGTTGGCCGCCTCTCCGCCGGACGGGCCGGACGCCGCGCTGGCCTCCGCACGGGTTGGCAGGCTGGCCCGAGCGTGACTCACGAGCGAGCAAGCCGCCGCACTGGCCTTCGCTCGAGCCAGATGGCTGGCCTTAGCGCGGCGCGCGCGAGCAAGCCGTCGCGCTGCCTTGCCAATCTAGCTAGCAAACCTTGCAGACAAGCAGCTGGACGCAGCTATCTTGGCTAGCCAGCGGCCGCGAGCACAGGACAGAGCTGGCATCCGGGCTGCCGCAACATGGGCTCCGCACCTCCGGCGGTTTTGACCTTGCCTTCTACCGGCGGTGGTAGTTGCGTCCCAAGGTCGAGGATGACTAGGTGGACGGGCCGGAGGTAGGAGGTCACTCGAGGATTTTTGTTGGTAAGAGCATGTACAATGGTTGATAAGGTAGTCTTATCTTAAGTCTGCCATGTATGCAAGTGGTAGTAGTTTCTTGGCATTTTAGTGGTTTCTTGCATTATTAGAGCAAGTACAATAGAGCTGAGTCAGTGGGCTATAAGAAATAAACTACTACTACATGTTGGCTATAAGATGGGCTGTAGATGACATGGCACTGGCTTATAGCCAGCAGCTGGCTATACTATTAACCATGCTCTTAGGGGTTTCTTGTAAGGAACAATGTACGTACTACTAGCGACAAAATGCGATTCTAGTTGCGTTGTACTCCAACGAGTACTACTAGTGGTCGTGGGAGTGTATACCTCGTTTTGTGGGTTCGATCCCGGCCGAACGCACGGCGGCCTTTAAAAAAAAAATAGTACTACTACACTTCGCTGCGAGCCAATATTTTACATGGGTAGTTTGAGTTTTGAAGTCAAACGGACGTGCGGCCCCACAATCGGGGTGCACTGGACAGCCTAGCCACGTGAACGGGTTTTCCTTCCTAGCATCCCGTGGCTCGCGTGCTCGCCCTAGCCGCACCTCGCTTGCAGCTTCCAACTAGTAGCATACTTAAACTAGCGCCTCCCAATTAAGCCCGAGGAGCCAGAAAAGCCTGGTGGGGCATTGGGAACTGTGCAATATCGCTCTATACGTAAAGTGCTCTACTACTACTCTGTAGCTTGTGGCGTTGCATGCATGGACTTCACTCCATTATCGGCTCTACTATAAAAGAAATTCCTCTTACCGTGTTTTTTTGAAATGGAGGCAAAAGCTTTGCTTCATCTCATTCATAAAGAAGGAACTACTAACAAAGTTCGACGAGATCCATTACACCTCCACAAATGGAAGCGAAAAGCCTAGTCTCGCTGTATCAAATAACTCAAATGTTCTGCCTGCGCAGTAACCGTCGCTGATAAACAGGATGCTAGTGTGTGCGTGAGAGGAGCGACTGAGTAGGCCAGCTACGTGAGAGGAGCGGCTGAATAGAGCACCGAGAGTACCCACTAGGCCACTACGCAAGTGTACTTCCCCTGCATTGATAGTACAGCGATGGTTCTAGAGAACAGTAATACCCTCCACTTCCAACTATAGCTCCTTGGCCCTGAGATTCAAGAGTTCAAAACTGGTGCACTATACTAGACTAGACTAGAAGTACAATACATCGCACTGCTAGTTGAGAAAAGTAGTACTAGTACTGCTACAGTACAAGTACGTACTCCTCCGTCACATAATGTAAGACGTTTTTTGACACTAGTTGGCGTGTACAAAAAATGGCAAAAACATAGCCAAAATTTCTTAATCCACGCCAAAAACTACTACCTAGTACCAAAAATTTCTTACTAGTGCTATTATTTACAGTATAATGCAATCCCATAACATTCCATAATCCCTTTCTTTCAAAAAAATCACTTCTGGAGAGAAGATTGCTATCTCCACGCGAGCTTCTCATAGGCCAGCGCCACCGCATGCAGTCATGTGTGAGAGAGGGAGACATCCATGCAGCATGCAGAGAGAGGAGAACGCGGGCAGACAACCAATGGGCTGCATGGGACATTTATAGCTGCTAACTCCTCCCATCCATGCGCCAGTGGTATTTCCGTCCAGAAAGCATGCAGCGAGCCCCTTCCTTGGTATCCGGGTCTGCTCTTATGCGCATAGTAAAAAGAATCGGAGGGAGTACTAGTAGTAAATAATAGCCTCACCCCTTCGCTGAGGAACTATCTACAGTTGGAAGGGACGAGGCCCTGCGGTTACTACAATCTTATCTCCTCCTCGCCAGTTCCCCTCCCCCCGAAGAGAAGGTAGTTCGTCACTGCTCCCATGGATTCGCCTGGCAGTTCTCCTCCTCGTCGGGGCTGGGAGACCTTGGACGACGATCCTGTGGGAGAAATCGCACACTGCTTCGACGTCCTCACCGCCGCAAGACTCGATGCTTCCTGCACCAACTTTTTCAAGACGCTGCTTAAACATGCCATGCTTGTTGGTCTTCCATGCATCCTCGAGGAGAAGGTTCTTCTATGGGACAATCCTTCGAACAGTCCACCGCTCCCTGGCCATGGTTGCACGTTGACTCCGCTAGAGTTGCCGACGTTGAGAAGTAGTTGGATTTTGTCCGATGAGCAGGTCAGTAATGGAGTTTGATCATGTAGTACATAGTTATTCCATTTCCATCCCATAATTTCTCCGCTGCCCACCGTCTTATATATAGGTCTGGGTCGGTGCCAACGAAGATTGGCTTGCATACCTCTGGCCGGATACCACCATCATTTTGCACAACATCCACAGCAGTGCGGCCGTTCCGGTAGACCCCTTCTCCACCATTGGGATCGGCCTTCTGGACTGGCTGGGCAAGAATACGTATGATGATGCCTACATGAGATTGAAGAAGATAGCCATTGCGGACCCGCCGACAAAGCGACGCGGCTACGACGATTACTATCTCATCGCGGTGTTGGACATAAGGATTGCCATCAATGCAGGAGGCAGTAACGGCAGAGGCTGGCGCATGTTGGCGGCGGCAGATTTGTACCCCTACACGTTCGAAGACACCGTGCGCCATCTAGGCAGCATCTTCGCGGTGACAAGCCAGGGGACTTGTTTCATTTGGTTGACATCCTACGGTATGGGAGATTACAAACGTAATGCACAAACCATCATTTGCATCCCTAACGGTACTCCATTATTTTGCAGGGACCAGTCATCCCCCAATCAAAATAAGATCGCCGATCCTGGATGTGCATTTGCATCCGCGATTCGGTCTAACCTGGAACCTTGTAGCTAACTTTGGCATATTGGGATCAACTATCTTAGTAGTCGTTACCCATGGTACCACTAATGTGCAACATGGTCACATAATCTACCACGATCGGACCGTCACCATCTACCCAGGTATTCCATTTTTTAACCCTCTCGCCTTCTCTTTCATTGTTGTACTAGTAGTATACTTTGTAGTACTAGTAGGAGTACTTTTTACCTTGGAGGACGCGTATAGCTAGCAAGGCCCTTGAAGACTTGAACCCACTAGCTGCCATCATTTTTGTTTTTCCATGTCTTACTATCTCATCCATGTAGCCAAGAGTGGCTATATATAATAAGCCAGTTATTTTACTTCCTCTATACCGGAGTAGTACTATTTGCTGTATAGTATTACTGACCGCCACATTTGAGCACCACATTATTATGCATGGACCTTGACTATGTACGTCACCATGTGTCCAGATCTGGGATGCCGCGTGTACCAGATGAACGGCGCCGAGTTCAACCCCCGTGATGCTACGTGGGTGCCGAGGAACACTCTTGGAGAGTACTCTCTTTTCATCGGGGACAACTACCCCATTGTGAAGTGGATGCCACCTTCCGTGCACGACATGGAAGGCCTGCCGTTCATGAAGCATGGTTGTGTCTTCAGTGCGCACCGCCGGATGAATGACATGATGGGACACGCTATCCCTGATTTATGCCGCTTCAGCTTGGATGAGTCTCCATCGTGTGGAACCGGACTAGAAAGCTGCGACAATGATTCTCGTTGCCCACCGCTATGGATCACGCCATCCATGAAGAACACCTGGTACTGGAAGCTGGAGGAGGACATGTAGCCCATCTATAACGTGTATGTGGAGTACGGTAATTGTGGACGGTATCACTGTGAATATATGTAGACTAGTCGTGCAAAAATTTATCACATGAGTTGGAGATGAACTTGTGTGGCATACTGGCATTTGTCCTTTAGAATTTATGACTATTAAATGTGTTATGTGTACGTGCAACTTGTGTGGTTGTTGCACGGGCTCCAACATGCTCTTTGAGAAAAAAAGGTGGCACAACTTTGGATATACTTGACGTGGCGGCATCATACAGTAGCATCGTTCACTATAGTTGTACTAGTACACTCCTACTAGGACGACAACTCCTATAAAACCTTGCGCTTGGCTCTTTGCCTCTTCGGGAGGTTCAACCGTTCGTACTCGTGTGAACCTTGCACTTGGCTCTTCGCCTCTTCGGAAGGTCCAACAATGATGATACTACAGTACAATATGCTTCTGGCAATCTGACACCGATTGAACTGCTGCACGTCCACCGCGAGGGCGAGGGAGAGGGAGAGGGAGAGGGAGAGGGCGCTGTAGTCAAAACCCTCTCCTCGTCCTGCGAACCACCGCGCGCGTGGGAGAGGGAGAGGCGTAGTAAGCAAGCTTCTCCTCGTTCGGCAAGTTGACGGGACACATCAAAGCAGTACTAGTACTAGTAGTAGTAGTCCATACTGTGTCCTTTCCGATTAATATGGCTTAATTTGAAACGACAAAATACACTGGCGGTCAACGTATGTAACAGTACGCTCTTTACGGTCACTATATATAGTTTTGCGGCGATTATGCGATCACTAGCTCATCGTAGAGCACCGTATTGCACCCTACTGACCGGCCACGTAGTCGACGTGGCACTTTGTTGACTGGTTAAATTGTCACCTGGTTTCTGGGTCCTACCTGTCAGTTGGCAGAGCAAAGAAATCAGTTAAACAAAACTTTACGCAGGTGCGACACGAGTCCAACCCTTGCGCGCGAACCGCCCTGGCTGTGTATGTGAGTGCATGCACGTGTCCTCCCTCGGTCTTCCAACAAAGAGTGTACTACATGATGTACATCTACACTTCCAATGTGTTTAGCCTTTAAGCTAAATCGATATTGATTGACTAATGCACCAACTTGTGCTATAGGTATAGGCTACATGTCTATCCTTAATTACAGCATGCAACGGCCTTCATTTAATCTTCTTATCTCAATGGTCGCATGCACACATAAGTCTGCTACTTTTGGGCGTTAATTATGCCCTGGTCAATGTGTAAATCTCTAAATGTACAGTCTTTCACGAACGTAGGGAGTAGGTTGAGCACTTGAGCGTGAGCGTGTGTGTTGCGTCATGTGCTGTGTGCCCTATGGGTGCGTGAGTGTTGCGTGCATCCATGTGTACATGTGAGTGTTGCATGTTGCATGCATGCATGCATGCATGGGGCTCACTCCCTCCCATTGACATGTCCATTTGGCTGTAGATTTCAACAAGTGACTAGGTACGGAGAAAAATGAGTGAAGTGAGCGTAGAGGCATGGGGATATTGTAGAAAGGAAGTCCTCGTGATCCATTTATTCCCCATCTCGGTCAGAGAGAACTATTCAACTAGTCTTCGCAGTGAAGTGACAATACACACTTCAGCAGATGGGACACGTAATTAATAAGCTAAACTAGCGTGTTGGTGTTACTAAATCAGTCGGTTATGTTTAGTAGTCTCAAGTCATTGAAAGCATGCACAACCCACATATCTTATTGGTTGATATGCCACAAAACAAAAAACGAGAAGGGAGTTAATGTACGGTGCCTAAGTGTTTTGGGCTTATTTGGTTTTCGTAAGGTGACTTACACACCTAGACGGAGGGAGTAGTAGAATTGAGATTGAATGCACTTTCTTCCCCGTCTTCCACTCTTCTTCCTCCTCTCTTCTTCTTCCTCCTCTCTTCCCCATCGTCAGCCGCACATCATTTACCCCCACTCACTGCTCGCCCGACCGCGCCATCTTCCTTGGTAGCTCGCGCGTACCATATCCCCCCGCTCACTACTCGGCCACATGAGGAGAAGCTTCGTCGCCCGCCCGCCCGAATCCACTTCCCCGCTGGCTCGCAGGCACCGAAAACCCCAATGGCAGAACCGACTGACACGCAGAGCCGCGATTGGAATTCCCGCCCTGATGTTCTCTTGGAGAAGATCTGTAGTCATATGGACCTACTCAGCACCGTCCGTCTGGCCGCATGCTCGGTGTCTTTGTACCATCTAATCGTATGCAACCGGCCGGCTCTTTTCAGGACACCCTGCTTGCTGATGCCTGATCCTCGCAGGTGGCCCAGACACCGACTTGACGATCCTACGGAGGTTGCCGTGGTGCCCCTCGACATGCTACCACTACCCGTCCACCTGTCCTTCATGCGCGGCCACTACTGGGTGGGCATGAGGGCCAACTGGATCGTCCTCATCCACCACACCGGTAGTCCGTGGCGTCTCATGGATATCTACACCCAGCGAGAGATCACCCTTCCATCGTTGGATACCGCCGCCATCGAGCCTCGCGGACCGCCGGACACTCCTGCCTACTACGCACGAGACGCGTCAAGCTTTTGGCTCAACCTCTGTTTGCATAAAGTTGTAATCTGCGAAGTGCCCACACCATCAGAAGACTACATGGATTACAAGCTCATTGCCTTGTTCAACAAGGGATTAGTCTATCTGGATTCTGGTCGCCATACATGGTTATGGCTCATCATCAATCCTATTGAGGAAACATTTCTGTCTAATGCTATAGTGCATGATGGCATCGTTTACGTGGGCGACGCACAGATTGGCAACCTATATTGGTGGAATCTATCGTCGTGTAATTGTTCTATCTCATCTCATCTTTACCTTATGAATACGACTGCCTGTTCATTTGTTACAAATTTAGAATGCATAGCATGTCGATAACCACATCATTGCTATATGTTCCTCTCATTTCCTAGATTTTTATGACCACACATGTTATTGTTACAGTTGATATGAGAACAATTGGCATCTAATGATTGTTAGAATACATATTATGAGCATAACATCATGATTGCTATATGTTACTCTCGTTTACAAGATTTTTATAACAACACATGTTATTGCTTATAGTTCATATGAGAACAGTAGTAGTAAGTGCTATGGTAGAATATGAGTAGGCGTTGTCATAGCTGTTTTCCTCTCAATGTTACATGATGTTTGAACCATGACATATTGCTAGAATATGAAAGCCATTGGCTTATTTTTTTAACTTGGGGTACGATTATGACCACGACATTGCAATTCTCTGTCTATGATATGTGTCACTGTTATAATAATCTTAATTCCACACATACTCTGAACATGATTGTTTATTTTTGTCCTTTTTGTCTCCAATTTGAATTGTTGAAGCAGACGCAAATGCGCTGGCCTTCATGATTCTAGGACCTAGAATCATACCAGCCGATGGGTGGTGGTTTATCGCTCGTTCAGCTGACGGCGGTCATTTGATGCTCATTCGCACGTACCAAATTGACCAAACCATTACATCAAACCACATGCAGTATAATGCGTGGGGCATTCGTGACATTGATGGCTATGGCTGCTTCATGTTCGAGAAAGATCCCAGCTCCGTTGGGCCAGGCGTATTCAACTGGAGGCGGGTTTACAGCCTCGGCAACCACTCCTTGTTCCTCAGGCTCAATTATCCGATCATCCAACCAATCATCGATCATATCACCGCCGATGATTACTGTGCTATGCAACTTCCATTCGCGAGGGGGGGGGGCTATGTTTACACATCATACCATGGGTTTCATGAATCACCATATCCAGAGATTCGTCGACACAGCTTGTTGCCAGATAATCTTCAGTGTGTGAAAGGCATCAAGCTTCCATGCGATGGATGGCTTTTGCAAACCCGACATGCGGTGATGTGGTTCATGCCAACAGCAAATATGCACAACTTGATTCGTGTTGATATCTAGACTGAGCCATGTATTCTGCTGCTGTAGCACGACCCTCTTTTGTTGGATATTATGTATTGTTGTTAGTTTGAAGCACTCCTCTGATTTGAAGGATAGATACCTTCCTAGGATCAAGTGCATCCTAACTCACCTGCGTAGGATGTACTGATAATGATGATGGAGATGCTGTGCAGAAGCCATATATATATCAGTTAGGCTTCAAGTGCGTACTTGTTACTTAAACCTATGTATAAATCGTGACACTAAATACGACTAGTAAGTAGTACAGTAGCAGTACTAGTATATGTCGGTCAAATTATTCATCATGTCCACACATTGAATTGACGTGACAACATGTTGAGCGTGAGGTGACACAAGAATCCCGGTGGTGTGTTCGGGTATTCTAGACTTCAGATTTGGAGTGCCACTTATCTGTCGAAATCTTTCATCGTTCACTTAAAACAGTCCATTGATCATACATTGAGTACCATATAACTGGAGTTACCGATGCAAGTCGAAGAAGGATTGGCCCGTGCTGCCGGCTGGCGTCAAGTTCGATCCCACGGATCAGGAGCTGATCGAGCACCTTGAGGCCAAAGTGAGTGCTGACAACGTGAGATTTCAGTCTCTCATTGATTTGTTCATACCAACCATCGACAGCGAGCACGGCATATGTTACACCCAACTTGAGAGACTTCCAGGTAAGACACCGATCGGCCGTCTACTTGCACAAACATATTCCTTTTGTTTATGGCTCTATTTTTCTTTTTAGACGCAGACCTGGTGAAGCAATTACAATTTGACAGTTAATAAAAAGTGAAACAAGTGACTGCAACATGCCAAAGATGTTATGAAAATGCCAACTAGGTACACTGAAACCTGTATTCCACAATACTGCAGGTATCACACTGAGTGGCCTAAGGAAGCATTTCTTCCAGCGCAATTCCAGGGCGTTCAAAAGGGACGCGTGGACGCATCGCAAGATACAGTCGGAGTGTGGCATGCACGCGATGTGGCACAAGACCGACAATACCTTGCCGGTGATGGTCAACGGCCGGCAGACGGGCAACAAAAAAGGTTCTGGTGCTGCACACCAACAAGAACTTCGACCAGCAAAGGACCAACTGGGTGATGCACCAGTACCACCTCGGGGACCTGGAGCAAGAGAAGGAGCAGGAGCTGGTCCTCTGCAAGATTTTCTACCAGACGAACACTAGGGCCAGGAGTAAAAAGATTATAAGTTAGTTTGGTATTGGTAGTTGTACTACCTTGTTGTCCGCAAGTTGGTATTGTTGTTAACGGTCTTTTGGTATGAACTTGCATTTGCTTCCAAACATCATGCCGAGGGTCGATGTGGATATAAAGCTGAATCATTTGTTTCAAAACGAATTTTTAGGCACCTGATTTTTATTTGATGGGTAGCATAAGCACCTGCCGTTCGTATTCCCAGTTCTCCGATTTTTTCTAAACAAGTGCATGCACTTATTATCACGATAAAAAAACAATATCCATGCTGCATCCCAGTTATCAGTCTGTACTTGCAGAATTCTCTCGTCTATTGAGCACGTATATTGTTTTTTCAGGTCGAGCAAGTTTCAACCGGGCTGTAGATTGCCCAGGGTTGTTTTGTTTTTAACAGGCCCAGCCCATGACGACAACCGGGCACAAAGATCCAGCAGGTATCTACTGGCCTCTGGCCCACCAGCGTTAGTTATATTTTGTCTTACAACATCCGCAGGTAATTTTTTTTACTGAATCAAACACACAACCCAGTTCTATTTTCCTCTTGAAACGCATGTCCTACATCCGTTTTCTAATCCCTACCTATAGTTTTACTACTTCATATACACGTATCATTATATTGAAAACACATAAAATTCCCTTTTCATATTTACATCCTTATTTTTGTTGTTTTTTCCCACCCAACGCTTATTTTTTACCACTGGTTTTCCCTTAAACCCACTAAATTGTCCCACGTCTTATTTGCTTACAAAAACAAAACGATTTTTTTGGCAAATCAATAAGTTCTTAAAAAAAATTTATCATTTCGGGATTACAACAGTTCGGACTCCACCGAAATATGCAAAATAAGGTTGGACTTTTTGACTGTGGTCCTGGGCAGAAAATGGGCTGTAATAAATTACTTAAGAATTAACAAGTGGGCTGCAAATTATAAAAAAATAGCAAATGGGCTTTATGTTGTCTGCCACAGATTTGGAGGCTGACTTGTGGGCCTACTAAGTTCATGCGTATACAAGGTTTCTCAAAAAAGAAACTTAGTCAACAATCGACTCTACCAGCGTCAGACCACTAGATGTCAATCTAACGACAATCGTGCTTCTTCAGCCTCTGATCTTCCTGCCCCAGCCACCCAAACCAGTGCCGTCGGAACCGCCCGCTCCCGCCTCCCGTGGCCGGCAGTGCTGCCGGGAAGGCCTCACGGCCCCATCATACTCGCATCCCTGGCCTGTATATCCCTCTACTCACCCACACCTCCTGTTATTTTCCGGCGACGGCAGCCGAACCAGTCAACCCTCATACTCTCCACCGCGTGTGCAGCCACTGCCGTGTCTTCCCCAGCTCCGTGTCATTCCCTTCGTAGGCCTCACCGCCGTCCACCGCCCTGGTGCTCTCGGTGCGGCGTGGTCAACGATGTCCATCCAACGGTCGTAGTGCTTCTTCAACCTCTGGTATTCTTGCCCCAGCCGCCCAAAGCAGCGCCGGTCGTGCCGCATGCTCCTGACTCCCGTGGCCAGCTGCGCTGCCGCGGAGGCCTCACCGTCCCCATACTACTCCCACCGCTGGCCAGGCCATCCCTCCACTCACCCACTCCCCCTGTTATTCTGCGGCGACGGCAGCCTCACACCGTAGCCGAACCCATGAACCCTCGTACTCCTCTCCGCGTGGGCATCCACTGCCGCGTCTTCCCTGGCTCCGCGTCGTCCCCTTCCTAGGCCTCGACGTCGTCCACCGCCGTGGTGCTCTCGGCGCGGCGTGGTCAATGTGGTCAACGACCGACTTCCATTGGAAGAGTACTATATGTGGAGAGGCTGACAGCTGGGTCCACGACAGCCGCAAGGAAGTGCCTCCTTATTACGCGCAAAATAATTATTCCTCCACCTGACAGCAGGGACCCACCGGACGGGCCACCAGTATTTTGTGGAAAAAACGTTCCCCCCTGACTGTTGGGACCCATCGGACGGGCCACCGTATTTCGTGAAAAAAAGGTTTGCCCCTGACTGCTGGGACCCACCGGGCGGACCATAGTATTTCGCAAAAAAAAGTTCCCCCCCCGCTGTCATCTCGGACCCACCTCCTTATTACGCATAGAAAAATGAATACTCCCCCTGCTAGCTGGGACCCAACCTGGTGGGAGGCTGACTTGTGGGCCTACTACGTTGACAAGGATGGAGGGCTTTGTCAACTTAGTCAATATGAACGATTCTAGCTCTAGTGACCGTACGATGTCCATCCAACAGCCGTAGTGCTTCTTCAACCTCTGGTCTTCTTGCTCCAGCCACCCAAAGCTGCGCCGGTTGTGCCGCGTGCTCCTGCCTCTCGTGGCCGGATGTGATGCCGCGGAGGCCTCACCGCCCCTACTACTCCCACCGCTGGCCCATGCTATCCCTCTACTCACCCACACCCCATGTTATTCTGCGGCGACGACAGCCTCACGCCGCAGCCGAACTAGTGAACCCTCGTACCACTCTTCGCATGGGCATCCACTGCCGCGTCTTCCCCGGCTCCGCATCGTCCACTTCCTAGGCCTTGCCGTCATCCACCGCCTTGGTGCTCTCGGCGCGACGTGGTCAATGACCGACTTCCATCGGAAGAGTACTGTACGTGGAGAGGCTGACAGCTGGGTCCACGGCCACAGCCCAGTTTTTTTGTGATTTGCCAAGTAAGTCGCCTTGTTAGGCCTGTTGGGCTGCGAATCTTTCAAGACGAGGAGAGCTTCATTCGGCTGGCCGAGAAAATGGCCCATCAATAATTAGAAATGGGCTGTACATTTTTAGAACACATCAAACCGGCAATTAGTTTAAAATATCTTTTTTTCATTTCGAGATTTTAGATTACATTAATATTTATGCGTGGAGAATTTGTTGGATTTTATATTGATATACATTTATTTTTAAAATCAGTTTGAATGTGAGTCGAAATTTCGGGATTAAAAATAGTTCGGACCGCACCGAAATATGCAAAAATTCGTTAATTTTTTAACCGTGGCCACAATATGGGCTGTAATGCTAACAAAAAGAATATGGGCTCCAAAAAAACCTTAAGAATTAGCAAATGGGCTGTAAATTATTAGAAATAATGGCAGATGGGTTGTATGCTGCTTTCCGCAGATTTGAGGCTTTCCTAAAAAAAGGTTGACGCACAAGCAATGACTGTTGGATGGCCATCCAACGGTCGTCGTGCTTCTTCAATCTCTGCTCTTCCTGCTCCAGCCGCTCAAACAAGCGCCGCCGGGACTGCCTGCTCCCTCCTCCCCGCGGCCGGCTCTACTGCCACGCAGGCCTCACCGCCCCACCATACTCCCATTGCTGGCCTAGCCATCCCTCTACTCACCCACACCTGCTGTTATTCTCCGGCGACGGCAGACGAACCAGTAAACCCTCGTACAGTCGTACTCCCCTCCGCGTCGGAAACAACTGCCGAGTCTTCCCTGCCTCCGTGTCGTCCCCTTCCCAGGCCTCGCCGTCGTCCACCGCCCTGGTGCTCTCGGCGCGGCGTGGTCAACGTGGTCAACGACCGACATGCATCTGAAGTGGACTGTACGTGGAGAGGCCAACAGTTGGGTCCACGGCCGCATGCAAGGAAATGCCTCCTTATTACGCACAAAATAATGATTCCTCCTCTGACATTAGGGACCCACCGAAAGGGCCTCTGTATTTCGCGAAAAAACGTTACCTCTGCTGATAGCTCGGACCCACCAGCTATATCTTCGCACGCAAGGAAGTGCCTCCTTATTACGCCCAAAAAAATGAATACCCCCCTGCTAGCTGGGACCCACCTTGGTGGGAGGCTGACTTGTGGGCCTACTAAGTTGACGGGGATAGAGGGCTTTGTCAACTTAGTCAATATGCACGATTCTAGCTCCTGTGACCGTACGATGTCCATCCAACGGCCGTAGTGCTTCTTCAACCTCTGGTCTTCTTGCTCCAGCCGCCCAAACCAGCGCCGGTCGTGCCTCGTGCTCCTGCCTCCCGTGGCCGGCTGCGATGCGCCAGAGGCCTCACCACCCCTACTACTCCCACCGCTGGCCAGGCCATTCCTCTACTCACCCACACCCCCTGTTATTCTGCGGCGACGGTAGCCTCACACCGCAGCGAACCAGTGAACCCTCGTACTCCTCTACGCGTGGGCATCCACTACCGCGTCTTCCCCAGCTCCATGTCGTCCCCTTCCTAGGCCTCGCCGTCGTCCACTGCCCTAGTGCTCTCGGCGCGGCGTGGTCAACATGGTCAAGGAACGGCTTCCATCGGACGTGGACTGTACATGGAGAGGCTGACAGCTGGGTCCACGACCGCAGCAAGGAAGTGCTTCCTTATTACGTGCCAAATAATTATTCCTCCACCTGATAGCGGGATCCACCGGACGGGCCACCGTATTTCACGAAAAAACATTTCCCCCTGACTGCTAGGACCCACCAGCTACATCTTCGCACGCAAGGAAGTGCGTCAAGGCAAAAAAACGATTCGCGACCTGACTGCTGGGACCCAGCAGCTACATCTTCGCAGGCAAGGAAGTGCCTGACAGTCGGGACCCACCTGGTCGAAGCGTACGTAGCGTTGTCATTCTGGTCGCGAACGTGTACGTACATACTAGTCAATGTAGAGGCGCGCACGTGTTGTAGTAGAGGCGCGCACGTAGCATGTACACGTACGTACAGCGGCCAGGGCGCAAGAAAGAAAATACAGCCACGTATGTGTACATACGGGCAGGGTCTCTAACGCCTACTCGCGCATACGTACGGTCAGGGCTCGTCTACATGGCTGGGTAGGAACGGAGAAACAGCGTTGTCGTCATGTTCATGGGGAGGCAACGGAATGCGTCGTGTTCATGGGGAGGCAACGGAATGCGTCGTGTTCATCGGGAGGGCTTGGACGGAACATGCGATGGAAACGAGGCCTGGCATATCGCAGAACGGAGGAAACGGCCTTGTGTTCGACCGGCCACGTTCGAAACGGGGTCCTGTTCATCGGGAGGGGTCTGGAGTACCGCAAAACGGAGGAAACGGACCTCCTACGGTCGAAACGGGGGTCCTGTTGATCGGGTGGGGTGTGGCGTACCGCAAAACGGACGAAACAGACTTGTGTTGGAGCGCTATGGTCGAAACGGGGGTCCTGTTCATCGGGAGGGGTGTGGTGTACCACAAAACGGGACTCCACGGGATATTGTTCATCTCCACCGTCGACCCCCTCCAGCCTCCACGAGCTATTGTTCATCCACCGTCGACCTCCTCCAGCCTCCACCTACGACTGTTCATCCAGCCTCCACCGCGCGCTACTCCACCGGCTACTGTTCAACCACCCCTCTCCACGGGCTCCTGTTCAACCACCCCTCCACGGGCTACTGTTCATCCTTCCCTCCACCATCTACTGTTCATCTTGCCCTCCATGGGGTGGTCCTGTTCATCCAGCCCTCCACGGGGTCCTGTTCATCAAGCCCCAACCGGCTCGATCGATCGAGGTCCTATTCATCCAAAGGCAACACCACGGGGTCCTGTTCATCCACCCCCACCGGGAACTGTTTATCCATCCC
>NC_041382.1:97366217-97378991 GCF_002162155.2 Triticum dicoccoides | reverse complement strand
ATCGATCGGCTTCAGTTAGCAGCAGTAGCGAAGGAATCGCTCGATCGGGTTCACTTAACAGCCATCGATCGATCGCTCGGGTTCAGTAACACGTAGCCTGTAGTGCAATCGCTCGGGTTCAGTTAGAGCCAACGCCCCGCACACACGCGCGTACATGTATGAGAGAAACGCGCATCGCTCGGCCCCCGACCTCCCACCGTAACCGGGAGCTCCCCAAAATTTTCCTCCCCCTCGCTTCTAGCACGGTTTTTTTCGTCATGGACGGCCGAAAGAATGTCATGCAGCTACGTCTCCGGCCCGCCGAGGACAAAAGGCCATTTTCTGTCATGATTTTTTGTCATAGAAGTAGGAGCCCACCACATCTATGATGATACCGGGTTTTGTCACAATTATCGTCATAGAAGTGTCATATGTATGACAGAAAAAAATTGTTCGGCCCAAAATGTCACGGATGTGTCTTTTTTGTGTAGTGTGCGCCGCCGCCCCCACCGCCCAACGCCCCGCGCCGCCTGCCGCCGCCCCATGCCGCCGCCCGACGCCCTGCATCGCCCCACGCCGCCGCCCTCCTCTCTCGAATCCAGCCGCGTACCCTAGCCCTGTCAGTCGATAGAGCTGGTCAGTTGATAGAGTCGATAGAAGAGATGGTCAATTGTAAGAATAACTATACTGGAACAATGACTCTGTTTCAGAAACGCACGCGCATCACGCGGAAGCGGGGAGGCTGTCGTCCGTCCGATCAACAGATGATCCGACGGACGCGTAGCCGGCGGATGCGGCGCGACTGATCAAATGTCTCATATAATTTCTTATAACTTATAAATAGATGGGTGATATCTGAAGAATGTATGTATAGTATAGTCAATGAGAGGGTCGATGTAGTGCATAATGAGAAGAAGTTGTTGGAAAAAATTATTGAGGAACACAATTCAAATAAATTAATAACATAAAACTAGTCCCAATAGTAGGCAAACCATGTTATAAACCATCATCGAAATCGAGCATGTTATGTCTAGGCCTTACGAAGGTTTTTATTGATGTAGTCAAACAAATGGTTATAGTGTTGGCTTCAGATGATCTGCGGCATCACGGTGGCGGCTCTTGCAGCGATGTGGGCGCTTGGCAGTGGTGCAGTTGATTCGTGGTGTGGAACGGGTTTGGCCGCAGCGACGGTTGGTCGCGATTCCGGCGCCAGCTCGTCTGCGGGTTGATATGTCTCCATCATATCTATTTTTCCAAACTCTTTTGCCCTTATTATGGACTCTAATTTGCATAATTTGAATGGACCTAACCCGGACTGACGTTGTTTTTTAGCAGAATTGTCATGGTGTTATTCTTGTGCAGAAATAAGAGTTCTCGGAATGACCTGAAACTTCACGGAGATTTTTTTGGATTAATAAAAAATATTGGCGAAAGAATCAACAAAGGAGGACCCACTGGCTGTCCACAAGGGTGGAGGGCGCCCCCCTAGGGCGCGCCCCCTGCCTTGTGGGTCCCACGAAGCTCCACCGACCTCAACTCTAACTCAATATATTCATGTTCGGGGAGAAAAAATCAGAGAGAAGGATTCATCGCGTTTTAGGATATATAGCCGCTGCCACCTCCTATTCTTCCTCGGGAGGGCAGATCTGGAGTCTGTTTTGGGCTCCGGAGAGGGGAAATCATCGCCATCGTCATCATCAACCATCCTCCATCACCAATTTCATGATGCTCACCGCCGTGCGTGAGTAATCCTATCGGAACCTTGCTGGACGGTGATGGGTTGGATGAGATTTACCATGTAATCAAGTTAGTTGTGTTAGGGTTTGATCCCTAATAACCACTATGTTCTAAGATTGATGTTTCCACGACTTTGCTATTCTTAATGCTTGTAACTAGGGCCCGAGTGCCATGATTTCATATCTGAACCTATTATGTTTTCATGAATATATTTGTGTTCTTGATCCTATCTTGCAAGTTATAGTCACTGGTACGTCTCCAACACATCTACTTTTCCTAACGCTTCTCCTCTTGTTTTGGACTCTAATTTTCCTGATTTGAATGAAACTAACCCCAGACTGTGGTTGTTTTCAGCAAAACTACCATGGTGTTGTTTTTGTGTAGAAATAAAAGTTCTCAGAATGGAACGAAACTTTGCGAGGAATTTTTATATAATATATAAGAATTTCTGGAGCCAAGACCTACCGGAGAGGGGCCCCTGGGTGGCCACAACCCACCAGGGCACACCCCCTCTCCTGGCGTGCCTAGGTGGGTTGTCCCCACCTGGTGGCCCCACAGACCCTGAAACCGACGCTGTAAAATCCTATTTTTGGAGAAAAAATCAGGGAGAAAGAATTATCGCTATCCATGAGACGGAGCCGCCGTCACCTCCTGTTCTTCATCGGAAGGTCAGATCTGAAGTCCGTTTGGGGCTTCGAAGAGGGGGATCTTCATTCTTCGTCATCACCAACCCTTCACCATCGCCAATTCCATTATGCTCCCCATCGGGAGTGAGTAATTCCTTCATAGGCTCGCTGGTCAGTGAGGAGTTGGATGAGATTCATCATGTAATCGAGTTAGTTTTGTTAGGGCTTGATCCCTAGTATCCACTATGTTCTTAGATTGATGTTTCTATGACTTTGCCATGATTAAGGCTTGTCACTTTGGGCCTGGGTGCCATGATTTCAGATCTGAACCGTTTATTTTATCACCATTATATCCATGTTCTAGATCCGATCTTGCAAGTTATAGTCACCTACTACCTGTTATGATCTGGCAACCCCGAAGTGACAATAATCGGGACTCTCCTGGTGATGATCGTAGTTTTAGGAGTTCATGTATTCACTATGTGTTAATGCTTTGTTCTGGTTCTCTATTAAAAGGAGGCCTTAATATCCCTTAGTTTCCAATATGGACCCTGTTGCCATGGAAGGGTAGGACAAAAGATGTCAGGCAAGTTCTTTCCATAAGCACGTATGACTATTTACAGAATACATGCCTACATTATATCTATGAACTAGAGCTAGTGCCGTATCGCCCTAGGTTATAACTATCTCATGATGAATATCATCCAAAAAGTCACCGATCCAATGCCTACGAATTTATCTTATATTGTTTCTTCTAAGTTACTACTGCTATCATCACAGTTACACTTGCTACAAAATTATTGCTATCAGTGTTACTGTTACCGTTGCTATTGTCACTACTATCAAAACTATCATATTACTTTGCTACTGATTACTTGCTGCAGATAATTAATCTCCAAGTGTGGTTGAATTGACAACTCAGCTGCTAATACCTTCAAATATTCTTTGGCTCCCCTTGTGTCGAATCTATAAATTTGGGTTGAATACTCTACCCTCAAAAACTGTTACGATCCCCTATACTTGTGGGTTATCAAGACCTTTTCTGGCACCATTGTTGGGGAGCATAGCTATATTTGTTGAGTCACTTGGGATTATTATCATATTATCACTATGAAGAACATGAAGGATGCTAAGACTAAGATTTTTCCCTCAAAGACGAGGGGACGTAAGGAACTGCCATCCAGTTCTGCTTTAGATTCACCCTTTGTTTTAAGTAAGCTTGCAACACCACCACATGCTATTAATTCTAATATGTCGCAAGTTATTGATGATGCTACTTCTGCTATGGATAATGCTTATGATGATGTCAGTACCTTGCTTGATAATGATGGTGTGCCACTTGGTGAATTTCTTGATAAACAAATTGCTAGAGTTATGCAACATGATGTTGTTGAGTCTGATGATGAGCTTGAAACTGAAACTCTTGAAACACCTGTTAAAGCTAGCACTCATAGATATGAATTGCCTAAAGTAACAGAAGGTTATGTTATGAGTGAGGAGACAACTAGAGATATTCTTGCTTGCAGAGATAGAGATGATCTAGAGAAATTATTATGCAAGTATAAAGAAAAATCTATGAATGCTAGAATGAAATGCGATCCTAAGTTTTCTACTTCACCTATCTTTATTGATGATAAGGATTACGAATTCTCTGTCGACCCAGAATTAATTACTCTGGTTGAATCTGATCATTTCCATGGTTATGAAACTGAAACTGTTGTGGCACATCTCACTAAGTTGAATGACATAGCCACCCTTTTTACTCATGATGAGAAAACTCGCTATTACTTTATTCTCAAATTATTTCCTTTCTCATTAAAGGGTGATGCTAAAGCTTGGTACAATAATCTTGCTGCTGGTTGTGTGCGTAGTCCCCAGGATATGATTTACTACTTCCCTGGGGGGAAAATTCCTGCTCATATGAAACAAGTTGCCTTACAGGAAATATTTAACTTTGTGCAAACTAAAGAAGAGAGTCTCCCACAAGCTTGGGGGAGGCTTTGTCAATTACTTAATGCTTTGCCTGATCATCATGTTAAGAAAAATGAAATACTTGATATTTTCTATAATGGACTAACCGATGCTTCTAGGGATTTCCTAGATAGTTGTGCTGGTTGTGTTTTCAAGGAACGGACTGTTGGACAAGCTGAAGAATTATTGAATAACATATTGAAAAATTATGATGATTGGACTATTCCTGAACCACCTCCTAAACCCACTCCAAAGAAGAGGGGTATATTATATCTCAGTCCGGAAGATATGCAAGAGGCAAAGAAATCTATGAAGGAAAAAGGTATTAAAGCTGAGGATGCTAAAAATTTACCTCCCATTAAAGAAATACATGGGCTTAATACACCACCACTGCCTAAGGTGGTAGAGGTAAATTCTCTTAGGAAATTCAATGATAATGACAATCCTCACAATATGCATCCTATCCAATGCCTTTATGAGTTTGAATATTATATTAGGAAACAAGATCACTTCAATGCAAATGCTATGAAACAATTGAAATACAATTCTGATATGATTGCTCGCTTGAGTGACTTGTTATTTAGAATCTTAAATGATGTTAGAGTTTTGGAAAACATGCTTCTATGGTCCAAACTCAGTTAGAACAAGTTGCTAAATCTCAAAGAGAATTTCTTGATGAAATGAATAATAATATACATGACTTTGTTGTTAGAGTTTCAACTAGAGGAGGTAAAATGACTCAGGAACCAATTTATCCCGAGGGACACCCAAAAAGAATTGAACAAGATTAACAAAGAGCTAACACTAGTGCACCTAGTCCTTCTAGAAAGAAAAAGAAAAATGATAGGACTTTGCATGCTTCTAGTGAACCTGAAATAGAAAAACCTCCTGATAATGAAAATGAAACTTCTATCTCAGATGCAGAAACTCAATCTGGTAATGAACATCCACCTAGTGATAATGAAAAAGATAATGCTGATGTTCATGAAGACTCTCAACCAAATAAGAAATAACCAGATAATGATGTTGAGATAGAACCACCTATTGATCTTGATAACCCACAACCTAAGAATAAAAGGTATGATAAAAGAGGCTCTGTTGCTAGAAAACACGGTAAAGAAAGAGAACCGTGGGTTCAAAAACCTATGCCTTTTCCACCCAAGTCAACTAAAAAGAATGATGATGAATAATTTGAACGCTTTGCTGAAATGCTGAGGCCAGCCTTTTCGTGTACTCGCTTGACTGATATCTTAAAAATGCCTCCTTATGCAAAGTATATGAAAGACATCATCACTAATAAGAGAAAAATACCGGAAGCTGAAATCTCCACTATGTTTGCTAATTACACTTTTAAAGATGGAGTGCCTAAAAAACTTGGAGATCTGGGAATACCAACTATACCTTGCTCTATCAAAAAGAATTATGTGAAAACTGCTTTGTGTGATTTAGGAGCTGGTGTTAGTGTTATGACTTTCTCTTTATATAAAAGACTTGACTTGAATAAACTCACACCTACTGAAATATCTTTGCAAATGGTTGATAAAATCAACTGCCATACCTATCGGTATCTATGAGGATGTGCCCGTTGTTGTTGCTAATGTTACTATTTTGACTGACTTTGTTATACTTGAGATGCCCGAGGACGACAACATGTCGATTATCCTTGGTAGGCCCTTCGTGAATACTGCAGGGGCTGTTATTGATTGCAATAAAAGCAATGTCACTTTTCATATCAATGGTAATGAGCATACGGTGCACTTTCTGAAGAAACAATTCCATGTGAATGGTATTAATGTTACTGAAAAATCTCCGACAATCACTATTGAAAGTTTTCAAATACCTCTACCTACTATCAAAAAGAAACATGAGATGCTTATTTTTGGGGACATTCATGTCCCCATTGAGGTAACTTAGTGATTTACGAAAGTTCTTCGGTTTCATGCTAATTGAAAGTGGTGTTAATAAGACTTGATCAACCTTATTAATGAATCATTTTTGAACGATATCAAGTTGATGAATTTAGTAAGCACTACCTTCTGTCCCTACTTTTTATTTCCTGTTTTTATTAGTTAAATAAAATAAAATGCCATTTTTATCTATTTTATGAATTTCCCGTTCAATAAAAAAATGATCCAAAGATAAAAGTTCTCAGAATGCCCTGAAAATTTAATACGATTTTTTTCTGAATATTTCTGAATTTTTGGTGCAAATAATATCAGAGGGAGGTGCACCAGGTGGGCACAACCCACTTGGGCGCGCCAGCACCCCCAGGCGCGCCCTAGTGGGTTGTGGTCCCCATAGGGCCCTCTCACTTATCTCTTTATACCACATCATCACCTACCCCCAGAAAAAAATCTCCATTGCTCTCTCTCCCGTGTTCTTGCTCTCAAAACCGCAGATTTTGATCTATTTCCTCGAACCTCCATTTTTGAAACTGTTTCGGGGGATTGTTGCTTGGTATGTGACTACATCGTTTGCCCAATTAGTTTTTGTTTTTCTGGTCTATATTTTGAATAATTAGCTACTCTTGGTGCTGGTGTAGATGAGATTGCATGTTGAATTCTTAGTGTTCTAAGTAGTTTGAATGCTTGCTTTGGCCTCTATGTATCCCTATGAGTAGTTGCTATCAATCTTACAAATTTTTGTTTATAAATTTTTGTCACCCCAAATTTTTATTTTTCAAAAAATTGTACGCGGACTTGATGAACCTATTTGGAAGGATTTCCTCGAGGAGGCAATCCTCGGGGGCATCTTCTAGTGACAGTTCTGCTCGCCGGTCTTATGTTGAACCAAGTAAAAGTTCCACACAAGATGCCGCCACCAAAACATGCTTATGGCCTTGCGATGAATATATGATGCGTGTGGGCATTAAGGAGGAATTTGAGCAATATGTTCACAATGCCGATCTCGATCCCTACATTTCAGATAAGTGCGAACAATGCCACTTTCTCACTGAGTCATTTGTCAAAGGATTTAAATTCTCCCCTCGTGAGTCTAGGGTGTCGTTTATGCTTTATGATAATCTATTTACTATCTCACTGGAGAATTTTGCTTACCATTGCAAACTTCCATTTTGGGGCTCGCTTGATGAACCACCAAAGGCTAAGTTTGAGTCTTTCTTGACTAGCCTCTGTTACGGTGAAAGGAGGGGGGTGACACAAGGAAGAATAAAGAGCATTCATTTTTCCACAATTCAGTATTTTGCATTATTTAACAGGAAATGCATAGTAGGCAAGCAAGACTGTAGCATACTTTGTGCGCCAGACTTGAGCCTCATTCACACCGCTCTCACTGTTGAAAGGGGCTATAACCTTGGAGCTATTGCTGCACGTAGACTTCAGCACAACGCTAAAAGTGGATGGTTCTATGGTGGAATTTATGCCATGCGTTTAGCACGAGGTTTGGGTGTTGCACCTTTGCCCTTTGACCCTATCCTACCCACGCAATATTTAGATTTTTCCACCCTAAAGGAACATAAGATTCTCAAGGGAAATCTTGATAACTTCACTTATAATCTATTATTTAACCAAACATCTGTCGTGCACACATATTTGCATGCGCCTGCTCTTTTTGACTCTCACAACAAAGGAAGACATTTTGTTCTTGAGAGCGAGGCCCGAGCACACAACGCAGCAGTGGAGGCAGCACGACAGGCCGAGACATCCGCACCGAGAGCCTCCGTGAGCTACCACACCAACTTCTATCCAGACTACTGACCGACTATCAAGTTAGGCCAAAAGCCTAAGCTTGAGGAAGTATGTGTTTCTCACCGACATCATATTCATGTCCACTTATATTCATTTGTCGGTGTTCACACTTTTTCATTGTATTATCCATGCTTAGATTTTATTTTTCTTGCTTTCTTCTTGTGTGTTTGAAAAACTTTAGAAAAAACCAAAAAAATAGTTGTAGTAGTTTACTTTCTATGCATGCTTAGTAGTAGTATTAAAAAGAAAACCCCAAAAGATTTCCTTGTTCTTCTTTTGCTTGTTGGGAGCTTTCCCGTGTAAATAGTTTTTCTTGTTTTTGCTTTTATTCGCTTGTTCAAGAAAATCAAAAACTTCAAAATTATTTCAGTGCGTTTCTCTGAATTTCTTTTCCTTTTTATTTTGACTTTTACCGAGGAGAAGACCACGATGAAATTGTTGAGTGGATCTCATATAAATAATTGTTGAACTAATAAAGAGCACATTTTACCTTGTCTTCTCGTGTTGAATAAAATGTTTTGCAGATTCCAGCTTAGTCCATGGCACTCTTGCACTATTATTATTTTCATATCATTCGGTCGTGCAAGTGAAAGGCAATAATGACGATATTCGATGAACTGGCCGTGGCAAAGAGAAACTGGTATGAACTCGACTTGTTCTTTTTGTGTAAATATGTTTAACCTAGTATCCATGATTCTGCCCATTATGATTAAACATGTTTGCAATGACAATTAGAGATTATAGTTTATCATGCCATGCATAAGTAGCTGGGAGTGGATAATGATTTATCTTGGATATCAACATAGCGTCAAAATGATTGTGATGTAGTATGATGATATGGTATCCTCCTCTGAATGTTCAAGTGGCTTGACTTGGTATATGTTCATGCATGTAGTTGAATCAAAACCAACATAGCCTCTATGATATTTATGTTCATGGTGTTCATATCCTACTCATGCTAGTGTCCAATGTTACTTATGCATAATGCATGGTTATGATCGTTGTTGCTTTGTAGCTGGCCGCTTCTCAATCTAAATTGCTAGCCTTCGCCTGTACTAAGTGGGAACTCTGCTTGTACATCAAAAACCTTGAACCCAAAGTTATTCTAGATGAGTCCACCATACCTACCTATATACGGCATTACCCTACCATCCCAAGTAAATTTGCATGTGCCACCTCTAAAAACTTATAAAAAACTATCCGTTTTGTGTGCCTGGATCGTTCATGGAACGACATGAGCTGGTCAGTATCTTCCATGCTAAGCGGGTTATTCTTAGGTAGAGTGTTTATTCACTAGCCATCGCACGAGAAAAAGGTCGGTAATAGGGATTCCCAGTCCCAAAGTGCAAAATACAAAATGAGTTAATCGCTCGAATAATCAAACAAAAACTCCCAATGGAGTCAGAACCTTTACTTTTATCGCTTGAGAACCACAACTAGCCTGTTTAGCATGGGAGATATTGATACTGATGGTCGTGAAGTAAATGAGAAGGGTGCATGTCTCAAAATATCATTTATCTATGTTTTAAAACTTGAGCTCTGGTACCTCTGCAAATCACTGCTTCCCTCTGCGAAGGTACTATCTATTTACTTTTATGTTGTGTCATCACCTTCTTATACAAGCGCTAGAAACTGAGAGAGCACAATAGTCATGATTTATGCATTGTGTGTAGCTAATGTTGGGTGCATCATCACTGGATCTTTTCTACCATGAATTATAATGTTTAGTCATTGCTTGGACTTCGGAGGTGCTCTGCATTTATGTTTTGTGGTCTCAAAAAGGGCTAGCGAGATACCACTATTGTCATATTATATCATGGTGGTTTTGACAACATGTTGCCGTTTGAGATGTCTTATTATTGCTCGCTAGCTGATTATGTCATTGATATGAACCATTATAACCTTTGAGAGTTATTGTCAGCATGGTTAGTTATAATGATGGCTAAAAACCTTGGTGCTGATTAGGCTTATTTATGCAAACAAGAGCAAAAGAGTTTGTAAAAGTTTTTCTTTTTCACTTTCAGTTTATCAACTGAATTGCTTGAGGACAATTAAAGGTTTAAGCTTGGGGGAGTTGATAGGTCTCCAATGTATCTACTTTTCCTAACACTTTTACTCTTGTTTTGGACTCTAATTTGCATGAATTGAATGAAACTAACCCCGGACTTACGTTGTTTTCACCAGAACTACCATGGTGTTGTTTTTGTGCAGAAATAAAAGTTCTTGGAATGGAACGAAACTTTGCGAGGAATTTTTATATAATATATAAGAATTTCTGGAGCCAAGACCTACCGGAGAGGGGGCCATGGGTGGGCACAACCCCCAGGGCGCGCCCCCTCTCCTAGCGCGCCCAAGTGGGTTGTCCCCACCTAGTGGACCCGCAGACCCTGAAACCGACGCTATAAATTCCTATTTTCGGATAAAAATATCAGGGAGAAAGAATTATCGCGATCCACGAGATGAAGCGATCGTCACATCCTGTTCTTCATCGAGAGGCCAGATCTAGAGTCTGTTTGGGGCTCCGGAGAGGGGGATCTTCGTTCTTCATCATCACCAACCCTTCTCCGTCGCCAATTCCATTATGCTCCCCACCGGGAGTGACTAATTCC
This sequence comes from Triticum dicoccoides, assembly GCF_002162155.2. Classification (NCBI taxonomy): domain Eukaryota; kingdom Viridiplantae; phylum Streptophyta; class Magnoliopsida; order Poales; family Poaceae; genus Triticum; species Triticum dicoccoides. The sequence goes on along the minus strand of NC_041382.1, from coordinate 97,368,362 downwards.
TTCGTAGGCTCGCTGGTCGGTGAGGAGTTGGATGAGATTCATCATGTAATCGAGTTAGTTTTGTTAGGGCTTGATCCCTAGTATCCACTATGTTCTTAGATCGATGTTGCTATGACTTTGCCATGCTTAATGCTTGTCACTTTGGGCCCGGGTACCATGATTTCAGATCTGAACCATTTATGTTATCACCATTATATCCATGTTCTAGATCCGATCTTGCAAGGTATAGTCACCTACTACGTGTTATGATCTGGCAACCCCGGAGTGACAATAACCGGGACTCTCCCTGTGATGACCGTAGTTTGAGGAGTTCATGTATTCACTATGTGTTAATGCTTTGTTCAGGTTCTCTATTAAAAGGAAGCCTTAATATCCCTTAGTTTCCAATATGGACCCCACTGCCACGGGAGGGTGGGACAAAAGATGGCATGCAAGTTCTTTCCATAAGCATGTATGACTATTTACGGTATACATGCCTACATTATATCGATGAACTGGAGCTAGTGACGTATCGCCCTAGGTTATAACTGTCTCATGATGAATATCATCCAACAAGTCACCGGTCCAATGCCTATGAATTTATCTTATATTGTTTCTTCTAGGTTACTACTTCTATCATCACTGTTACACTTGCTACAAAATTATTGCTATCAGTGTTACTGTTACCGTTGCTATTGTGACTACTATCCAAACTGTCATATTACTATTTTACTGATTACTTGCTACAGATAATTAATCTCCAGGTGTGGTTGAGTTGACAACTCAGCTGCTAATACCTTCAAATATTCTTTGGCTCCCCTTGTGCCGAATCTATAAATTTGGGTTGAATACTTTACCCTCGAAAACTCTTGCGATCCCCTATACTTGTGGGTTATCAGTCACCTACTATGTGTTATGATCCGGCAACCCTAGAGTTACAATAGTCGGGACACTTCCCGGTGATGACCGTAGTTTGAGGAGTTCATGTATTCATTAAGTGCTAATTCTTTGGTCCGGTTCTCTTTTAAAAGGAGGCCTTAATATCCCTTAGTTTCCATTAGGACCCTGCTGCCACGGGTGGGTGGGACAAAAGATGTCATGCAAATTCTTTTCCATAAGCACGTATGACTATATTCGGAATACAAGCCTACATTATATTGATGAATTGGATCTAGTTCTATGTCACCCTATGTTATAACTATTGTATGATGAATGCCATCTGACATAATTATCCAGCATTGATCCATTGCCTACGAGTTCGTTTCATATTGATCTTTGCTAAGTTACTTTTCTGTTGCCACTGTTACGATTGCTACAAACTACTATTGTTACTTTTGCCACCGTTACGGTTACTTCCATACTACTTTTCTACTAAATACTTTGCTGCAGATATTAAATCTTTCAGGTGTGGTCAAATTGACAACTTAGCTGCTAATACTTGAGAATATTATTTGGCTCCCCTTGTGTCGAATCAATAAATTTGGTTTGAATACTCTACCCTCGAAAACTGTTGTGATCCCCTATATTTGTGGGTTATCAAGACCTTTTTCGGGCGTCGTTGCCGGGGAGCATACACTACTGGAATCAGCAGATTTGCCGTCTGCCGACACTTTGCCGTTAGCTAGCAGACGGCAAAGAAAGGCTTTGCCATCAGCCACCGGAAAATGGATGGCAAAGAGGCAACGGACGGCAATGGAAGGCTTTGCCATTAGCATATCTTTGTCGTCCGCTAGCGGAAGGCAAAGACGCTTTGTCGTCTGCTAGTTGATGGCAAAGAGGATGGGTGGCGGGCTTACAAGGACGACCTAACGACCATTTTCTTTGCCGTCTGCTGGCGGACGGCAAAACTTCTTTGCTGTCAGCCAGCAGACGGAAAAGAAAATGACCGTTAGGTCGTCCGTTTCCCCCGGCCCCACCCCACTAGCTACGCTCTTTGTCCTCTGCTAGCAGATGTCAAAGAGCTGTGACCTACGTAGAAAAGGGGCCGCGCCCGCGCCCCCCCTCTCTGATCTGTCCGTCCCCTGCCCGAGCTGCCGCCACCCCTCACCCCTGCCGCTGCCCCTAACCCGTGCCGCCACCCCCGTCGTCGGCCGCCCCGCGCCACCCCCGTCGCTGGCCACCCCGCACCGCCCCGCCCCGGCCCCGTGCCTGAGCCGCCGCCGCCCC
>NC_041382.1:97361627-97365766 GCF_002162155.2 Triticum dicoccoides | reverse complement strand
GCCCCCATCCCGAGCCGCCGCCCGGCCGCACCGCCCGGCCCCGCCCTGCCGCCGCCCTGCCCCTCATCGTGGTGAGTTTTTCTTCTTCTGTTTTTAGATTTACTTTATGTTTGTTTAGTTTAGGTTAATTAGGTTAGTTTAGTTTAGGTTATTTAGGTTAGTTTAGGTTAATTTAGTTTATTTTAGGTTACATTTAGTTTATAGTTTTGTTTAGGTTTTTTTCCTGTTTTTAAGAATACTCAACAAAGATGAAAGAAAAGGAAAAAGAAGAAGAGGAGGAAGAAGAAGAATAAAAAAGAACAATAAGTAGTAGTAGAAGGAGAAGATGAAAAAAAGAAGTAGAAGTTGAAGATGAAAAAAGTAGGAAAATGGGGCGCCTGGGGAAGAGCGGGTTAATTAGGGGGTTCCTCGGTGTCGATGGAACCCTAAATAGCAAGTATATCGTCGGTGCGAGATACATGTGGCCGTCGATGTCGAACACTACATCCATATCCCACAAGTGACGCCGACGTCCGGCGTCCCAAAGCAACTGTTCTCGGCGTTGATACGTCTCCAACGTATCTATAATTTTTGATTGCTCCATGCTATTATATTATTTATTTTGGATGTTAATGGGCTTTATTTTACGTTTTTATATCATTTTTGGGACTAACCTACTAACCGGAGGCCCAACCCAAATTGCTGTTTTTTGCCTATTTTAGAGTTTCGCAGAAAAGGAATATCAAACTGAGTCCAAACGGAATGAAACCTTTGGGAACGTGATTTTCTCAACAAACATGATCTAGGAGACTTGGAGTGGGCGTCAAGAAACAATCAAGAAGGCCACGAGGCAGGGGGCGCGCCCTCCACCCTCATGGGCCCCTTGTTGCTCCACCGATGTACTTCTTCCTCCTATATATATCCACATACCCCCCAAACATCCACGAGCACCATGAAAACATAATTCCACCGCCGCAACCTTCTGTACCCGAGAGATCCCATCTTGGGGCCTTTTCCGGAGCTCCGCCGGAGGGGGCATTGATCACAGAGGGCCTCTATATCAACTCCATGGCCTCTCCGGTGATGTGTGAGTAGTTTACTTCAGACCTTCGGGTCCATAGTTATTAGCTAGATGGCTTCTTCTCTCTCTTTGGATCTCAATACAAAGTTCTCCTCGATTCTCTTGGAGATCTATTCGATGTAATCTTCTTTTGCGGTGTTTTTGTCGAGATCCGATGAATTGTGGGTTTATGATCAAGTTTATCTACGAACAATATTTGATTCTTATCTGAATTCTTTTATGTATGATTGGTTTATCTTTGCAAGTCTCTTCGAATTATCAGTTTGGTTTGGCCTACTAGATTGATCTTTCTTGCAATGGGAGAAGTGCTTAGCTTTGGGTTCAATCTTGCGGTATCCTTTCCCAGTGACAGCAGGGGCAGCAAGGCACGTATTGTATTGTTGCCATCGAGGATAAAAAGATGGGGTTTATATCATATTGCATGAGTTTATCCCTCTACATCATGTCATCTTACTTAAAGCATTACTCTATTATTATGAACATAATACTCTAGATGAATGCTGGATAGCGGTCGATGTGTGGAGTAATAGTAGTAGATGCAGAATCGTTTCGATCTACTTGTCATGGACGTGATGCCTATATACATGATCATACCTAGATATTCTCATAACTATGCTCAATTCTATCAATTGCTCGACAGTAATTCATTTACCCACCGTAATACTTATGCTCTTGAGAGAAGCCACTAGTGAAACCTATGGCCCCCGGGTCTATCTTCCATCATATTAATCTTCCAACACTTAGCTATTTCTATTGCCGTTTATTTTACTTTGCATCTTTATTTCTCTTTATCATAAATATACCAAAAATATTATCTTATCATATCTATCAGATCTCACTCTCGTAAGTGACCGTGAAGGGATGGACAACCCCTTTATCGCGTTGGTTGCGAGGTTCTTATTTGTTTGTGTAGGTGCGTGGGACTCGAGCATGATCCCCTACTAGATTGATACCTTGGTTCTCAAAAACTGAGGGAAATACTTACGCTACTTTATTGCATCACCCTTTCCTCTTCAAGGGAAAACCAACGCAGTGCTCAAGAGGTAGCAGGCATCGATGGCGGTCGAACACCATCCCGAATTTGTCTGGCAGCCTCTGCGATGACGATTAAAAGGCAAGTGTTGAAACTTGAAACACCCAAACTGACTCAAGTCGGTTTGGTTGTTTGAAATTTCAAAACTTGGCTTTAATCCTCATCGCAGAGGCTGCCAGACAAATTCGCGATGGTGTTCGACCGTCATCGGCCAGCAGAACTATTGTTGCGGGACGCCGAGCGCCGGCTTCACTTGTGAAATGTGGATCTAGTGTTCAACGCCTAGCACCACATGTATCTTGCACCGATGATGCTTGCTATTTAGGGTTGCATCGACGCCAAGGACCCCCTAACCCACTCGTCATGTTCTCAATATTTAGTTAGGTCGACGGAAGAAACAAAATTGCTATGTTACTCATCTTTGGATTTAAATGTGCAGTTATTTCGGCATTGCGAGGGTCTAGTGTTCGACGAGCTCCGCCCCTGCATTCGTTGGTGAGCACAAATAATATCTCCCGATGAAACTTGCTAGCTATAGGTGTCAATCATCAGTATGCGTAACCACTATGCGTCTCCCATTCGAAAGGGTTACATATATAAATATGCATGCATTTTCATATTTATAATTGTGATTCCCATATGCTCTGCTCCGGATCCATGGACAGCCCGAGTATGTGTAGATTGGGTTCGTTTTCCCATATGCTCTGCTCCGGATCCGATGCAGAATTTTGTCAGTGCCTCCCTGTTGTTCTCCGGGTACACATCCTCTCTGCTTATTGCTGAGACGTGTATTAGGAGAACAGCGGGGAGGTGCTGCCAAAATTTTGCGTCGGATTCGGAGCAGAGCATGGGAAAACGAACCCAATCTACACATACTCAGGTGGGATTAGGACCTATCTTTACCTATTAGCGTGTAGGTTGCATGGACGTAATAAAACTGACAAACTCCATTAACTGATGGATATGGTTTGCTTAATTATGTATATATTTATTGCGTGTCCAGTAGGAAGTCAATATGAGTGATCGTGCATGGATGTACACCGGTTACACTAGTCAAAAAGTTTGGACCGAGGAATGGTTAACAAAAACCAAGGGGTTTGTTAGAGCCGCATTTGCAAATGGCCAGGAATTAAGCTGGTGCCCCTGTGCCCGTTGCGACAACTATAAAAAGAGGGACGAGCTTGAAATGAGTAAAGACCTGCAGAAGTTTGGTTTTACGCCTGGTTACATGGTCTGGACATGACATGGTGAGTCTGCCCAACGTGCCAGAGCCGAGGTTGTTCATCGTCGCACCAACGAGCATGGTACCGGGACCGCAGACATGGTGCAAGACTTTGACGATGCTCGGGACTCGGACGAGTAGATGGAGGAATCTACAAAGGCCTTCACTGAAATGTTGGAGTCCTCAAAACGTCCTCTCCACGAGCACACTGAGCTTTGTCAGCTAGATGCCATCTCACAAATAATGGCTTTGAAGGCTCAATTCAACTTGGGAGAGAATGCTACGACGCGATGATGATAGTATTCGGACGATTTCTACCCAAAGGCCATGTGCTACCTCCAAACTTGTACCAGTCAGACAAAATTCTCCGTGCTCTTAATATGCCCTATGAGAAGATACATGCCTGTGAGAAAGGATGTGTCTTATTTAGGCTTCAGTATGAGGACTTGAACTATTGTCCCATTTGCAATTCTTCCAGGTATGTTGTGGTAGATAACGGTATGGGTGAGAAGACGCAGACCAAAATACCCATTAATGTTCTTCGGTATATGCCAATCGTACCAAGACTTCAACTTATTTTCATGGTCGAAGAGACGGCCAGACAGATGACATGGCACAAAACTGGTAAAAGACTGAACTAGATGCATATGGGAATGTGATGATGGTGCACACATCGGATGGTGAAGCGTGGAAGCGCTTTGATGCATTACATAAGTAAAAAAGGCAGGTCCAAGGCATCCTCGAGTCGCCGTCAGCACAGATGGGTTCAGTGTGTTTGGTCAGATGGCAACCCCATACAACTGTTGGCCCGTGTTTGTCATTCC
>NC_041382.1:97248277-97361282 GCF_002162155.2 Triticum dicoccoides | reverse complement strand
AAAGAAAGAACATTTTCCTGACGTTGATAATTCCGGGGCCCAACTATCCGGGGAAGAATATGAATGTGTAGATGCAACCGCTTAAGGACGAATTGCAAGAAGCTTGGGATAATGGGTTCAAGACATACGATGCCTTTAGCAAAGAGAACTTCATAATGTGTGGCTGGTACATGTACTCGACGCATGACTTGCCGGCGTATCCGCTATTCGTTGGTTGGTGTGTGCATGGAAGGTTCCCGTGGCCCACATGCAAGGGAGCTCTTGAGTTTCGTTGGCTGACGGTAGGGCGCAAGTATAGTTGCTTCAACTTGCATATACCGTTTCTACATCCTGGCCATAAGTTCAGGAAAGACAAGAAGAACTTCATCAAAGGTAGAGTTGTCAAACACTGCACCACCTGTGTTGACAGGCCAACAGACCCTAGATCAGTTAAACGCTCTCGAGCCAGATCCAGAGCGTCCAGGGTATTTCAAGGGGTATAATAAGGAACACGCTCGGACTCAGAAGACATGCTTCTGGGATCTACCTTACTTCAAAGACCTCCTTTGCCCACACAACATCAACGTGATGCACACTGAAAAGAATATGGCCGAAGCCATTTTTGGTACATTGTTCGGCATAGAGGGGAAATCAAAGGATAATACTAAGACTAGAGTCGATCAAGAGGAGCTATGTGATAGACCGTTACAAAACATGAAAGAACCGAAAGGAAAGGGGAACTGGACGAAGCGAAAGGCATGGTTCAATCTTGGAAGGCCAGCTATGAAGGAAATTATTTTGTGGGTGAAAATACAGTTGATGTTCCCCGGTGGGTATGCATCAAATCTAAAGAGGGGAGCTAGTCTACAAAAATTGAAAATATTTGGTCTAAAAAGTCATGATTGGCACATATGGATTGATACGGATAATGCCGGCGATGTTGCGTGGCTTCATCCCTGAGGATGAATGGCTAGTATTGGAAGAGCTAAGCTATTTCTTCTGTATTCTTTGTGCGAAAGAACTATCGCCTGGCCTCCCAGAAGAAATGGAACAATTGGCGTCGGAGTTGATCTGCAAGTTAAAGATGATCTTTCCGCCAAGCTTCTTTGATCCAATGCAACACTTGATTTTGCATCTCCGGACCAAGGCACGATTGGGGGGGCGTGCAAAATCGTTGGTGCTACTCAACTGAGAGGATGCAGAAGATGCTTCAAGCAAAATGTAAAAATAAACGTAGAACAGAAGCATCGATGGCAGAGGCATTCATCACGGAGGAGGCGGCAAACTTCGTGACAGCACACTACGAAGCCAAAAATCATCATTTGCATAATCCGAAGCCTCGGTACAATGCCGACAAACCTCAAAAGGGTCAATCCAACCTCAACCTATTCAAACGGAATCTCGCACCAGCCAGTGGTTGGAAACCAGTAAGGTTGGATGTTGAAGAATGGCGGACCATTTCGATGTATCTCTTCAACAACCTAACAGAAGTGTGGCCGTACATCGAGTAAGATCTCGGTACATTGTTTCACAACTTCTAATTCCTTTGAACTTCTCTTATTCCTGGATATTTGATGCAGTTGATACGTCGCCATATTCTCGTATGGAGTGGTGATCCAAAAGGATTCCGTCGAAGAGTATGAGCTTCTGGCAAAACAAGGAGCCGAATATCCCGGTTTCATCTCTTGGTTCAAAAAAGGGTAATTTCCATTAGACCCTTTCATTTCTTTGGCTAATTTGCCACCAATGCAACAATCCTTTCGTATTAAACTTGTAGACTAATGCAGAGATTATGGATGCTGAAATTGAGACAGGTAGCTAATGGTTTTGACTATAAGGTCCGTTAATTTGACAAATACGACATCAATGGATATCGCTTTCGTACCTATGGCAAAGAGCTATCTATGGCCGACCGAAAGTCTACAAATTGTTCTGTCTCTGCTATCGGTGAAGGAGGTATCGAGTATTATGGAAGAGTTGAAGCAATTTATGAACTTGAATTCTATGGTGAAAACCCACCAAATGTCGTAGTCTTTAGATGTTATTAGTTCCAGCCGAGGGAGACTAGAAGGACTCATGAACATATAGGGCTAGTCGAAATCAAACAAAGCACCCATTTGGATGTTCCCGATGTCTATATTATGGCACAACAGGCAACCCAAGTTTTCTATCTACCGTGGGCCTTTCAAAGTGATCCAAATCTCAGTGGCTGGGACGTCGTTTATGAAGTGTCGCCACATGTTAGACCACCTCCCCCCAATGAAAAGAATTATGAACCTCATATTAACCAAGCCACATATGACGAAGGAGAATACTTCCAAGAAACACGTCTTTCCAAAAAACGTTTCAAGAACTGCTCTACTCCACCCCAGAACATTGAAGTAGACAACGATAGTGAATCCGACTTCACCCCTGAGCCGGAACATGAAGAGCCGGAAGAAGAAGAAGTTACTGCTGCAGATGACCTGTCAATGCTTGAACGATTACGTAAAGGTGGACTTCCACATGATGATGCATTTATTAATGATGATGATGAGCACGTCATTACCAATACTAATGATGATGATGCTTTTATTAATGATGATGATGAGCACGTCATTACCGATAGTGATCATTAGGCATTCAAAATTTTATGTTGTACTTGATTTATATAGTTATTTGTATGATTGTATGATTTATATAGTTGGTATTTATAATTTTCTTACTTTGTATGATTGTTTCTTATACATAGTGCCATGGTCTTGATGTCCGTACCTGTCGGCCCTCACCCGCTTTATGATTTGGATGTGGTAAATTCTCTTTCATAACTATTTGTTGGATTTCACATTTATGACAATTATGGCCATCAAGTTGACATAGAGATATTTTAATCTAGGAGGTATGTGAACCGGAATTTGAAATGGACCCTCTTGTCGAGAAGTTAAATTTAGTTGAAAAAGAAAATGAGTATTTGAAAGGAAAAATTAAAAGAATTGAAGAAGAGAAGATGGCATTGGAGTTGTATGTTGCCGATGTCATCGATGATCACAAGATGAAGATGAATGCAATGTGCTTGAAGCTTAATAAGATTGGAAAATATGCCATTGATAACGAGGCTTGGTATCATTATGCTGTTGGATCAATTGTTACCTTAGTTGCGATCTTCATCACATTTGTTGTGATGAAGGTAAGTTTTCTCTAGTGTTTTGCTTTACAAATGGATACTTAGCTTATTTTCCTCCTAAATGGCATAATTACCTAAGTTAGATAAAAATGAGTTATACTTAGCTTATTTAGTTCATTTACGACATATTTAGCATACTTAGGTAAAAAATGGCATGATAATCTTTGTTAGCTCTAAAATGATATAGACTTAGCTTATTTTCCTCGAAAATGACGTAATAACCTTACTAAGCTCCAAAATGACATATTTTACCTAGCTTAGCTCTAAAATGACGTACACTTAGCATTTTTACCTAGCTTAGCAATAAAATGACATTTTTACCTACCTTAGTTAGAAGATAAAGAAGATAAAGAAGAGGAGAGGAGAAAAAAAAGAGAAGAAAAAATTCTTCTTCTTCTTCTTCTTCTTCTTCTAACTTTCATCTTTCCCAATTTGCAGATTTGCTTTACATGAGGAAGCTTGGATTCATGGAGTGTACTATTCTTCTGGTGCTTCCTTGTTGTTTATGAAAACTTGTTTGGAAATGTATGTCTATATGGATATGTTGTTGTAAACTTGTTTCTGGTTATGTATATATGGATATGTTGGACTTTGTTGAACTATGTTGTTGGATTTGATGAAATATGTTGTTGGACATGCTATTGGATATGTTGGATATGTATGCATGTATATCTGTGTTTGAAACCATGTGTAATTAATGGGGTTTAAATAAAAACAAGGGATATATAGTCTCTTTTCCATCCGCTAGCAGACGGCAAAGAGCTTTGCCGTCTGCTAGCGGACGACAAAGAGGACACGTGGTAGTCACCTGTGCAAACTGGGAACACTGAATGCCTATTTGGTCATTTTGCCGTCTGCTGGCACACGACAAAGTGACCAGGTATGCCGTCTGCCAGCAGATGGCAAAGATTCAAACCTCTTGGTCGTCTGCTGGCGGACGACATAGTTGGACACGTGGCAGATTCCAAGTGCTGCCTAGCTGAGCTCTTTGCCGTCTGTCAGTGGACGACATAGAGCTTTGACTCTTTGCCGTCCGCTGGTAGACGGCGAAGAGCGCCGTTAACCCCCTAATGGCTCTCACGCCACTGCACTGCCGTACCCTGTCTTTGTCGTCTGCTGGCCTCGGATGGCGGACGGCATAATCCTTTGCCGTCCGTTTCTAGGAAGCGGATGACAAAGAAGGCCTTTGCTGGCACGTGTTCATCCGGACAGTTTGTCGTCCGCTAGCGGACGGCAAAGAAGTTTGTCGTCCGTGATCTATGCCTTTGCCGTATGCCATGGCGGACGGCAAAGAAGCTGATTCCAGTAGTGATAGCTCTATTCTCTAAGTCACTTGGGATTTATATCTGATGATCAGTATGAAGAATCTGAAATTAAAGAACCAAGATTTTTCTCTCAACTACGAGGGGAGGTAAGGAAGTGTCATCTAGCTCTGCACTTGATTCACCTTCTATTTTGAGTAAACTTGCGACACCTACACCTGCTAGTAGTTCTGATATCTCGCATGTTATTGATGATGCCACTTCCTCTATGCATGATGCTTATGATGAAACTACTACTCTGTTTGGTAATACTGTGCCACTAGGTGAATTTCTTGATGAACAACTTGTTAGGGTTAGAGAGAATGAAATTACTGAAACTGATGATATTATCGAAACTGAAGATTATGATTCCCCCCTAGATATGAATTGCCTAATGTACCTGAGGGTTAAATTAAGGATGAAAAAACTGCTAGAGACTTCTTTGCTTGCAATGATAGAAATGATTTTAAGAAACTGTTAGCTAAGCTGAAAGAAAAGTCTTTGAATGCTAGAATGAAATATGATCATAAGTTTGCTACTTCACCTATCTTTGTTCCTGATAAGCATTATGAATTCTCTGTCGATACTGAGTTAATTACTTTGGTTGAATCTGATCCTTTCCATGGTTATGAATCTAAAACTGTTGTCGCACATTGTTTGAAGTACTTTTGTACGTGATTTAGCAAGAAAAATGTATTCTTAGAAACGAATGAATTTTCTAAGTGCACAATCTCCTTGCGTGTGTGTTTGGATGATCACTTACGTGCAGGCCCTTAGTGCATGGCCCATGCATGACTAAGGCACGTATAGATATATCAAACAGAGCTACGTACTAACACATACATGCGTTTGATTTGGTACGGCTAACATGCGTATGTGTACCAGCTGGGTTGTACAATGCGGGAATGTATGTTTTCACTCGATCGTCAGCATACATGTACGTATACCTGGATACCCATGCTCCGCCGGCAAGCATGCTGTGTGTACGTATACAAATACATATGGATAACTGGCCAGCCGGCGAGCTCAGTCAACACGTAAAACTCTTAAGAGCCCCGGTCAAGAATTTTTGTACCCGACTGGAGACTCCAGACACGCAAGAGATAAAAAGTTAAACGACTTCCAAACTAATGCAGACAGCTTAAGCTATTGCAATTGACCAGGAAGCCCATCTACTTGGGCAAGGGCTGAAATGATCGGGCGTTGATCTTAAACTGCGTCCATTCTTATCGCCTCCAAGAATATCGGAACGGTGATGGCGACTAGTGCAGCAATCCACCCTTCTCCATCTCCCTAGAAATACCCACCACATCCTTGAGGGGACGGAGAGAACTCACGCACGCACAAAGCCACGGGAGCCGCCAGGAAGATCCATCCCTCACGCAGCACCACATCCAGCACACAGCAGGAGAGGAGGAGGACGTGACGCACGTGGCCATACGACAGGAGCTCGTGTAGGCGGCCGAGACTCTCCGTACGCAGCTCGACCGGAGGCCCTCTCTTCTACCAGCCTGTGCGCTCATCGCGAGCTGGTGATGGAGATTGACGCCATGCCGATCATCTTCTCTCAAGGTGAGCTCTGAACTAATATCTCCCTTCCTCTATCTTAACATCTCAATGGTGGCCGCCGGAGACGGAGCCGGCCGCCGGCTCTATCGCTTGCCGGTGAAGAAGGCGACGTCGGTGGTGCCGTTCATATGCAACCCCGTGGATTCTTGCTGAAGACGATGGAGCCGTGGTGATCCACGACTCTTCCAACGACGTGTCGGTGCTACCGCTTTGACGCAAGCCCCGACGCACTCTCCCTTCAAGACGACGCCCATGGTGGCGACGACTCCCGCGAGGACGGCGAGGACGTGTTGGGGCTGCCGGCCATGCCGCCATGCGCAACCCCCGGTGCACCCTCCACGCAAGACGACGACGTACCGGGGCTACCGTCCATGCACGGTCCCTGGTGCACCCCACACCGCCTACTCCGCCAACAACACCGTCGTGCCGGACTCACCACCGGCGACGACGCGCCGGGGTTGCCCTTCGACGAGCCCGCCGCTCACGGCGACAATGCGCTAGGGTTGCCGTTTTGTGGCAGCCACTGGTGACCCCTTCACGCCGGACTCACCACCAGCGGCAACGCGCTGAGGTTGCAGTTTCGTGTGCAGCCCCCGGCGATCCTTCATGTTGGACCCACCACCGGTGACGACGCGCTGGGGTTGCCCTTCGTGTGCATCCCCATACGACTCCTTCACGCTAGATTCACCATCGGCGACGACGTGACGGGGCTGCCGCCTATGAGCGACCCTGGCGCACCCTTCATGCAGCATGGTGACGTATCGGGGCCACCATCCATGCACGGTCCCCAGTGCACCCTCCACCGCCGAGTCCGCCGGCAACACCATCATGCTGGGACTCGGTGACACGCATCATTTGACTCGGCGTGATCTAGAGCGCCACCCCCTTCTACCTACACCATCGGCGGTGCCTGGGCGAGGCCCCGCCTCATCACAACGTCCCACTTACCGTCGTCTCGCCGGTCCATGGGGGCACCATGGACTTGCCGAGACTCGGCAACACGGTCTGTGCAACGCGCTAGTGGCGACGTGGCGCTCGATGAGTCACGACGACTCGTCGTAACCATGGCGATGGTGACATCATCCAGTTGGGACTGAGACATGCTTAGGCTTATCTCGTAGCCTCCTCTTCATCAGAACGCACGCGCGCCACACACTAGGACCACTCACGCGTCGCACCCCCCGATCCTGGCGTGTCCATCCCAACGACGGGCTTGGCATCACCGTTGGCGCTTCGTGCTGGTGGTGTGCGCTCATTGGCATGTGGTCTATCTGATCGCGACCACCACGCCGAGCAGCGCAAGGTGGCGATTGAAGGAAATATGCCCTAGAGGCAATAATAAAGTTGTTATTTATATTTCCTTATATCATGATAAATGTTTATTATTCATGCTAGAATTGTATTAACCGGAAACTTAGTACATGTGTTAATACATAGACAAACAGAGTGTCACTAGTATGCCTCTACTTGACTAGCTCGTTGATCAAAGATGGTTAAGTTTCCTAGCCATGGATAAAGAGATGTCATTTGATGAATGAGATCACATCATTAGAGAATGATGTGATTGACTTGACCCATCCGTTAGCTTAGCACTTTGATCGTTTAGTTTACTGCTATTGCTTTCTCCATAACTTATACATGTTCCTATGACTATGAGATTATGCAACTCCCGAATACCGGAGGAACACTTAGTGTGCTATCATACGTCACAACATAATTGGATGACTATAAAGATGCTCTAAAGGTGTCTCCGATGGTGTTTGTTGAGTTGGCATAGATCGAGATTAGGATTTGTCACTCCGTGTATCGGAGAGGTATCTCTGGGCCCTCTCGGTAATGCACATCACTATAAGCCTTGCAAGCAATGTAACTAATGAGTTAGTTACAGGATGTAGCATTACGAAACGAGTAAAGAGACTAGCCGGTAACGAGATTGAACTAGGTATTGAGATACCGACGATCGAATCTCGGGCAAGTAACATACCGATGACAAAGGGAACAACGTATGTTGGTATGCGGTTTGACCGATAAAGATCTTCGTAGAATATGTAGGAACCAATATGAGCATCCAGGCTCTGCTATTGGTTATTGACCGGAGATGAGTCTCGGTCATGTCTACATAGTTCTCGAACACGTAGGGTCCGCACGCTTAACGTTCGGTGACGATCGATATTATGAGTTTATGTGTTTTGATGTACCGAAGGTTGTTCGGAGTCCCGGATGTGATCACAGGCATGACGAGGAGTCTCGAAATGGTCGAGACATAAAGATCGATATATTGGAAGCCTATGTTTGGACATCAGAATGGTTCCGAGTGAGTTTGGGCATTTACCGGAGTACCGGGAGGTTACCAGAACTCCCCGGGGAGTATATGGGCCTTAGTGGAAAAGGTGGAGGGCGTGCTCCCCTAGCCCAATCCGAATTGGGTGGGGGGCCGGTGCCCCTTCCTTCTCTCCGACTCCAACTAGAGAAAATGGAGAATCCTACTCCCAGGGGGAGTAGGACTCCCCCTAGGGCGTGCCATAGAGAGGGTTGGCCCTCCCCTCCTCCACTCCTTTATATATGGGGAGGGGGCACCCCATAGACACACAAGTTGATCTCTTAGCCGTGTGCAGTGCCCCCCTTCACAGATTTCCACCTCGATCATATCGTTGTAGTGCTTAGGCGAAGCCCTGCGTCACTAACTTCATCATCACCGTCATCACGCCATCGTGCTGATGAAGCTCTCCCCTGACACTCAGCTGGATCTAGAGTTCGTGGGACGTCATCGAGCTGAACATGTGCAGATAGCGGAGGTGCCGTATCTTTGGCGCTAGGATCGGTCGGATCATGAAGACGTACGACTACATCAACCGCGTTGTCATAATGCTTCCGCTTACGGTCTACGAGGGTAGGTAGAAAACACTCTCCCCTCTCGTTGCTATGCATCACCTAGATGGATCTTGCGGGTGCATAGGAACTTTTTTTTGAAATTACTCTGTTCCCCAACAGTGGCATCTGAGCCAGGTCTATGCGTAGATGTTATATGCACGAGTAGAACACAAAGGAGTTGTGGGCGTGGGTATATACATACTGCTTTCCGTCACTAGTTGATTCTTGCTTCAGCGGTATTGTTGGATGAAGCAGCTCAGACCGACATTACGTGTATGCTTACGCGAGACTGGTTCTACCGACGTGCTTCGCACACAGGTGGCTAGTGGGTGTCAGTTTCTCCAACTTTAGTTGAATCAGATTCAATGAACAGGGTTCTTTCTGAAGATCAAAAAGCAATCACTATACCGCGTTGTGGTTTTTGATGCGTAGGTAAGAACGGTTCTTGCTCAGCCCGTAGCAGCCACGTAAAACTTGCAACAACAAAGTAGGGGACGTCTAACTTGTTTTTGCAGGGCATGTTGTGATGTGATATGGTCAAGACATGATGCTAAATTTTATTGTATGAGATGATCATGTTTTGTAACAGAGTTATTGGCAACCGGCAGGAGCCATATGGTTGTCGCTTTATTCTATGAAATGCAATCGCCATGTAATTGCTTTACTTTATCACTAAGCGGTAGCGATAGTCGTAGAAGAAATAGTTTGCGAGATGACTACGATGCTTCGATGGAGATCAAGCCGGTGACGATGGTGATCATGACGGTGCTTTGGAGATGGAGATCAAAGGCACAAGATGATGATGGCCATATCATATCACTTATATTTATTGCATGTGATGTTTATCCTTTATGCATCTTATTTTTCTTAGTTCGGCGGTAGCATTATAAGATGATCTCTCACTAAATGTCAAGGTACAAGTGTTCTCCCTGAGTATGCACCGTTGCTACAGTTCGTCGTGCCGAGACACCACGTGATGATCGGGTGTGATAAGCTCTACGTTCACATACAACGGGTGCAAGCCAGTTTTGCACACGCAAAATACTCGGGTTAAACTTGACGAGCCTAGCATATGCAGATATGGCCTCGGAACACTGAGACCGAAAGGTTGAGCGTGAATCATATAGTAGATATGATCAACATAGTGATGTTCACCATTGAAAACTACTCCATCTCACGTGATGATCGGACATGGTTTAGTTGATATGGATCACGTGATCACTTAGATGATTAGAGGGATGTCTATCTAAGTGGGAGTTCTTAAGTAATATGATTAATTGAACTTTAATTTATCATGAACTTAGTACCTGATAGTATTTTGCATGTCTATGTTGTTGTAGATAGATGGTCCGTGCTGTTGTTCCATTGAATTTTAATGCGTTCCTAGAGAAAGCTAAGTTGAAAGGTGATGGTAGCAATTACTCAGACTGGGTCCGTAACTTGAGGATTATCCTCAGTGCTGCATAGAAGGATTACGTCCTGGAAGCACTACTAGGTGACAAACCCGATGTAGGAGCAACGCCAGATGTTGTGAACACCTAGTAGAGCAAAGCTGATGACTACTCGATAGTTCAGTGTCCCATGCTTTACTGCTTAGAACCGGGACTTCAACGATGTTTTGAATGTCATGGAGCATATGAGATGTTTGAGGAGTTGAAGTTAATATTTCAAGCAAATGCCCGGATTGGGAGATATGAAGTCTCCAATAAGTTCTATAGCTGCAAAATGAAGGAGAATAGTTCTGTCAGTGAACATACACTCAGAATGTCTGGGGTACCACAACCACTTGACTCAGCTGGGAGTTAATTTTCCTGATGATAGTGTCATTGACAGAGTTCTTCAATCACTGCCACCAAGCTACAAGAGCTTCGTGATGAACTATAATATGCAAGGGATGGATAAGACGATTCCCGAGCTCTTCACAATGCTAAAGGCTGCGGAGGTAGAAATCAAGAAGGAGCATCAAGTGTTGATGGTCAACAAGACCGCCAGTTTCAAGAAAAAGGGTAAAGGGAAGAAGGGGAACTTCAAGAAGAATAGCAAGCAAGTTGCTGCTCAAGTGAAGAAGCCCAATTCTGGACCTAAGCCTGAAACTGAGTGCTTCTACTGCAAAGGGACTGGTCACTGGAAGCAGAACTGCCCCAAGTATTTGGCGGAGAAGAAGGATGGCAAAGTGAAAGGTATATTTGATATACATATTATAGATATGTACCTTACTAATGCTCGCAGTAGTGCCTAGGTATTTGATACTGGTTCCGTTGCTAATATTTGCAACTCGAAATAGGGGCTACGGATCAAGCAAAGATTGGCTAAGGACGAGGTGACGATGCGTGTGGGAAATGGTTCCAAAGTCGATGTGATCGTCGTCGGCACGCTACTTCTACATCTACCTTCGGGATTAGTTTTAGACCTAAATAATTGTTATTTGGTGCCAGCGTTGAGCATGAACATTATATCTGGATCTTGTTTAATGCGAGATGGTTATTCATTTAAATCAGAGAATAATGGTTGTTCTATTTATATGAATAATATCTTTTATGGTCATGCACCCTTGATGAGTGGTCTATTTTTACTAAATCTTGATAGTAGTGATACACATGTTCATAGTATTGAAACCAAAAGATATAAGTTTAATAATGACAGTGCAACTTATTTGTGGCACTTCCGTTTAGGTAATATTGGTTTAAAGCGCATGAAGAAACTCCATGCTGATGGACTTTTGGAATCACTTGATTATGAATCACTTGATGCTTGCGAACCATGCCTCATGGTTGTCGCTTTGTTGTATGAAATGCAATCGCCAAGTAATTGCTTTACTTTATCACTAAGCGGTAGTGATAACCCACAAGTATAGGGGATCACAACAGTTTTCGAGGGTAGAGTATTCAACCCAAATTTATTGATTCGACACAAGAGGAGCCAAAGAATATTCTCAAGTATTAGCAGCTAAGTTGTCAATTCAACCACACCTGGAAACTTAATATCTGCAGCAAAGTGTTTAGTAGAAAAGTAATATGATAGTAGTGGTAACGGTGGCAAAAGTAACGGTAGCAAAAGTAATATTTTTGGGGTCTTATAGTGATTGTAACAGCAGCAACGGAAAAGTAAATAAGCGAAGACCAATATATGGAAAGCTCGTAGGCAATGGATTGGTGATAGATAATTATGCCGGATGCAATCGATCATGTAACAGTCATAACCTAGGGTGACACAGAACTAGCTCCAGTTCATCAATGTAATGTAGGCATGTATTTCGAATATAGTCATATGTGCTTATGGAAAAGAACTTGCATGACATCTTTTGTCCTACCCTCCCGTGGCAGTGGGGTCCTATTGGAAACTAAGGGATATTAAGGCCTCCTTTTAATAGAGTACCTAAACTAAGCATTAACACATAGTGAATACATGAACTCCTCAAACTACGGTCATCACCGGTAAGTATCCCGATTATTGTCACTTCGGGGTTAACGGATCATAACACATAATAGGTGACTATAGACTTGCAAGATCGGATCAAGAACTCTCATATATTGGTGAAAACATAATAGGTTCAGATCTGAAATCATGGCACTCGGGCCCTAGTGACAAGCATTAACCATAGCAAAGTCATAGAAACATCAATCTCAGAACATAGTGGATACTAGGGATCAAACCCTAACAAAACTAACTTGATTACATGATAAATCTCATCCAACCCATCACCGTCCAGCAAGCATACGATGGAATTACTCATGCACGACGGTGAGCATCATGAAATTGGTGATGGAGGAAGGTTGATGATGACGATGGAGACGGATTCCCCTCTTCGGAGCCCCAAACGGACTCCTGATCAGCCCTCCCGAGAGAGTTTAGGGCTTGGTGGCGGCTTCGTATTGTAAAACGCGGTGAATCCTTCTCTTTGATTTTTCTCTCCCCGAAAGTGAATATATGGAGTCGAGGTTGAGGCTGGTGGAGCATTAGGGGGCCCACGAGGTAGGGGGCATGCTGAGGGGGGTAGGGCGCGCCCCCACCCTCGTGGACAGGGTGTGGACCCCTTGATGTGGATCTTTCTTCCAGTATTTTTTATATATTCCAAAATAATTCTCCGTTGATTTTCAGGTCATTCCGAGAACTTTTATTTTTGCACAAAAATAACACCACGGCAATTCTGCTGAAAACAGTGTAGTCCGGATTAGTTCCATTCAAATCATGCAAGTTAGAGTCCAAAACAAGGGCAAAAGTGTTTGGAAAAGTAGATACGACGGAGACGTATCAACTCCCCCAAGCTTAAACCTTTGCTTGTCCTCAAGCAATTCAGTTGATAAACTGAAAGTGATAAAGAAAAACTTTTACAAACTTTGTTTGCTCTTATTGTTGTAAATATGTAAAGCCAACATTCAAGTTTTGAGCAAAGGTTATGAACTAACCATATTCACATTAACATTTAGGTCTCATGTTTACTCATATCAATGGCATAATCAACTAGCGAGCAATAATAATAAATCTTGGATGAACACTTTCTCAAAATAATCATGATATGATATGACAAGATGGTATCTCGCTAGCCCTTTATGAGACCGCAAAACATAAATGCATAGCACCTTTAAAGATCAAGGACTGACTAGACAGTGTAATTCATGGTAAAAGAGATCCAGTCAAGTCATACTCAGTGTAAACTAACAGTAATGGATGCAAATGACAGAGGTGCTCTCCAATTGGTGCTTTTTAATATGAGGATGATGACTCAACATAAAAGTAAATGGATAGGCCCTTCGCAGAGGGAAGCAGGGATTTGTAGAGGTGCCAGAGCTCGGTTTTGAAATAGATATGAATAATATTTTGAGCGGTATACTTTCATTGTCAACATAACAACCGAGAGATCTTGATATCTTCCATGCTACACACATTATAGGCGGTTCCCAAATAGAATGGTAAAGTTTATACTCCCCCTCCACCAACAAGCATCAATCCATGGCTTGCTCAAAACAACGAGTGCCTCCAACTAACAAGAGTCCCGGGGAAGTTTTGTTTGCAGTTATTTTGATTTGATTTGCATAAAGCATGGGACTGGGCATCCCGGTGACCAGCCATTTTCTCGTGAGTGATGAGTGGAGTCCACTCCTCTTGAGAATAACCCGCCTAGCATGGAAGATACAAAACAGCCTGAGGGAGTCCTGGATTAGGGGGTGTTCGGGTAGCCGGACTATACCTTCGGCCGGACTCCTGGACTATGAAGATACAAGATTGAAGATTTTGTCCCGTGTCCGGAAGGGACTTTCCTTGGCGTGGAAGGCAAGTTTGGAGATGCGGATATTTAAGATCTCCTACCATTGTAACTGACTCTATGTAACACTAACCCTATCCGATGTCTATATAAACCGGAGGGTTGTAGTCCGTAGACAGAATCAACTCCATACACAATCATACCATAGGCTAGCTTCTAGGGTTTAGCCTTCTTGATCTCGTGGTAGATCTGCTATTGTACTACCCATATCATCAATATTAATCAAGCAGGAGTAGGGTTTTACCTCCATCGAGAGGGCCCGAACCTGGGTAAAACAGAGTGTCCCCAGTCTCCTGTTACCATCCGGCCTAGAGGCACAGTTCGGGACCCCCTACCCGAGATCTGCCGGTTTTGACACCGACATTGGTGCTTTCATTGACAGTTCCTCTGTGTCGTCACCTTTAGGCCCGATGGCTCCTTCGATCTTCAACAACAACGCGGTCCAGGGGGAGACTTTTCTCCCCGGACAGATCTTCGTCTTCGGCGGCTTCGCACTGCGGGCCAATTCGCTTGGCCTCCTTGAGCAGATCGAAAGCTACGCCCCTGGCCATCAGGTCAGGTTTGGAAGCCTAAACTACACGGCTGACATGCGCGGAGACTTGATCTTCAACGGATTCGAGCCACAGCCAAGCGTGCCGCACTATCTCGAGGGGCATGATATAGCTTTGCCGCCGAACATCGCCTTGGAGGCCGCACGCACATCGGTCTCGACCATTGATTCGGAACCTACTGCGCCGATCGAGGATCAGTGGTTGGACGCTGCCTCAGGGGCTGCGATCTCAAAAGCAATCGAGCCGAACTCCAGCCCCGCACTCCGCATGGCCCGTGACTCCGAGGAGCCGGATTCATCTCTGAACTCCGAGCCCCCCGCGCCCCAACCAATCGAATCCGATTGGGCGCCGGTAATGGAGTTCACCGCAGCGAACATCTTTCAGCATTCGCCTCTTGGCAATATCCTGAATTCTCTTAAGTCTCTCTCTTTATCAGGAGAGCCCTGGCCGAACTACGGTCAGCAAGGGTGGGATACGGACGGTGAGGAAATTCAAAACCCACCCACCACCCACTTCGTAGCCATTGTCGACGATTTAACCGACATACTTGACTACGGCTCCGAAGACATTGACGGCATGGACGACGATATAGGAGACGAACAAGAACCACCACCTGTAGGGCGCTGGAATGCCACCTCATCATATGACATATATATGGTGGATACTCCCAAAGATGGAGATGGCGATGGAACAATGGGGGACGACACCCCCAAGAAACAGCGAAAGCGCCGGCGACAGCGGCGCCTCTCTAAATCCCGCCAAAGCAAAAATGGTGATTCTGGCACGGGAGATAACACTACCCCGGATAGCGCCGAAGAACACCCACCCCAGCAAGATTCGGCATAGGAAGATGGAGAAACCAGCCCTCATGAGAGAGCGGCAGACCAAGAGGTCGAGGACGACTATATGCCTCCCTCCGAAGAGGAGGCAAGCCTCGATGATGACGAATTCGTCATACCATCAGACCCCGCCAAACAAGAGCGTTTTAAACGCAGGCTTTTAGCCACGGCAAGCAGCCTCAAGAAAAAGCAGCAACAGCTTAGAGCTGCCCAAGATTTGCTAGCTGACAGATGGACTGAGGTCTTTGCGGCCGAAGAGTATGAACTCGAACGCCCCTCCAAGAGTTACCCGGAGCGCAGGCCGCTACCCCGATCAGAGGAGGAAGCACTACATCACCAGCGCATGACATGGCAGACCGGCCACCCCGTGGCCGCGACAGAGAGGCATCTCAGCCCTCCACCCAGGCCACGCCCCGACGCCCACAACTAAGGCACGGGAAAACACGCCCGACCTGTGAAACATACTGGAGGATAAGGCAAAACAGACAACATCGGTCTACGGATCGTGCAGGCGCCCTGCGGTATGTGACAATGATCTTCACTCCGGATACCACAAATCCGGCCGGGCCGAGCACCATAGACATAGCTCTTCCGAGCTGTGTTGCGATATAGCCCAGTACAGAGGCGCCGCACACCCGCTATGCTTCACGAACGAAGTAATGGGTCATAAAATCCCAGAGGGCTTCAAGCCCATAAACATCGAATCATACGATGGCACCACAGACCCGGCAGTATGGATTGAGGACTATCTCCTTCACATCCACATGGCACGCGGCGACGATTTACACGCCATTAAGTACCTCCCGCTCAAACTTAAAGGACCAGCCCGGCATTGGCTTAACGGCTTGCCAGCAGAATCAATCGGTTCTTGGGAGGACCTGGAAGCCGCATTCCTTGATAACTTCCAGGGCACTTACGTACGGCCGCCGGACCCCGACGACTTAAGCCACATAATTCAACAGCTAGAAGAATCAGCCAGACAATTCTGGACAAGGTTCCTAATAAAGAAAAACCAGATAGTCGACTGTCCGGACGCAGAGGCCCTAGCAGCCTTCAGACATAACATCCGCGACGAGTGGCTTGCCCGGCACTTGGGACATGAAAAGCCGAAATCTATGGCAGCCCTCACGACACTCATGTCCCGCTTTTGCACGGGAGAAGACATCTGGCTAGCTCGTAGTAACAACTTATCAAAGAACCTTGGTAATTCGGATACCAAGGACAAAAGTGGCAGGACACGTCGGAACAAACAAAAACGCCGCGTTAACAGCGACAGTAATGACGATACGGCAGTCAATGCCGGATTCAGAGGCTATAAATCCGGGCAGCAAAAGAAGCCATTCAAAAAGAATACTCAGGGCCCGTCCAGTTTGGACCGAATACTTGATCGCTTGTGCCAGATACATGGCACCCCCAAAAAGCCAGCCAATCACACTAACAGGGATTGTTGGGTGTTCATGCAGGCAGGCAAGTTAAGAGCCGCAAAAAGAGACAAGGGGTTGCACAGCGACGACGAGGAGCCCAAGCTGCCGAACAGCAATGGACAGAAGGGCTTTCCCCCACAAGTGCGGACGATGAACATGATATACGCAACCCACATCCCCAAGCGGGAGCGGAAGCGTGTGCTACGGGACGTATACGCGATGGAGCCAGTCGCCCCAAAGTTCAACCCATGGTCCTCCTGCCCGATCACTTTTGACCGAAGGGACCACCCCACCAGCATCCGTCATGGCGGCTTCGCCGCATTGGTTCTTGACCCAATCATCGACGGATTTCACCTCACAAGAGTCCTCATGGACGGTGGCAGCAGCCTGAACCTGCTTTATCAGGATACAGTGCGGAAAATGGGCATAGATCCCTCAAGGATCAAACCCACAAGAACGACCTTTAAAGGCGTTATACTAGGTGTCGAGGCCAACTGTACAGGCTTAGTAACACTTGATGTGGTGTTCGGATCCCCGGATAATTTCCGAAGCAAAGAGTTAATCTTCGATATAGTCCCGTTTCACAGTGGCTATCACGCCCTGCTCGGACGAACCGCATTCGCAAAATTCAATGCGGTGCCGCACTACGTATACCTCAAACTCAAGATGCCAGGCCCTCGAGGCGTAATCACGGTTAACGGAAACACCGAACGCTCCCTCCGTACGGAGGAGCACACGGCGGCCCTCGCAGCGGAGGTACAAAGTAGCCTTCTTAGGCAATTCCTCAGTCCGGCCATTAAAAAGCCAGACACTGCGAAGCGCGCCCGGAGTAACCGGCAACAGGACCACCTGGCACACTCTGAACAAGCGTAGCAATACGGCCCCAACCCCAGCGCTCGCGACATAGCAAAATCAGTACCTCGCGTACATAACTATGCCCTTGAAATACCATGGGCACAGGGGAAGGGGCACAATAAACGGCACGCCCACGGTACGGCTTAAAATGTACCAGGGGCTGCCGGATTCTTTTTCTTTTCTTACTTTCAGGACTCCATACTTCGGACGACCTGCTCGGCAATTCGACTGCCGCACAAGCGATACAAGATCCAGGGAGGCAGACAAGCCATGCCGCATTATGGAACTCCCAGGTGGTCTCTGTTACGAGCGGTATACCTGTTTTAAATAAAATTCAGCGGCCTTTCCCTGGTCAAGACTTACTGAATAGTCCAATATCTTTTGCTTACCGCACTATTTGTATCGTTCGGCTTTGATAAACAGCCTCTCCATAAACAATGCTTAGCTTTTTGTCTATTTTTTACATTACTCTTTTCATATATATGTTCATTAATGACATGTTGCACCCGTACACTGTGGTACGGCAAGTACGCCAGGGGCTTTAGTACCCTTTAATATGGTGTGAGAAGTCCGAACACTTTCACAAGTGCGGCGCCCCAAACTTACAGCACTATATGCATCGGCTCCGAATCATGATTTGGGTCAATAGTTGGGTTTGCCCGGCTCCTATGTTTTGGTGCCTTATGTTCCACTATATCGGCTAAGGTAGCACTAGGAGAACCACTGCGATTGTGCCCTGGTTGAGCTGGGTTAAGCACCTCAGTGGAGAAAGCTAAAACTGACTGTCATGATGAGGCGAGAGACCGGTCCCTGTTCGAGAGGTTTTTCGAGTCCCTAAAGGCTTTTGCCGCTTAGAGCGAGGAGCTGGTTGACCCCAGCCAAGGCATGGATAGCGCCCCGAATTCGGTCTTCCGAACTAGGGGCTTCGCCGAAATTCAAAATTATAACGTTCTATGGCTAAGTGAGAGTGTTCAAGCATTATAGTCTGATTGCCTGGTTCGCTGTGCTGAGCACCTCCCTTGAAGGACCCAACTATGGGAAAAAGAGTGCTCATGTTTATCCCCGAACACCCCAGCACTAGTGGCATGGGGGCAGAAGCCAACGGCTGGCCATCTCTCAAATTTTTGATAAACGGCCGCACAGAAAATAATATTTTAAATTCAACAAGCATTGCTTAAACCGCCTATGAACAAGTTTTCAGCGCACAGGATACAAACGAGCGAGTTTATTCAAAGATTACATCCTTGGTACACTCATCTGCCACAAGACATGCACCCGCAAGAACATCCTTGTAGTAGTTCTCGGGCTTGCGATGCTCCTTCCCCGGCGGCGGCCCGTCCTTCACAAGCTTCTCCCCATCTAGCTTACCCCAGTGCACCTTCACACGGGCAAGGGCCCTACGGGCACCTTCGATGCAGACGGAGCGCTTGATCACCTCGAGCCTTGGACAGGCCTCCACCAGCCGCCGCACCAGCCCGAAGTAGCTCCCAGGCAGGGCCTCTCCGGGCCACAGCCGAACTACGAAGCCCTTCAGGGCCTGTTCGGCCGCCTTGTGGAGTTCGACCAGCTGTTTCAGCTGGTCGCTCAAGGGCACAGGGTGTCCGGCCTCAGCATACTGAGACTAGAACACCTTCTCCGTCGAGCTGCCCTCTTCAGCCCGATAGAACGCGGCGGCATCGGATACGCTGCGGGGAAGATCTGCGAATGCCCCTGGAGAACTCTGGATTCGGGTAAGTAACAAGTAGTTTACTTTTATATTTCTGCTTTGCATAAAGAATGCCTTACCCGCTGCTATCTTATTTATATCCTTCAACTCCCGGAGGGCCTTTTGGGCTTCGGCCTTGGCGGACTTGGCAGCCTCAAGGGCTGTAGCGAGCTCGTACGCTTGGGTCTTTGACTCAAGCTCCAAACTCTCATGTTTTTTCATGAGAGCTTGAAGCTCTTGCTGCACCTCGCCGACCTGAGTCCCAAGTTTCTCTCGCTCGGTGCACTCCACGGCCATTTTCTTTTCGGCCTCAGACGGCGCCTGCTCGAGGGTCGCCACCTCAGTCGTGGCCCCTACAATAAGCAGTACAATCCTGTTATTTTTTGCAATCAAGCCTCTTTATAGGCACTTTTTATAAGGTATTTCTTACCTTCCTTGTCCTCGAGCTGCCGCTTGGCATGACTGAGCTCTTGCTCGGACCGCTCGAGCCCCTGCTTCAGGGTACCCACCTCCGCAGTCAGTGCGGCGGTGGCCAACAGCGAAGCCTGCATACGCATATTGACTCTTTATTGTTAGATTCCTGCGAAATTTATTAGATCCTCTATTCGGCTTTTCTTTCCGAACGCCAAACAGAGCATCAGGGGCTACTGTCTATGCGTTAATATTTTATATATTTTTTTTACTTACCTCGAAGCCTGTTAGGAGGCTAGAGCAAGCTTCATTCAGCCCGCTCTTGGCGGACTGAAAGTTCTAGATCACCGTACTCATAACAGTACGGTGCTCCTCGTTGATGGAGGCGCCTTCAAGCACCTCCAGCAGATTGTCCGGCGCCTCCGGTTGGACAGAGGCTGCCAGCTCAGAGGGCCTGCTACTCTTCAAGGGAGTTTGCCTGCCGCAGTCCGGAATCGTTGAAGATTCTGGCACGGTGTCCGGCTCGAAGCCGGACTTGGAGCCCTGGGGGGTCTTGTCCCCTTCACTCCTGGGGTCCGGGAGGTCGCCTTGCGGCTCCTCCAGGACCACCTCCTCCTGCCCCGGAGCTCGTTGCGACGCCACTTTGGCGTCATCCGCAGTGCGGGGGGAAACAGCGGGCAAAACAGAGTTCACGTCCGATGAATCCAGGGAGCCGCTCGACGACTCGCCGAGTTCGGCCCGGGGCGGACTGCATGATTATATTCGACGTTAGGGAAAGCAGTGCAACAAGGGAAATATCATGAGTTACTCTGGTACCTGAACACTTACAATTTCGCCGGACGCCTGGCCCTGTCCGGCCATTCCTCTTCGTCCTCGTCGGCGTCGGGGGCATAGTCTGGCGGAGGGGTCTTCTTCTTCTTGGACCCTTGCCCCCCCCTCCGGGGCGGCCTTCCTTTTCTTTCCTTCCCCCGCTGGAGGGGGAGAGGTTTCTTCCTCCTCCTCCTTGTTTTCATGGGAGGAGGGCGTCTCAGACTCGTCGGATGACGAGCCCGACAGCACCACATTACGGGCACTCTTTCGAGTCCCTATGGTTTTCTTCTTCTTGGCCTTCTTTTCCGGCACCACATAAGGTGCCGGAGCCAGCAGCTTCACTAGCAGAGCTGGGGCTGAGTCTTCGGGCAGCGGAGCCGGACAATTAATTGGTTCGGCTACCGTCAGCCAAGCCTGTCAAAGGTAAGGGAGTTTAGATCCCGCATAGAGTCAAACTAGTGAAATACTTAAACGTCCTGTAAGAGGTGTAAATGGCATACCTTGCTAGCGCGACGCTGCAAGCTGTATCCGCGGTCCTCGGAAGCGGATGCGGGAGCCTCGGCGCCCTTGAATAGCATCTTCCAGGCATCCTCGTACGTTGTGTCGAAGAGCCCGTTGAGGGTTTGATGCTTCGCTGAGTTGAACTCCCACAGATTGAAATCCCGTTGTTGGCACGGGAGGATCCGGCGGACGAGCATAACCTGGACTATATTAACTAGCCGGACTGGCTTCTTCACCAGGGACCGGATGCATGTTTGTAATCCGGCTACCTCTTCCTCGTTGCCCCATGACAGGCCCATCTCTTTCCAGGACACAAGCCGCGTGGGGGTCCGGATCGGAACTCAGGGACCGCGGTCCATTCCGGATCGCGTGGCTCGGTGATATAAAACCACCCGGATTGCCATCCCTTTAGGGTCTCCACGAAGGAGCCCTCGAACCATGGGACATTGGCCATCTTGCCCTCCATGGCGCCTCCGCACTCCGCCTGGCTGCCGCTCACCACCTTGGGTTTGACGTTGAAAGTCTTGAGCCAGAGGCCGAAATGGGGGCGGACGCGGAGAAAGGCCTCGCACACGACGATAAACGCCGAGATGTTGAGGATGAAGTTCGGAGCCAGATCGTGGAAGTCCAGGCCGTAGTAGAACATGAGCCCCCGGACAAAGGGGTGGAGTGGAAAACCCAGTCCGCGGAGGAAGTGGAGGAGAAATACCACCCTCTCATGGGGCCTTAGGGTGGGGATAAGCTGCCCCGCCTCAGGAAGCCGGTGCGCGATGTCCTTGGACAGATACCCGGCCTTCCTTAGCTTTTTGATTTTGCTCTCTGTAACAGTGGAGACCATCCATTTGCCTCCCTCTCCTGACATTGCTGGAGAAGGTTGAGGTGGAAAGTGCGGACTTGGGCGCTGGAGCTTGGGTGCGCGAGAGATGGGTAGGCAAGGGAGGAAGAAGGCGTGTGTAAATAGGGTGGATCCTTATCCCCTTATATAGGTGGTTGCGGTTGTGTGTCTCCACTTGCCTAATAAAACTCACTTGCCTCCCGAGCGCCGTGATAAATGGCGCGGTTGGGTTACCCACGTCCATATTAATGAGAATCCCGTAAAAAGGGTACACGATCTCTGCTTTGACAAGACGTGCCAAGGAAACCGCCTCGCAAAACATGCTGAGGTGGAAAAGTAAAAACGATTCGAGTAAAGGACTTGGCTGTAGTGTGATGGCGCACTACAGAATACGTCAGCAGATTTGATTTGTGTTAATATTATTCTCTCTATGGCGATATGTGGAAACTTATTTTGCAGAGTCGGACACTACTCTTGGTGATTACAATCTTCTATGAAGGACTTGGAGGAGGAACCTGCCTTGCAATGCCGAAGACAATTTGCGCGCCCGTCATTGAAGCCTGGTTCAAGGGCTACTGAGGGAGTCCTGGATTAGGGGGTGTTCGGGTAGCCGGACTATACCTTCGGCCGGACTCCTGGACTATGAAGATACAAGATTGAAGATTTCGTCCCATGTCCGGATGGGACTTTCCTTGGCGTGGAAGGCAAGTTTGGCGATGTGGATATTCAAGATCTCCTACCATTGTAACCGACTCTGTGTAACCCTAACCCTATCCCGTGTCTATATAAACCGGAGGGTTGTAGTCCGTAGGACAGAATCAACTCCATACATAATCATACCATAGGCTAGCTTCTAGGGTTTAGCCTTCTTGATCTCGTGGTAGATCTGCTCTTGTACTACCCATATCATCAATATTAATCAAGCAGGAGTAGGGTTTTACCTCCATCGAGAGGGCCCGAACCTGGGTAAAACAGAGTGTCCCCAGTCTCCTGTTACCATCCGGCCTAGACGCGCAGTTCGGGACCCCCTACCCGAGATCCGCCGGTTTTGACACCGACACAGCCCTAGTTGATACATGAGCTATTCAAGCATACAAAACAGAATGTTTATTTGAAGGTTTAGAGTTTGGCACATACAAATTTTCTTGGAATGGCAGGTAGATATCGTATATAGGTAGGTATGGCGGACTCATACGGAACAACTTTGGGGTTTATGGAATTGGATGCACAAGCAGTATTCCCTCTTAGTACAAGTGAAGGCTAGAAAAAGACTGGGAAGCGACCAGCTAGAGAGCGACAACAGTCATGAACATGCATTAAAATTAATCAACACCGAATGTAAGCATGAGTAGGATATAATGCACCATGAACATAAATATCATAGAGGCTATGTTGATTTTGTTTCAACTACATGCGTGAACATGTGCCAAGTCAAGCCACTCGAATCGTTTAAAAGAGGATACCAACCTATCATACCACATCACAACCATTTTAATAGCATGTTGGCATGCAAGGTAAACCATTATAAGCTCCTAGCCAATTAAGCATGGCATAAGCAACTACAATCTCTAATTGTCATTGCAAACATGTTTATTCATAATAGGCTGAATCAGGAATAAGGAACTAATCATATTTACAAAAATAAGAGAGGTCGAGTTCATACCAGCTTTTCTCATCTCAATAAGTTCATCATATAATCATCATTATTGCCTTTCACTTGCACGACCGAATGGTGTGGATAATAATAATAGTGCACGTGCATTGGACTAAGCTAGAATCTGCAAGCATTCAATTCAAGAGAGAAGACAAGGTAATATGGGCTATTTGTTAGATCAACAATAATGCATAAGAGAGCCACTCAAAATTTTCATTATGGTCTTATCCTCTCGACCCCCAAAGACCAAGAAAAGAAATAAAACTATTTACAGGGAAAGCTCCCAACAAGCAAAAGAAGAACGAGAAATCTTTTTGGGTTTTCTTTTTAATTACTACTACAAGCATGGAGAGTAAACTAGCTAAAAAGCTACAACTAATTTTTTTTGTTTTTATTAAGGTTTATCAAACACACAAGAAGAAAGCATAAAAAGGAAAATAAACTAGCATGGATATTATAGTGAAAAAGTATGAGCACCGACAACTAGCATGAGTGTGTGAACAAGAATGTAATGTCGGTGAGAGATACGTACTCCCCCAAGCTCAGGCTTTTGGCCTAAGTTGGTCTATGGCCACAGCTGGCCTGGCGGATATCCAAAGTTATAGCCAGGGTCGTACTGAGATGCAGCGGCAATTGCCTGATGAGCTGCAGCTTGGAGGTGAGCTGTCTCCGCCCTCCTCTCGTACTCGGTCGCCTCCTCCCTGGTTATAACATATCTCCCCTTTGCCTGAAAGTCAAAGAAAGTAGGAGCAGGGAGAGCAACGTGATAGGTGCATCGTCTGTCAAAGATTAGTCGGTACTGGAGGAACTGATCATTCCTCTCAACAAACTGATGACGAACCATAGCATCATAATCTAGATAAGAAG
This sequence comes from Triticum dicoccoides, assembly GCF_002162155.2. Lineage (NCBI taxonomy): Eukaryota > Viridiplantae > Streptophyta > Magnoliopsida > Poales > Poaceae > Triticum > Triticum dicoccoides. The sequence continues at coordinate 97,336,684 of NC_041382.1, read as the reverse complement.
GAGGCAACTCAATATCATATCCACGTATGGGTATCTCAATAAAGTTAGCTATACGAGTTGCATAAATTCCACCAAAGAAATCTCCATGAATATGATTATTATGCAACCTACGTGCAATAATAGCACCCAAGTTGTATTGTTTATCTCCTAAAACAACCCTCCTGAGAATGCTGAGATCAGGTACACACATGTGACATGCTTCATCTTTACCATTTATGCACCTTCCTATGAAGAGAGCAAAATAATGTATAGCAGGAAAATGAATGCTCCCTATGGTGGCTTGTGTTATATCTCTAGATTCCCCCACAGTTATACTAGCAAGAAAATCTCTAAATTCAGATTTGCGAGGTTCACTAACATCACCCCACTGTGGAAGTTTACAAGCTGTGGTAAGATCTTCTAAGTCCATTATATAAGATTTATCATAAAGATCAAACAGGACAGTGTGAGAATTACGTGAAGATGAAAATTTGAACCTTCTCACAAAGGAATCGGTTACGTGATAGTATTGGCGGCACTTATCCGCCTCGAAGATCTCAAGATCAGCATTACGCACATATGCATCAAATTCCTCCTTGATTCTTGCTTGAATCATGAAGTCCTCTAACGGCCATTCACAAGGCCGCACTTGAGCTTCTCTTGGTGGTTCTTCGTCCACATCGCGTATTGCGGGTCTGGGTCCTTGCTTCCTTGAAGAACCACCTTGGTACATTTTCCTTAACATATTTCTTCCTCTGAAAAAATTTCTGAAATTTTTAGTAACTTCAAAATAAAAGTGAACCAAACTCAACAAAATTGATAGCAACTACTCCTACAAGTGCCTAGAGGCAATATCATGCTTCAAAACTACTTTTGACCACATAAATTTGACATGCAAGCTCAAGAACAGGGTCACCTAAGCAGCAAAAATTTGCAATGAATAAAGCACTAGAACAAAAACTAATTGGACCATTGGAGGAGTCACATACCAAAGAACAATCCCCCAAAGTAGTTTTGTGAATGGAGCTTTGAGCAAGGAGATCAAAAATGGCAGCAAGATGAGCTTGGACTCGGGTTTGAGCTGGCTAGTGATTTTTGTGGGAGGAATAAGGAGTGTGTGGTAGCTGGAATAAGTGGAGGGGAGCCACCGTGGGCCCACGAGGCAGGGGCGCGGCCAGGGGGGTGGGCGCGCCCTAGACCCTCGTGGCCAGGTGCTTGCTCCCCCTGCTGTGTTCTCAGTGCCAAATATTCTCAAATATTCTAAAAAAATCATATTTAAATTTCAGGGCATTTGGAGAACTTTTATTTTCGGGGTATTTTTTATTGCATTGATAATTCAGAAAACAGACAGAAAAACTCTATTTTTGCTTTATTAAATATAAATAACATAAAGTAAAAAGAGGGTACAGAGAGTCGTGTTTTCTAAATTCATCCATCTCATGCTCATCAAAAGGAATCCACTAACAAGGTTGATCAGGTCGTTAACAAACTCATTTCGAATAACATGAAACCAGAGAATTTTTGAATAACACTAGGTTACCTCAACGGGGATATGCATGTCCCCAACAATACGAATATCATATTTCTTTTTGACAGTAGGAAGAGGAAATTCAAAACCTCCAATAGTAATTGTTGAAATTTTTCCAATAGAATTGATACTATGGACTTGAGGTTGTTTCCTCGGAACGTGTACCGTATGCTCATTACCATTAACATGAAAAGTGACATTGCTTTTGGTCCAATCAATAACAGCCCCTGCAGTATTCAAAAAGGGTCTTCCAAGAATAATAGACATACTATCGTCCTTGGGAATATCAAGAATAACAAAGTCCATTAAAATAGTAACATTTGCAACCACAACAAGCACATCCTCACAAATACCGACAGGTATAGCAGTTGATTTGTCAGCCATTTGCAAAGATATTTCAGTAGGTGTCAACTTATTCATATCAAGTCTATGATATAAAGAGAGAGGCATAACACTAACACCGACTCCAAGATCACATAAAGCAGTTTTAACATAGTTTCTTTTCCTCCTAAACCATCCAAGAAAGTCTCTCTTATCATGCATTTTCATAACATTTCTGCAGTTTTAACATAGTTTCTTTAACACCTTTTTCTTTCATAGATTTCTTTGCCTCTTGCATATCTTCAGGACTGAGAAATAGAATACCCCTTTTCTTTGAAGTTGGCTTAGGAGTTTGTTCAGGAAGTATCTAATTATTTTCATTAGTCAACATATTATTCAATAGAATTTCAGCTTCATCAACAGTTCTTTCCCTGAAAACACAACCACCACAAATATCCAGGTGGTCTCTGGAAGCATCGGTTAGTCCATTATAGAAGATATCAAGTATTTCATTTTTCTTGAGAGGATGATCAGGCAAAGCATTAAGTAATTGGAGAAGCCTCCCCCAAGCTTGTGGGAGACTCTCGTCTTCAATTTGCACAAAATTATATACTTCCCTTAAAGCAACTTGTTTCTTATGAGCGGGGAAATATTTGGCAGAAAAGTAGTAAATCATATCCTGGGGACTACGCACACAATCAGGATCAAGAGAATTAAACCATATCTTAGCATCACCCTTTAATGAGAACAGAAATGATTTAAGGATATCATAGTAACCCGTTTTTTCATCATTAGTGAACAGGGTAGCTATAGCATTTAATTTAGTAAGATGTGCCACAACAGTTTCAGATTCATAGCCATAGAAAGGATCAGATCCAACCAAAGTAATTAACTCAGGATCAACAGAGAAATCGTAATCCTTATCAGTAATAAGGATAGGTGAAGTAGCATAAGTAGGATCATATTTCATTCTAGCATTCAGAGTTTTTTTCTTTGAGCTTAGCTAATAACTTCTTAAGATCACTTCTATCATTGCAGGCAAGAAAGTCTCTACCAGTTTCTTCATCCATAACATAACCCTCAGGAACAACATGCAATTTATATCTAGGGGGAGAATCTTCATCATCACTTTCATCAATATTATCAATTTCAATAATTTAATTCTCTCTTGCCCTAGCAAGTTGTTCATCAAGAAATTCACCAAGTGGCACAGTAGTATCAAGCATAGAAGTAGTTTCATCATAAGTATCATGCATAGCAGAAGTGACTTCATTAATAACATGTGACATATCAGAATTAATAGCAGAAGTAGGTTTAGGTATCGCAAGCTTACTCAAAACAGAAGGTGAATCAAGTGCAGAGCTAGATGGCAGTTCCTTACCTCCCCTCGTAGTTGAGGAAAAAATCTTGGTTCTTTGATCTTTCAAGTTCTTCATAATGATAAGTAGATATAAATCCCAAGTGACTCAAAGAATAGAGTTATGCTCCCTGGCAATGGCGCCAGAAAATGGTCTTGATAACCCACAAGTGTAGGGGATCGCAACAGTTTTCGAGGGTAGAGTATTCAACCCAAATTTATTGATTCGACACAAGGGAAGCCAAAGAATATTCTCAAGTATTAGCAGCTGAGTTGTCAATTCAACCACACCTGGAAACTTAATATCTGCAGCAAAGTGTTTAGTACCAAAGTAATATGATAGTAGTGGTAACGGTGGTAAAAGTAATGGTAGCAAAAGTAATATTTTTGGGGTTTTATAGTGATTGTAACAGTAGCAACAGAAAAGTAAATAAGCGAAGAACAATATATGGAAAGCTCGTAGGCAATGGATCGGTGATAGAGAATTATGCCGGATGCAATCGATCATGTAACAGTCATAACCTAGGGTGACACAGAACTAGCTCCAGTTCATCAATGTAATGTAGGCATGTATTCCGAATATAGTCATATGTGCTTATGAAAAAGAACTTGCACGACATCTTTTGTCCTACCCTCCCATGGCAGCGGGGTCCTATTGGAAACTAAGGGATATTAAGGCCTCCTTTTAATAGAGTACCGAAACAAAGCATTAACACATAGTGAATACATGAACTCCTCAAACTACGGTCATCACCGGTAAGTATCTCGATTATTGTCACTTCAGGGTTAATGGGTCATAACACATAATAAGTGACTATAGACTTGCAAGATCGGATCAAGAACTCACACATATTGGTGAAAACATAATAGGTTCAGATCTCAAATCATGGCACTCAGGCCCTAGTGACAAGCATTAAGCATAGCAAAGTCATAGCAACATCAATCTCAGAACATAGTGGATACTAGGGATCAAACCTAATAAAACTAACTTGATTACATGATAAATCTCACCCAACCCATCACCGTCCAGCAAGCCAACGATGGAATTACTCATGCATGGCGGTGAGCATCATGAAATTGGTGATGGAGGAAGGTTGATGATGACGATGGCGACGGATTCCCCTCTCCGGAGCCCCGAACGGACTCCAGATCAGCCCTCCCGAGAGAGTTTAGGGCTTGGCGGCGGCTCCATATCGTAAAACGTGATGAATCCTTCTCTCTGATTTTTTTCTCCCCAAAAGTGAATATATGGAGTCAAGGTTGAGATCGGTGGAGCATTAGGGGGCCCACGAGGTAGGGGGCATGCTGAGGGGGGTAGGGCGCGCCCCCACCCTCGTGGACAGGGTGTGGGCCCCCTGACGTGGATCTTTCTTCTGCTATTTTTTATATATATTCCAAAATAATTCTCCATTGATTTTATGGTCATTCTGAGAACTTTTATTTCTGCATAAAAATAACACCATGGCAATTCTGCTGAAAACAGCGTCAGTCCGGGTTAGTTCCATTCAAATCATGCAAGTTAGAGTCCAAAACAAGGGCAAAAGTGTTTGGAATAGTAGATACGACGGAGACGTATCATGTAGAGATAGTGGTAGAAGAAATAGTTGGTGAGACGACAATGATGCTTCGATGGAGATCAAGTCGGTGACGATGGTGATCATGACGGTGCTTTGGAGATGGAGATCAAAGGCACAAGATGATGATGGCCATATCATATCACTTATATTGATTGCATGTGATGTTTATCCTTTATGCATCTTATTTATCTTAGTTCGGCGGTAGCATTATATGATGATCTCTCACTAAATTTCAAGGTACAAGTGTTCTCCCTGAGTATGCACCATTGCTAAAGTTCGTCGTGCCAAGACACGACGTGATGATTGGGTGTGATAAGCTCTACGTTTACATACAACGGGTGCAAGCCAGTTTTGCACACGCGGAATACTCGGGTTAAACTTGACGAGCCTAGCATATGCAGATATGGCCTCGGAACACTGAGACTGAAAGGTCGAGCATGAATCATATAGTAGATATGATCAACATAGTGATATTCACCATTGAAAACTATTCTATCTCACACGATGATCAGACATGGTTTAGTTGATATGGATCACATATCACTTAGATGATTAGAGGGATGTCTATCTAAGTGGGAGTTCTTAAGTAATATGATTAATTGAACTTTAATTTATCATGAACTTAGTACCTGATAGTATTTTGCATGTCTATGTTGTTGTAGATAGATGGCCCGTGCTGTTGTTCCATTGAATTTTAATGCGTTCCTAGAGAAAGCTAAGCTGAAAGATGATGGTAGCAATTACACGGACTGGGTCCGTAACTTGAGGATTATCCTCATTGCTGCACAGAAGAATTACGTCCTGGAAGCACTGATACGTCTCCAACGTATCTACTTTTCCAAACACTTTTGCCCTTGTTTTGGACTCTAACTTGCATGATTTGAATGGAACTAACCTGGACTGACACTATTTTCAGTAGAATTGCCATGGTGTTATTTTCGTGCAGAAATAAAAGTTCTCATAATGACCTGAAAATCAACGAAGAATATTTTTGGAATATATAAAAAATACTGGCGAAAGAATCAAGGCCAGGGGCCCCACACCCTGTCCACGAGGGTGGGGGGCGCGACGTCCTGCCGCGTGGCCGCCTTGTTGCATCTCTGACTTCCCCTCCAACTCTCCTGGATTGTGTTTGTTCCAAGAAAGATCCTCGCGAAGTTTTCGTACTGTTTGGATTCCGTTTGATATTCCTTTTGTGCGAAACACTGAAATAGGCAAAAAAAATAGCAATTTGCACTGGGCCATCGGTTAATAGGTTAGTCCCAAAAATAATATAAAAGAGTATATTAAAGCCCATTAAACATCCAAAACAAATAATATAATAGCATCAAACAATCAAAAATTATAGATACATTGGAGACGTATCAGCATCCCCAAGCTTAATTCCTGCTCGTCCTCGAGTAGGTAAATGATAAAAACAGAATTTTTGATGTGGAATGCTACCTAACATAATTTTCAATGCTATTCTCTTTATTGCGGCGTGAATGTTTAGATCCAAAAGATTCTAGACAAAAAATTATTATTGACATAAAAATAATAATACTTCAAGCATGCTAACCAAGCAATTATGTCTTATCAAAATAACATAGCCAAAGAAAGATTATCCCTACAAAATCATATAGTTTGGCCATGCTACATTTTCGTCACACAAAATGCTCACATCATGCACAACCCTGATGACAAGCCAAGCAATTATTTCGTACTTAGACTTTTCAAACTCTTTCAACTTTTAGGCAATATATGAGCGCGAGCCATGGACATAGCACTATGGGTGGAATTGAATATGATGATGGAGCTTGTGTGAGAAGACAAAAAAGGAGAAAGTCTCACATTGACGCGGCTAATCAATGGGATATGGAGATGCCCATCAATTGATGTCAATGCAAGGAGTAGGTATTGCCATGCAACGGATGCACTAGAGTTATAAATATATGAAAGCTCAACAAAAGAAACTAAGTGGGTGTGCATCCAACTTGCTTGCTCACGAAGACCTAGGGCATTTTGAGGAAGCCCATCATTGGAATATACAAGCCAAGTTCTATAATGAAAAATTCCCACTAGTATATGAAAGTGACAAAATAAGAGACTCTCTATCATGAAGATCATGGTGCTACTTTGAAGCACAAGTGTGGAAAAAGGATAGTAACACTGCCCCTTCTCTCTTTTTCTCTCATTTTTTTATTTGGGTCTTCTTCTCTTTTTTTATGGCCTCTTTTTCGTCTGGAATCTCATCCCGACTTGTGGGGGAATCATAGTCTCCATCATCCTTTCCTCTGGGACAATGCTCTAATAATGAAAATCACACTTTTATTTACTTACAACTCGATAATTAGAACAAAAAATGACTCTATGTGAATGCCTCCGGCGGTGTACCGGGATGTGCAATGAATTAAGAGTGACATGTATGAAAGAATTATGAAAGTGGCTTTGCCACAAATATGATGTCAACTTCATGATCATGCAAAGCAATATGAGAATGATGGAGCGTGTCATAATAAACGGAACGGTGGAAAGTTGCATGGCAATATATCTCGGAATGGCTATGGAAATGCCATAATATGTAGGTATGGTGGATGTTTAGAGGAAGATATAAGGAGGCTTATGTGTGATAGAGCATATCATATCACAGGGTTTGGATGCACCGGCGAAGTTTGCACCAACTCTCGAGGTGAAAAAGGGTAATGCACGGTACCGAAGAGGCTAGCAATGATGGAAGAGTGAGAGTGCGTATAATCCATGGACTCAACATTAGTCATAAAGAACTCACATACTTATTGCAAAAATCTAGAAGTCATCAAAACCAAGCACTATGCGCATGCTCCTAGGGGATAGATTTGTAGGAAAAGACCATCGCTCGTCCCCGACCGCCACTCATAAGGAAAGCAATCAAAGAACACCTCATGCTTCAAATTTGTCACACAACGTTTACCATACGTGCATGCTACGGGACTTGCAAACTTCAACACAAGTATTTCTCAATTCCACAATTACACAACTAGGACGACTCTAATATTACCATCTTTATATATCAAAACAACTATCAAGTATCAAACTTCTCATAGTATTTAATGCATTCTATATGAAAGTTTTTATTATACCCATCTTGGATGCCTATTATATTAGGACTAATTTTATAGCCAAAGCAAATTACCATGCTGTTCTAAAAGACTCTCAAAATAATATAAGTGAAGCATGAGAGATCAATAATTTCTATAAAATAAAACCACCACCGTGCTCTAAAAAGGTATAAGTGAAGCACTAGAGCAAAATTATCTAGCTCAAAAGATATAAGTGAAGCACATAGAGTATTCTAATAAATTCCGATTCATGTGTGTCTCTCCCAAAGGTGTGTACAACAAGGATGATTGTGGTAAACTAAAAATCAAAGACTCAAATCATACAAGACTTCTCTATAGCTCCAAGTAAAGTTACCGATAGACGAAGACGAAAGAGGGGATGCCTTCCGGGGCACCCCAAGCTTAGGCTTTTGGTTGTCCTTGAATTTTACCTTGGGGTGCCTTGGGCATCCCCAAGCTTAGTGTCACTCCCTCGATGCGACTATAGCTCCCACGTGTCGAGGCACGACTTAGAGACATAATCGCATTGAAGGCATATGTCGCAAGTTAGGCAATCTTCACAACATCCCATGTAATATGAACAACAAAGGGGAGATAACATAGTTGGCTTACACTCGCCACGTCAATCAAGTGCATAAATAACATTAAATCATCCAAACACTCATGGCTCGAGTACGGCGCCAAAATGAAAGATAACCCAACATGCGACACGGTCCCAATCACCCCCAACTGGGCACCACTACTGATCATCGGTAAAGGAAACATAGTAACGTTGAGAGTCTTCGTCGAACTCCCACTTGAGCTCATACGCGTCTCCTGGAGCGGAATCATCAGGCCCTGCATCTGGTGTAATAGTAATCTGTGAGCCACAGGGACTCAGCAATCTCGCACCCTCGTGATCAAGACTATGTAAGCTTATAGGTAAGGCAAGGTAAAATATGAGTGGAGCTGCAGCAAGCGACTAGCAAGTATGGTGGCTAACTTATTCGCAAAGGAGAGCGAGAAGAGGAGGCAAGCGCGAGCGAGAAACTAGAGAGCAACCTGCGCAAACATTACTCCAACACCGTGTCCACTTCCCGGGCTCCGCCGAGAAGAGGCCATCACGGTAACACACTCAATTGATTTATTTTAATTAAGTTAAGGTTCAAGTTATCTACAACCGGACATTAACAAATTCCCATCTGCCCATAACCGCGGGCACGGCTTTCAAAAGTTCAAATCCCTGCAGGGGAGTCCCAACTTAGCCCATGACAAGCTCTCACGGTCAACAAAGGAATAGACCTCCTCCCAAGACGTTCCGATCAGACTCGGTATCTCGGTAACTCAAGACACTTCGACAGGTTAAAACAAGACCAACAACACCGCCCGAATGTGCCGACAAATCCCGATAGGAGCTGCACATATCTCTTTCTCAGGGCACACTCAGATGAGCGCTCCATACAACTAAAACCAAACCTCGAGTTTCCCCGAGGGGGCGCTGCACAGGACTCTAGTTTGGACCAACACTCAGAGGAGCACTGGCCCCGGGGGTTTAAAATAAGATGACCCGCGGGCTCCGGAAACCCGAGGGAAAAAGAGGCTAGGTGGAAAATGGTAAGACCAAGGTTGGGCATTGCTGGAAAAGCTTTAATCAAGGCGAACTATCAAGGGGTTCCCATTATAACCCAACCGCGTAAGGAACGCAAAATCCGGGAACATAACACCGATATGACGGAAAACTAGGGCGGCAAGAGTGGAACAAAACACTAGGCGAGAGGCCGAGCCTTCCACCCTTTACCAAGTATATAGATGCGTTAAGATAACAAGGCAACATAATGATATCCCAACAAGTAAATAAATGTTCCAACAAGGAACGGCCTCCAATCTTCACCTGCAACTAGCAACGCTATAAGAGGGGCTAAGCAAAGCGGTAACATAGCCAATCAACAGTTTGCTAGGACATTGGTGGGTTAAAGGTTTGACATGGCAATTTGGGAGGCTTTCAAGCAAGTGGTAGGCATCGTAGCAATGGCATAGGAAAAGAGCGAGCAAACTAGCATAGCAAAGATAGTAGTGATTTCGAGGGTATGATCATCTTGCCTGCACAGTTGTTAGAGTTGACTGGATCCTCAAAAGCAAACTCAACGGGCTCCTCGTTAGAGAACTCGTCTCCCGGCTCTACCAAAATAAGACAAACAAGCAACAAGGATACAATCAACCACATGCAAGCTCAAACAACACGATGCAAAGATGATATGCTATGCGGGATGCGATGCGGGATTCAAAATGCAAAATATGACAGGAAATGCATGAACCTGGCCTCAACTTGGAAATCCAAGTGTGCCAGTGGAAAGATGAGATGAAATCGCTTGAAAACGATATAAAGAACGCCGGAATCGGAGTTACGGTTTGGAAATGGCAAGCGATTCAAAAATGACACTGGTCTGCGATTTACAGCAAGTAGGCATCTAAATGCAATGAGATGAACATGCTACAACACCCAAACAAGACAACAAAATACATGGCAGGGATGCACACAAGATGCTTAACAAAAGTCTAGCACTGAGCTACGACCAATTCATCCATTAACAGGTTCAAACAAGCATGGCAAAAATGCAAATGGCAAACAGATCTCAGACTTAGTGAATCAACACCTGTCTGGAATTTCAGATCAGGTAGCCCTCTTCGGAGCAACAAAACTACATGCTATAGGACCTGAACATGGCAAAGTAAAGCATGGCATGGAGCTACTCAAAGAGCTTAACAAAAGTCCCTTAGTGACCTTGAGCCAAAAGGGATCACAAAATATACTAACAAGCACACGAACATAGCAAAAACATAATCAGTTTTCAGACTTGGTGAAAACTGGGACATGCTGAAACATAACTCATGAAGACATGTTTACGAGCTCGATGCACTCACCACGGTGCAAGTCATGGCAGGACAAGCATACATCCCTTAAGAAGGCACAAAATGCAAGCTAGACATGGCAAGAACAATGGCATAGCATGCACGGATCAACTACAATAACATCGGCAAAATCGCGAACAAGTTGACGATCTGCCCAGATTCCCAACGAAGCAAAAGTAGAGCTTGATTGACTCAAGCTAGGGTGCTCCAAATATGCAAACAAAGACATGAATGGATAGAGCACTACAATATTAACAAAACTCCTTTACTGATCATCCTCAAAAGAGGCACGGATCACTAGGAAACAACATGAACATATGGCATCATGAACTAAACAATCCTGGGACTTGGTGAAACTACTAAGTCCCTGAAAACAGATTTACCGGGTGCCTCACTTTGAAAGCTTGCACTAAGCACCACACACATCACAAAAATACATGGGTTGCACCTCTGGAAAGATGACAAAACCCTTAACAAAACATATGTAGAACTCACGGGCATAGCATGCACACAATAATCATGGCAAAAATGACAAAAGTGCTAAACGGAGTAGCAGATCTGACAATTATCTCAAGTAGCCCTCTTCTAACAGCATTTCGGGCATCAATATGAGCTCAAATGAAAATGATGCAATGGAATAAAATGATGTACTCTCTGAGATGAACATTTTGATATGCTATATGCATGAATCGGAGCTACGGATGCAAAGTTACGGAGCCGTGAACATGAGCACATGGATCTGAAAATCCGAGGACTTAGAGAAAATTCAACCTCCTAGGGTTTACTGTTCACGCCAGATCTGGATCGGCACGGAGCACGAGGTTCGTCGGCCGGAGGAGTCATCGGAGTGGACACTGGTGGCCGGAGCGGGGCACGACGGGGCGGCGCGGATGCGGCGAGGCGGCGCGGAAGCCTAGGCGGTCTCGGGCGGCCGAAGAGGTGGCGAGGCGGCGGTGGTGCAAGATGGGGCGGCGCGCCGGAGTGGCAGTGGCGGCGAGCTTGCACGGCGAGGCGGCCGGCACGGGCGAGGTCGCCGTGCGGGAGGAGGATGAGGCGGGCAGCGGCGCGACGCTCTGGCCCGTGCGCGGGCGAGGGCGGGCCGGCCACGGGCCGCAGCGGGCTCCGGCGGCAGGGATGTGGGTGCGCGGCTCGGCGAATGGGAGGCAGACACGTGGAGGACCGGACGTGTCCGTCGGTGCGGATTTTGTCCGGTGCGACGCGGATCTGGGATTTAGGGTTAGGGACGAGGGGAGACCCGGATTTGGAATGGGGGGTGTTTAAATAGGCATAGAGGGAGCTAGGAGAGTCCAAATAAGGTGCGGTTTTCGGCCACGCGATCGTGATCGAACACTCTAGATGATGGAGAAGACTTAGGTGGATTTTGGGCCAAATTGGAGGGGTGTTGGGCTGCAACACACACGAGGCCTTTTCGGTCCCTCGGTTAACCGTTGGAGTATCAAACGAAGTCCAAATGGTATGAAACTTGACAGGCGGTCTACCAGTAGTAAACCAAGGCCGCTTGGCAAGTCTTGGTCCAATCCGGAAATGCTTAATCCCCACACACGAAAGAAAGCTAGAAATGACCACCGAAGGAGAACGAAGCGCCGGAATGCAAAACGGACAACGGGGAAAATGCTCGAATGCATGAGACGAACACATATGCAAATGCAATGCACATGATGACATGATATGGGATGCATGACAACGACAACAACAGACGGAGACAAAACCCGAACCCGAGGAAATAAATATAACTTAACATCAGAAACGGCAAGAGTTGGAGTACAAATTGGGAAAGTTACATCCGGGGTGTTACACTTAGGCTCTTGCAACTCCTTATTCCAAAATCCATCAAATCTTTACCCAAAAACTTGAAAACTTCACAACACAAAACTCAACAGAAAATCTCATGAGCTCCGTTAGTATAACAAAATAAATCACCACTTTAAGGTACTGTAATTAACTCATTCTTTATTTATATTTGTGTTAAACCTACTGTATTACAACTTCTCTATGGTTCATACCCCCCGATACTAGCCATAGATTCATCAAAATAAGCAAACAACACACGAAAAACAGAATCTATCAAAAACGGAACATTCCGTAGTAATCTGGAGTTTTCTAATACTTATGTAACTTCAAAAATTATGAAAAATTAGGACGTCCTAAATAATTTGTATATTGATCCACTGCAGTTGGAATTGGTATTTTATCACTCGATGGTAAGAAATGAAAATTATTCTCGTGAGCGCGGACTTTCTGTTTTTTACAGCAAGATCAAACAGCAATCATCCAAGATGATCCTAAAGGCTTTACTTGGCACAAACACTAATTAAAACATAAAAAACACAACCATAACAGAGGATACATGAATTATTTATTACTAAACAGGAACAAAAAGCAAGGACAAAAATAAAATTCGGTTGCCTCCCAACAAGCGCTATCATTTAACGCCCCTAGCTACGCATAAAACAAGAATAGATCTAGGTATTGTCATTTTTGGTATGCAATCCATAAGTGGCTCTTATAATTGATTCAGAAGGCAATTTAACTTTCTTTCTAGGAAAGTGTTCCATGCCTTTCCTTAACGGAAATTGGAATCTAATATTTCCTTCTTTCATGTCAATAATTGCACCAATCGTTCTAAGGAAAGGTCTACCAAGAATAATAGGACATGTAGGATTGCAATCTATGGCAAGAATGATGAAATCTACGGGCACATAATTCCTATTTGCAACAATAAGAACATCATCCATCCTTCCCATAGGTTTCTTAATGGTGGAATCCGCAAGGTGCAAATTTAACGAACAATCATCAAATTCACGGAAACCTAACACATAGCACAACGTTTTTGGAATCGTGGAAATACTAGCACCCAAATCACATAAGGCATAGCATTCATGATCTTTAATCTTAATTTTAATAGTAGGTTCCCACTCATCATAAAGTTTTCTAGGGATATAAACTTCTAATTCAAGTTTTTCTTCATAAGATTGCATTAAAGCATCAACGATATGCTTAGTAAAAGCTTGGTTTGATCATAAGCATGAGGAGAATTTAACACGGATTGCAACAAGGAAATACAATATATCAAAGAGCAATTCTCATAATTAAATTCCTTGAAATCGAAAATAGTGGGTTCATTGCTATGTAAAGTTTTAACCTCTTCAATCCCACTTTTACCAATTTTTGCATCAAGGTGTAAAAACTCCAAATCATTGGGACGCCTTTTAACTAAAGTTGACTCATATCCAGTCCCATCTTTATCAAGATTCATATTGGAAAACAAAGATTTAATAGGAGACACATCAATCACTTTTAGATCTTCATCATTATTATCATGAAAACTAGAAGAACACGCTTTCACAAAGCAATCTTTTTTAGCACGCATCCTAGCGGTTCTTTCTTTGCACTCATCAATGGAAATTCTCATGGATTTGAAACATTCATTGATATCATGCTTAGGTGGAACAGATCTAAGTTTCAAAGAATCAACATCAAGAGAAATTCTATCCACGTTCCTAGCCAACTCATCAATCTTAGGCAATTTTTCTTCAAGCAAAGCATTGAAATTCTTTTGCGAATTCATAAATTCTTTAACACTAGTCTCAAAATCAGAGGGAGTCTTATTAAAATTTCAATAAGAGTTGTTGTAGGAATTACCGTGATTATTAGAGGAATTACAAGGGGACGGCCTAGAATTAAAGTTTCCTCTATATGCGTTATTACCAAAGTTGTTCCTACCAACAAAATTCACATCCAAGGATTCATTATTATTCTCAATCAAAGTGGACAAAGGCATGCCATTAGGATCAGAAGAAACACTCTTATTAGCAAACAATTTCATAAGTTAATCCATCTTTCCACTCAAAACATTAATCTCTTGTATCGCATGAACCTTTTTACTACTGGATCTTTCGGTATGCCATTGAGAATAATTAACCATAATATTATCTAGGAGTTTAGTAGCTTCTCCTAAAGTGATTTCCATAAAAGTGCCTCCCGCGGCCGAATCTAAAAGATTTCTAGAAGCAAAATTCAATCCGGCATAATTTTTTTTTATAATCATCCATAAATTCAAACAATTACGTATCATCAATTTCATCCTCTCCCAAGCTTGTGCAACATGCTCATGCTCAAGTTGCTTAAAATTCATAATATCCTTTCTAAGAGAGATGATCTTAGCGGAAGGAAAATACTTAGAGATAAAAGCATCTTTGCACTTATTCTATGAATCGATACTATTTTTAGGCGAAGAAGAGAACCAAGTTTTAGCACGATCTCTAAGCGAAAACGGAAATAGCTTCAGTTTAACAATATCATTATCCACATCTTTCTTATTTTGCATATCGCACAAATCAACAAAGTTGTTTAGATGGGTAGCGGCATCTTCACTAGGAAGGCCAGAAAATTGATCTTTCATGACAAGATTCAACAAAGCAGCATTAATTTCACAAGATTCAACATCGGTAATAGGAGCAATCGGAGTGCTAATAAAATCATTGTTGTTGGTATTGGAAAAGTCACATAATTTAGTATTGTCTTGAGCCATTATGACAAACAATCAATCCAACACACAAGCACAGAAGAAGCAAGCGAAAAGAAACGAACGGAAAAGGGTGAATAAAACGGCAAGGGTACTTGGTATGTCTTGACTTGAGCGTAGATCTCCCCGGCAACGGCGCTAGAAATCCTTCTTGCTACCTCTTGAGCATGCGTTGGTTTTCCCTTGAAGAGGAAAGGGTGATTCGGCAAAGTAGCGTAAGTATTTCCGTTAGTTTTTGAGAACCAAGGTATCAATCCAGTAGGAGACTACACGCAAATCGCCTAGTACCTATACAAACAATCAAGAACCTTGCAACCAACACGATAAAGGGGTTGTCAATCCCTTCACGGCCACTTGCAAAAGTGAGATCTGATAAAGATAATAAGATAAATAGTTTTGGTATTTTTGTTGTATAGATTGCAAAATAAAATAAATAGTAAACTAGAATTGTAGATCGGACACTTATATGATATAAAATAGACCCCGGGGCCATAGGTTTCACTAGTGGCTTCTCTCATGATAGCATGTATTACGGTGGGTGAACAAATTACTGTCGAGTGATGTCTACTACACAACCTTCTTCTTGTAGACGTTGTTGGGCCTCCAAGTGCAGAGGTTTGTAGGACAGTAGCAAATTTCCCTCAAGTGGATGTCCTAAGGTTTATCAATCTGTAGGAGGCGTAGGATGAAGATGGTCTCTCTCAAGCAACCCTGCAACCAAATAACAAAGAGTCTCTTGTGTCCCCAACACACCCAATACAATGGTAAATTGTATATGTGCACTAGTTCGGTGAAGAGATGGTGATACAAGTGGTATATGGATGGTAGATAAAGGTATTTGTAATCTGAAATTATAAAAACAGCAAGGTAGCAAGTGATAAAAGTGAGCGTAAACGGTATTGCAATGATAGAAAACAAGGCCTAGGGTTCATACTTTCGCTAGTGTAAGTTCCCTCAACAATACTAACATAATTGGATCATAAAACTATCCCTCAACATGCAACAAAGAGTCACTCCAAAGTCACTAATAGTGGAGAGCGAACGAAGAGATTATGGTAGGGTACGAAACCACCTCAAAGTTATTCTTTCCAATCAATCCGTTGGGCTATTCCTATAAGTGTCACAAACAGCCCTAGAGTTCGTACTAGAATAACACCTTAAGACACAAATCAATCAAAACCCTAATGTCACCTAGATACTCCAATGTCACCTCAAGTATCCGTGGGTATGATTATATGATATGCATCACACAATCTCAGATTCATCTATTCAACCAACACAAAGGACCTCAAAGAGTGCCCCAAAGTTCTACCAGAGAATCACGACGAAAACGTGTGCCAACCCCTATGCATAGGTTCATGGGCGGAACCCGCAAGTCGGTCACCAAAACATACATCAAGTGGCACGTGGTATCCCATTGTCACCACAGATATCCGTGGCAAGACATACATCAAGTGTTCTCAAATCTTTAAAGACTCAATCGGATAAGATTACTTCAAAGGGGAAACTCAATTCATTACAAGAGAGAAAAGGGGGAGGAGAAACATAAGATCCAACTATAATAGCAAAGCTCGCGATACATCAAGATCGTGCCAAATCAAGAACACGAGAGACAGAGAGAGAGAGAGAGATCAAACACATAGCTACTGGTACATACCCTCAGCCCCGAGGGAGAACTACTCCCTCCTCGTCATGGAGAGCACTGGGATGATGAAGATGGCCACCGGTGAGGGTCTCCGGCAGGGTGCTGGAACAGGGTCCCGATTGACTTTTGGTGGCTACGGAGGCTTCTGGCGGCGGAACTCCTGATCTATCTTGCGCTCTGGAAGTTTTAGGGTATATGGAGTTATATAGGCAGAAGAAGCACGTCAGGGGAGCCACGAGGGGCCCACGAGGCAGGGGGCACGCCCCGTACCCTCGTGAGCTCCTCCTTCCTTCGTTGACATGGGGTCCAAGTCCATCGGGTGGCTTTCGTTCCAAAAATAACTTCTCTAGTTGATTTCGTTCCGTTTCGACTCCGTTTGATATTCCTTTTCTTCGAAACACTAAAATAGGCATAAAACAACAAATCTGGGCTGGGCCTCCGGTTAATAGGTTAGTCCCTAAAATAATATAAAAGTGTATAATAAAGCCCAATATTGCCCAAAACAGTAGATAATATAGCATGGAGCAATCAAAAATTATAGATACGTTGGAGACGTATCAAGCATCCCCAAGCTTAATTCCTGCTCGTCCTCGAGTAGGTAAATGATAAAAAGATAATTTTTGATGTGGAATGCTAGTTGGCATAATTTCAATGTAATTCTTCTTAATCTTGGCATGAATATTCAGGTCCATCAGATTCAAGACAAAAGTTCATATTGACATAGAAACAATAATACTTCAAGCATACTAACAAAGCAATCATGTCTTCTCAAAATAACATGGCCAAAGAAAGTTATCCCTAGAAAATCATATAGTCTGGCTATGCTCCATCTTCACCACACAAAATATTTAAATCATGCACAACCCCGATGACAAGCCAAGCAATTGTTTCATACTTTTGATGTTCTCAAACTTTTTCAATCTTCACGCAATACATGAGCGTGAGCCATGGACATAGCACTATAGGTGGAATAGAATGGTGGTTGTGGAGAAGACAAAAAGGAATAAGATAGTCTCACATCGACTTGGCGTATCAACGGGCTATGGAGATGCCCCTCAATAGATATCAATGTGAGTGAGTAGGGATTGCCATGCAACAGATGCACTAGAGCTATAAATGTATGAAAGCTCAACAAAAGAAACTAGTGGGTGTGCATCCAACTCGCTTGCTCATGAAGACCTAGGGCATTTTGAGGAAGCCCATCATTGGAATATACAAGCCAAGTTCTATAATGAAAGATTCCCACTAGTATATGAAAGTGACAACATATGAGACTCTCTATATGAAGAACATGGTGCTACTTTGAAGCACAATATATGAGACTCGCTATATCATGGTGCTACTTTGAAGGACAAGTGTGGAAAAAAGGATAGTAACATTGCCCCTTTTTGTTTTTTTGGGCCTTCTTTTCTTTGGCCTTTCTTTTTTTTGGGACAATGCTCTATTGAATGATGATCATCACACTTCTATTTATTTACAACTCAATGATTACGACTCGATACTAGAACAAAGTATGACTCTATATGAATGCCTCCGGCGGTGTACCGGGATATGCAATGAATCAAGAGTGAAAAGTAAAAATTATGAATGGTGGCTTTGCCACAAATACTATGTCAACTACATGATCATGCTAAGCAATATGACAATGATGAATGTGTCATGATAAACTGGATGGTGGAAAGTTGCATGGCAATATATCTCGGAATGGCTATGGAAATGCCATAATAGGTAGGTATGGTGGCTGTTTTGAGGAAGATATAAGGAGGTTTATGTGTGAAAGAGTGTATCATATCACGGGGTTTGGATGCACCGGCGAAGTTTGCACCAACTCTCAATGTGAGAAAGGGCAATGCACGGTACCGTAGAGGCTAGCAATGATGGAAGGGTGAGAGTGCGTATAATCCATGGACTCAACATTAGTCATAAAGAACTCATATACTTATTGCAAAAATCTAGAAGTTATCAAAGCAAAGTATTACGCGCATGCTCCTAGGGGGATAGATTGGTAGGAAAAGACCATCGCTCCCGACCGCCACTCATAAGGAAGACAATAAATAAATAAATCATGCTCCGACTTTGTTACATAAGGGTTCACCATACGTGCATGCTACGGGAATCATAAACTTCAACACAAGTATTTCTCAAATTCACAATTACTCTACTAGCATGACTTTGATATTACTACCTCCATATCTCAAAACATTTATCAATCATCCAACTTTTCTTAGTATTCAACGCACTCAAAAGAAAGTTTCACAAATCTTGAATACCAAGCAAGTTATTATTAAGAAAATTACCACGCTATTACGACTCTCAAAATAATTTAAGTGAAGCATGAGATTTCATCTATTTCTTCAAAATAAAACTACCACCATGCTCTAAAAGATATAAGTGAAGCACTAGAGCAAATGACAAACTACTCCAAAAGATATAAGTGAAGATTAATGAGTAGTCGAATAATTATGCAACTATGTGAAGACTCTCTAACATTTAATAATTTCATATCTTGGTATTTTATTCAAAGAGCAAGAAAATCCTAACAAAATAAATTGACGCTCCAAGCAAAACACATATCATGTGGCGAATAAAAATATAGCTCCAAGTAAAGTTACCGATGAATGAAGACGAAAGAGGGGATGCCTTCCGGGGCATCCCCAAGCTTAGGCTCTTGGCTATACTTTAATATTACCTTGGGGTGCCTTGGGAATCCCCAAGCTTAGGCTCTTGCCACTCCTTATTCCATATTCCATCGGATCCTTACCCAAAACTTGAAAACTTCACAACACAAAACTTAAAGTAGAAAACTCGTAAGCTCCGTTAGTATAAGAAAGTAAATCACCACTTCAATGTACTGTAATGAACTCATTATTTATTTATGTTGGTGTTAAACCTACTGTATTCCAACTTATCTATGGTTTATAAACTATTTTACTAGCCATAGATTCATCAAAATAAGCAAACAACACATCGAAAACAGAATCTGTCAAAAACAGAACAGTCTGTAGTAATCTGAATCAAACGTATACTTATGGAACTCATAAAATTCTCAAATAAATTTCTGGACATGAGGAATTTATCTACTAATCATATTCAAAACGAATTAGCTAAATATCACTCTCCAAATAAAAATGGCAGCAATTCTCGTGAGCGCTAAAGTTTCTGTTTTTTACAGCATGATCAACAAGACTTTCCCCTAGTCTTCCTAACGGTTCTACTTGGCAAAAACACTAATTAAAACAATAAAACCACATATAAACAGAGACTAGATGAATTATTTATTAATAAACAGGAACAAAAAGCAAGGAACAAAAATAAAGTTGGGTTGCCTCCCAACAAGCGCTATCATTTAATGCCCCTAGCTAGGCACGATGATTTCAATGATGCTCACATAAAAGATAAGAATTGAAACATAAAGAGAGCATCATGAAGAATATGACTAGAACATTTAAGTCTAACCCACTTCCTATGCATAGGGATTTTTTGAGCAAACAACTTATGGGGACAATAATCAACTAGCATAGGAAGGCAAAACAAGCATGACTTCAAAACTTTAAGCACATAGAGAGGAAACTTGGTATTATTGCAATTCCTACAAGTATATATTCCTCCCTCATAATAATGTTCAGTAGCATCATAAATGAATTCAATAATATAACCAGCACCTAAAGCATTCTTTTCATGATCTACAAGCATGCAAAATTTACTACTTTCTCCACATAAGCAAAATTCTTCTCATTCGGAATAGTGGAAGTATCATAGGAAACTCGAATACTATAAATTGTTTCCATATTAAAAGAGTAATGTTAAGAGAAGGGGTAATCATAATCATGGCAAGTTTTATAAATATAATCATCACTACTTTTTATAGCATAAATTTCATCACAATAATTATCATAAGTAGGAGGCATGCTATCATCATTATAAACTTGCATATCAAAACTTGGGAGACTAAAAATATTATCTTCATTAATCATAGCTTCCCCAAGCTTGGGACAAACATTAATTGCAGAAAATATATTCTCAAATATGTCATCCTCATCAAACATAGCTTCCCCAAGCTTGGGCCTTTTCATACCATAAGCATAATCACTCTCATAATTAATAGCATGGATAGCACCAATAGTATAGCAATTATTATATTCTTCTAAGCAAGTGCCAAAAAGATTTTCAAAATCATAAGAAGTATCATTATCTTCCACAATTATATTTTCATGAGGCACAATAGTAATAGGAGCAACTTTATTTGGGAGAGATACCTTTTTACCTCTCTTCCTTTTTCTTTTCTTCTTCTTCACCACATCATGTGTGGGTTCAATCCTATTTTTGGAGCTCCTTATTAATGAGATTGGTTTAATAGGAGGCTCCTCCTCGTTGCCTGATTCATCATAAGAAATAATAGGAGGATATTGGGAAGTCTCTTCCCTTTCATTAGTATTCTCTTCATCTTCTAATTGTTTTCTTTTCTTTATGTAGTTGGCAATATAAGGATTATCAATGCAATTCACCGCACAATACATACAAATTTTCTCTAGATCAAAATCAAGAACTCTATCAAGATTAAACTTTGGAATACCCTCAGTTATACGTTTCATTTCTTCATAACCCAAAAGAAGGCTAAGCTCTTTATGATGCTCAAGGGTAATCAAATTATCACAATGTTTGGACACGACTTGATCATGAAACAAATAGCATTGGAGCTTTAAATGACCATGTTCATTACTGCCGAGTGATGTCTACTACACAACCTTCTTCTTGTAGACGTTGTTGGGCCTCCAAGTACAGAGGTTTGTAGGACAGTAGCAAATTTCCCTCAAGTGGATGACCTAAGGTTTATCAATCCGTAGGAGGCGTAGGATGAAGATGGTCTCTCTCAAGCAAGCCCGCAACCAAATAACAAAGAGTCTCTTGTGTCCCCAACACACCCAATACAATGGTAAATTGTATAGGTGCACTAGTTCGGCGAAGAGATGGTGATACAAGTGGTATATGGATGGTAGATAAAGGTATTTGTAATCTGAAATTATAAAAACAGCAAGGTAGCAAGTGATAAAAGTGAGCGTAAGCGGTATTGCAATGATAGAAAACAAGGCCTAGGGTTCATACTTTCGCTAGTGTAAGTTCCCTCAACAATACTAACATAATTGGATCATAAAACTATCCCTCAACATGCAACAAAGAGTCACTCCAAAGTCACTAATAGCGGAGAGCGAACAAAGAGATTATGGTAGGGTACGAAACCACCTCAAAGTTATTCTTTCCAATCAATCTGTTGGGCTATTCCTATAAGTGTCACAAACAGCCCTAGAGTTTGTACTAGAATAACACCTTAAGACACAAATCAATCAAAACCCTAATGTCACCTAGATACTCCAATGTCACCTCAAGTATCCGTGGGTATGATTATATGATATGCATCACACAATCTCAGGTTCATCTATTCAACCAACACAAAGGACCTCAAAGAGTGCCCCAAAGTTCTACCGGAGAATCACGACGAAAACGTGTGCCAACTCCTATGCATAGGTTCATGGGCGGAACCCGCAAGTTGGTCACCAAAACATACATCAAGTGGCACGTGGTATCCCATTGTCACCACAGATATCCATGGCAAGACATACATCAAGTGTCCTCAAATCTTTAAAGACTCAATCTGATAAGATTACTTCAAAGGGGAAACTCAATTCATTACAAGAGAGAAGATGGGGAGGAGAAACATAAGATCCAACTATAATAGCAAAGCTCGCGATACATCAAGATCGTGCCAAATCAAGAACACGAGAGAGAGAGAGAGAGATCAAACACATAGCTACTGGTACATACCCTCAGCCTCGAGGGAGAACTACTCCCTCCTCGTCATGGAGAGCACCGGGATGATGAAGATGGCCACCGGTGAGGGTTCCCCCCTCCGGCAGGGTGCCGAAACAGGGTCCCGATTGACTTTTGGTGGCTACGGAGGCTTCTGGCGGCGAAACTCCCGATCTATCTTGCATTCTGGAAGTTTTAGAGTATATGGAGTTATATAGGTAGAAGAAGCACGTCAGGGGAGCCACGAGGGCTCCACGAGGCAGGGGCGCGCCCCAGGGGGGTGGGCGCGCCCCCTACCCTCGTGAGCTCCTCCTTCCTTCCTTGACGTGGGGTCCAAATCCATCGTGTGGCTTTCGTTCCAAAAATAACTTCTCTAGTTGATTTCGTTAGGTTTCGACTCCGTCTGATATTCCTTTTCTTCGAAACACTGAAATAGGCATAAAATAGCAAATCAGGGCTGGGCCTCCGGTTAATAGGTTAGTCCCAAAAATAATATAAAAGTGGATAATAAAGCCCAATATTGCCCAAAACAGTAGATACTATAACATGGAGCAATAAAAAATATAGATACGTTGGAGACGTATCACCGAGCAATTGATTGAAAAGCGCATAGTTATGAGAATATCTAGGCAATGATTATGAATATAGGCATCACGTCTGTGTCAAGTAGACCAAAACGATTCTGCATCTACTACTATTACTCCACACATCGACCGCTATCCAGCATGCATCTAGAGTATTAAGCTCACAAGAACAGAGTAATGCTTTAGGCAAGATGACATGATGTAGAGGGATAAACTCAAGCAATATGATATAAACCCCATCTTTTTATCCTCGATGGCAACAATAAAATACATGCCTTGCTGCCCCTACTGTCACTGGGAAAGGACACCGCAAGATTGAACCTAAAGCTAAGCACTTCTCCCATTGCAAGAAAGATCAATCTAGTAGGCCAAACTAAGCCGATAGTTCGAAGAGGCTTGCAAAGATATCAAATCATGCATATAAAAATTCAGAGAAGAGCCAAATATTGTTCATAGATAATCTTGATCATAAACCCACAATTCATCGGATCTTGACAAACACACCGCAAAAAGTATTACATCGAATATATCTCCAAGAACATCAAGGAGAACTTTGTGTTGAGAACCAAAGAGAGAGAAGAAGCCATCTAGCTAATAACTATGGACCCGAAGGTCTGTGGTAAACTACTCACACATCACCGGAGATGCTATGGTGTTGATGTAGAAGCCCTCCATGATCGAATCCCCCTCCGGCAGATCACTGGAAAAGGCCCCAAGATGGGATCTCATAGGTATAGAAGGTTGCGGAGGTGGAAAAGTGGTTTCGTGGCTTCCCTGGATGTTTTTAGGGCATAAGAGTATATATAGGTGAAAGAAGTAGGTCGGTGGAGCTACGAGGGGCCCACAAGGGTGGGGGCGCGCCTACCCCCCTGGGCGCGCCCTCCTGCCTCGTGGCCGCCTCATTGCGCCTCTGACTTCCACTCCAAGTCTCATGTTTGCGTTTGTTCCAAGAAAGATCCTCACGAAGGTTTCGTTCCATTTGGATTCCGTTTGATATTCCTTTTCTGCGAAACACTGAAATAGGCAAAAACAACAATTTGCATTGGGCCTTCGGTTAATAGGTTAGTCCCAAAAATAATATAAAAGAGTATATTAAAGCCAATTAAACATCCAAAACAAATAATATAATAGCATGGAACAACCAAAAATTATAGATACGGTGGAGACGTATCAATTATATGAGTAGAACTGTTAATGATCTTAAGTGTATTAGTAAACATGTTTCCATGGTTACAACTCAAGTAGAACAAGTACTTAAGGCACAAGATCATTTGCTGAATGAGTTGAATAGTAAGAATAATGATAATGTTGTTAGGGTTATGACTAGAGGTGGCAAAATGACCCAGGAACCTTTGTATCCTGAGGGCCATCCTAAGAGAGTTGAGCAAGATTCTCATAGAACTAATATTGATGTACCTAATCCTAGTAATAATAGGAAAAAGAAAACTAATAGGACTTTGCATGCTTCTAGTGAACCTGTTGTAGACACACCTGAGAATCCCAAGGATATTTCTATTTCTGATGCTAAGACACAATCTGGTGATGAACATGAACCTAGCGATAATGTTAATGATGATGTTCATGTTGATACTCAACCTAGTAATGATAATGATGTAGAGATTGAACCTGATGTTGATCTTGATAACCCACAATCAAAGAATCAACGTTATGCTAAGAGAGACTTTGTTGCTAGAAAACATGGTAGAGAAAGAGAACCATGGGTTCAGAAACCCATGCCCTTTCCTCCTAAACCATCCAACAAAAAGGATGATGAAGATTTTGAGCGCTTTGCTGAAATGATTAGACCTATCTTTTTGCGTATGCGTTTGACTAACATGCTTAAAATGCCTCCTTATGCTAAGTATATGAAAGATATTGTTACAAATAAAAGAAAGATACCGAAAGCTAAAATTTCCATCATGCTTGCTAATTATACATTTAAGGGTGGAATACCATAGAAATTTGGAGATCCACGTGCTCCATTAAAAGAAACTATGTTAAAACTTCTTTATGTTATCTTGGAGCCGGTGTTAGTGTTATGCCTTTTGATACGTCTCCGTCGTATCTATAATTTTTTATTGTTTCATGCCAATGTTATACTACTTTCACATATTTTTGGCAACTTTTTATATGATTTATTGAACTAACCTATTGATCCAGTGCCCAGTGCCAATTCCTGCTTTTTGCATGTTTTTTGTTTCGCAGAAAATCCTATCAAATGAAGTCCAAACATGATAAAAATTTATGGAGAATTATTTTGGAATATATGTGATTTTTGGGATGTGGAATCAATGCAAACGAGGGCCCGCAGTTCCCACAACCCACCAGGGCGCACCCCAGGCCCCAGGCGCGCCCAGGTGTCTTATGCTCACATCGTAGGTCAGTTGGGTCTCTACTTCGGGTGCAAGTAAGCTTATGTCCGGGAAAAAAATGTGTTAAAATCTCAGCGTAATCGGAGTTACAGATCTCCTGATATTTAAGAAACAGTTTTCGGCCAGATCAAAAAAATGCAGGGGGCAAGGAAGAAGAAGGAGGGGGGCTCTCTCCCCCTCTCTCCCGGTGGCACCGGAGTGCCGCCGGGGCAAGTATTATGATGACGATCTACATCAACAATATTGCTACCGTCAACACCAACTCTCTCCCCCTCTATGCAGTGGTGTAACACCCCTTCTCCCCACTATAATCTCTACTTAAACATGGTGCTCAACTCTATATATTATTTCCCAATGATCTATAGTTATCCTATGATGTTTGAGTAGATCCGTTTTGTCCTATGGGTTAATCGTCATCTTGGTTGGTATGATTGTATATTTTATTTATGGTGATGTCCCACTGTGCCCTCCGTCTTGCGCAAACATGAGGGCCCCCTGTTGTAGGGTGTTTCAATATGTTCATGGTTCGCTTATGGTGGGTTGCGAGAGTTGCAAAAGCTTAAACCCGAGTAAGTGGGTTATGGGGTATGGGATAAAGAGGACTTGATACTTCATGCTATGGTTGGGTTTCATGACCTTAATGATCTTTAGTAGTTGCGGATGCTTGCTAGGGGTCCAATCATAAGTGCATATGATCCAAGTAGAGAAAGCATGTTAGCTCATGCCTCTCCCTCATATAAAATTACAAGAATGATTACCGGTACTTGTTATCGATTACCTAGGGACAACTGACTTTCTTGTTGAAAAAAGCTATCCACTTTCATTACCTTGCAATTTATTCGTAGTCCTATTCTCGCAAAGTACCCGTGGTTTTATTCTTGCAAAATAGTTTCATACTTGTCTTAGGTAAAGCAAATGTCAAGTATGCTTAGAGTTATATCGGTGGTCGATAGAACTTGAGGGAATGTTTGTTCTACCTTTAGCTCCTCGTTGGTTTCGACACTCTTATTTATCAAACAAGGCTACAAATGATCCCCTATACTTGTGGGTTATCACCTTTCTCTTTATATTGTAGACTTGAATTGAAGAAGTTGACACCTACTGAAATCTCTTTGCAAATGGCTGATAAATCAACTACTATACCCATCAGTATTTGTGAGGATGTGCCAGTTGTGGTTGCAAACGTTACTATCTTAACAGACTTGTTATTCTTGATAGTCCCGAGGACGACAATATGTCGGTCATCCTCGGTAGACCCTTTTTGAATACTGTAGGGGCTGTTATTGATTGCAACAAAGGCATTGTCATTTTTCATGTTAATGGTAATGAGCATACGGTACACTTTCCGAAGAAACAACCTCAAGTTCATAGTATCAATTCTATTGGAAAAGTTTCAACTACTACAATTGGAGGTTTTGAATTCCCTCTTCATACTGTCAAAAAGAAATATGATATTCTTATTATTGGGGACATGCATATCCCCATTGAAGTAACCTAGTGTTATTCGAAAGTTCTTCGGTTTCATGTCATTCGAAAGAAGTTTGTTAATAAGACTTGATTAACCTTGTTAATGGATTCCTTTTGATGGATGAATTTAGAGAGCACAAATTTCTGTACCTACATTTTACTTTCTGTTATTTAGATTAAATAAAGAAAAAAATAGTATTTTCTGTCTATTTTCTGAATTATCGATGAAATAAAAAATGTCCCGAAAATAAAAGTTCTCCAAATTCTCTGAAAATTTAGTATGATTTTTTATAGAATATTTTAGAATTTCTGGCACTGAACATGCACCAGGGGAATGCGCCAGTGGGCCACAAGGGTGGAGGGCTCGCCCCCTGCCTTGTGGGTTCCACATGGGTCCCCTCCACTTATTCCAACACCCATCCACTTCATCTTCCTCCAGAAAAAATCATCCCGTAGCTCAAACTCGTGTTCTAGCTCATCTTGCTGCCATTTTCGATCTCCTTGCTCAAACTCCATTTGCAAAACTACTTTAGGGGATTGTTCTTTGGTCTGTGACTCCTCCATTGGTCGAATTAGTTTTTGTTCTAGTGCTTTATTTATTGCAATTTTTTTGCTGCTGTGGTGACCTTGTTCTTGAGCTTGCATGTCAAATTTATATGGTCGAAGTAGTTTTGATGCATGATATATCTTCTACACACTTGTAGGAGTAGTTGCTATCAATCTTGTTGAGTTTGGTTCACTTTTATTTTGAGTCACTAAAAATTTCAAAAAAAATCAGAGGAAGAAAATGACGAGGAGATTGTTGAGAGGCTCCTCTAGCCGGGGTTCGGAACAAAAAAGAAAATGAGGAGAAGAAGCAACCCGAGTACAATTTTCCTCGCACCACGGAGGTTCGGCCGTGTGAATGGCCATGTGATGCATTCTTGGAGGCGGCCGAAATTTATGAGGATTTCTATTATTTGGCTGAGAATGCAGGCATCACCAACTTCCTCCACAACCAGTGTGATCAGTACCTCCTACTCACTAATACTTTCGTGCAAAATTTTCATTTTCATGCTAGGAGATCACCACCCATGGTAGATTTTTACTTATATGATGCGTATAAGGAGATGACGCTTTATGATTTTTGTGAGGTTTGCAAATTAGCTTTTGAGGTTAGCATCGAGGAACCACATCCTAGAGATGTGGAAGATTTTATCGATAAAGTAACCGTAGGGGAAAGATGTCGGAAGCGAGAGTGTGTCTAGTTTACATTTTTCCAGTTCTGCGCTACTACTCATTATTTGCCGGGAGATGTTTAATTGGTGGCGGGGACAGTGGAGGCCTTAGTGCTCCTGACCTTGCCATCTTACGCCATGCTTTGCTTCGTGATAGAACTTAGTTTAGGCGCTATGTGAGGGAGTCCTGGACTAAGGGGTCCTCGGGCGTCCGACCTGTTAGCCATGGGCCGGACTGATGTGCTGTGAAGATGCGAAAACCGAAGACTGTACCCGTGTCCGGATGGGACTCTCCTTGGCGTGGAAGGCAAGCTTGGTGACTGGATATGTGGATTCCTTTCTTTGTAACCGACCTTGTGTAACCCTAGATCCTCCCGGTGTCTATATAAACCGGAGGACTTAGTCCGGAGGGAGATTCATTATCATAGCCAAGGTTGTCAGAATCGCAATTCTCTTATATGATTCTATGACTTTATGATGCAAACTAACCCCTATGATTCTACGATTTTAGTTCATAGAATCTACGTTTCTACGATCCTGATAGTGAAGATTCTACGATTTGCGATCTTACCATCGGAGCTCCGATCCGATTGAAAATCGCGATTCTGACAACCTTGATCATAGCCATACCAGTTAGACATCTAGGGTTTAGCCATTACGATCTCGAGGTAGATCAACTCTTGTAATACTCCTATTCATCAATATCAATCAAGCAGGACATAGGGTATTACCTCCATAGAGAGGGCCCGAACCTGGGTAAACATCATGTCCCCTGTCTCATGTTACCATCGACCTTAGACGCACAGTTCGGGACCCCCTACCTGAGATCCGCCGGGTTTGACACCGACATTGGTGCTTTCATTGAGAGTTCCACTGTGTTGCCACCAAAAGGATTGATGGCCCCTTCAATCATCAATAATGACGCTGTCCAAGGAGAAACCTTCCTCCCCGGAGAAATCTTTGTGTTTGGCGGCTTTGCATTGCGGGCCAATTCGCTTGGCCATCTGGAGCAGATTGAAAGCTACGCCCCTGGCCATCAGGTCAGATTTGGGAGCTTGAACTACGTTGCGGACATCCGTGGAGACTTGATCTTCGCTGGATTCGAGACCGCGGCTGCCACCCCCGGTCACTCCGATGATCATGACCTAAATCTGTCATCAGACCACATCAAGGAGATCGCTCCTATAACCGCTCTGGCCTTAGAGCCGGAGCACACTGCGCCATCCGAGGACGGGAGGATCAACCCCACCACGGAGGCCACAGATTCTACGATGTTGGAGCCGCACATAGACTTAACCTCTCACGGCATCTTTGTCACCGGAACTCCGGACTCGTCTTCGGCCGTAAGTTCCGAGCCACGTGAGCCCGCGGACGCCGAACTTGATCGTTTATCGATCTTTGAGATCAGCGCCGCAGACATCTTCCAGCACTCGCCTTTGGGTGATGTGCTAAACTCGTTAAAGAACCTGTCCTTGGCAGAGGCCTCACAGCTGAACTATATTCGGTTCGAACTAGGGGCTGATGGTGGAGAATTTTGCTTCCCACCCGCCAGCCACTTCATCGCCACCGTCGAGGATTTGACCGACACACTTGATTACGGCTCCAAGGAAATCGACGGTATGGACGACAATGCCGGAGAAGAAGAGGCCCAAAACCCGCCATTCACCGGACGTTGGACGGCCACTTCCTTGTATGATGTATACATGGTGGATGCACCAAAGGAGAACAGCGGCGATGGCAAGGAAGATCCAGCCGAGGATAAACCTTCCAAAATACAATCCAAGCGCCGGCATCAGCGGCGCCGCTCTAAGTCACACCGCAGTAAAGACAGCAACACCGGCACAGGAGAAGATAATACTCCAGAAGGTGCCGAAGACAACGAAGACCCCGTTGAAACAGCTAATGAACAAGATGAACGGGAAGATGGGCAGGCTAGCCCTGGCAAGCAGGCCATGCACGAAGACTCAGAGGATGGAAGTTATCTTTCGCTCTCCGAGGATGAGATGAGCCTTGTCATCGACGATTTCATCAAGCCTGAGGAACCTCAGGAGCAGGAGCGCTTCAAGTGCCAACTAATCGCCACTGCAAGGAGCCTGAAAAAGAAGCAGCAGCAGCTTCAAGATGACCAAGATCTGCTCAATGATAAATGGACTGATATCCTAGCAGCCGAAGAATATGACCTCAAGCGCCCAACCAAAAGCTACCCAAAGCGCAAATTGCTACCTCAGTTTGATGTGGAGGCGCCGAAATACATACCTCCGTCGTACAATGCGGCTGACCGACCACCACATGGTCGGGACAAAATGGCAACTCACGCCGAACACCAGCCAGCCCCGCCTCAGCGCACGGGTATAGGTAAATTAGCCCACGGTCATACATATGACCTCCGACAAAACCTAAACAATAAAGCAGGACATACTAGATCAATCTACGGATCGCGAGGACGTGCCTCGACACGCGACGACGAGCACCTATTCGGACGTGACAAACTTAGTCATGCGCGGGCTGAAAACCGTAGGCGGACTCCATCAGAGCTACGTCGCGATACAGCCCGATATAGAGGCGCCGCACACCCTCATTGCTTCACCGATGAGGTCCTGGATCATGAATTCCCAGAAGGGTTCAAACCCATGAATATAGGATCATACGATGGAACCACGGACCCCGCGGTGTGGATCGAAGACTTCATTCTCTACATTCATATGGCCCGTGGCGATGACCTCCACGCCATCAAATACCTCCCTTTAAAACTCAAGGGGCCAGCTCGGCACTGGCTCAACAGTCTGCCTGCAAATTCTATTGGCAGCTGGGAGGACTTGGAAGAGGCCTTCATCGGTAACTTCCAAGGTACATATGTTCGACCTCCGGACGCTGATGACTTAAGCCATATAGTTCAACAGCCCGGAGAGTCCGCTAGGAAATTCTGGACTAGGTTCTTAACTAAAAAGAACCAAATCATTGATTATCCGGATGCCGAAGCCCTAGCAGCCTTCAAACACAGCATCCGCGACGAATGGCTCGCTCGCCACCTCGGCCAAGAAAAGCCAAAATCAATGGTAGCCCTCACGGCACTCATGACCCGCTTTTGTGTGGGCGAGGACAGTTGGTTAGCCCCTAGCAAAAACAATGCAAGCGACATCGGCACCCCTGAAGCTAAAACTAGCAAAGACAAGTCTCGATGCAATAGATACAAGCGTCGAAACAACAGTGATAACACCAAGGATACGACAGCTAATGCTGGATTCAGGGGCTCTAAGTCCGGCCAGCGGAAGAAGCCGTCCCAAAAGAACAATTCAGGCCCATCCAGCTTGGACCGCATACTTGATCGTCCGTGCCAGATTCATGGCACCCCAAACAAGCCACCCAATCATACAAACAGAGATTGCTGGGTTTTCAAACAGGCCAGCAAATTAAACGCCGGGAACAGGGAAAAGGGATCACAAAGCGAGGACGATGACGAAGAGCCCCAGCAATCGAACACAAGGGGACAAAAGAAGTTTCCCCCTCAGGTCAAAACGGTGAACATGATATATGCCACCCACATCCTCAAGAGGGAGCGCAAGCATGCGCTCAGGGACGTCTACGCGATAGAGCCAGTCGCCCCAAAATTTAATTCATGGTCGTCATGCCCGATCACTTTTGATCGCTAGGATCATCCGACCAGTAGCCGTCACGGTGGCTCAGCCACACTGGTCCTAGACCCAATAATTGATGGGTTCCACCTGACTCGCGTCCTTATGGACGGAGGTAGCAGCCTCAATCTGCTCTATCAAGATACAACGCGAAAAATGGGCATTAACCCATCTCGGATCAAGCCTACCAGGACTACCTTCAAAGGAGTCATACCAGGTGTAGAGGCCCGCTGTACGGGCTCAGTCATACTAGAGGTTGTCTTCGGATCTCCGGACAAACTTCCTAAGCGAGGAGTTAATCTTCGATATCGTTCCTTTTCGTAGCAGCTGTCACGCACTACTCGGATGAACTGTGTTTGCTCGATTCAACGCAGTACCACACTATGCTTATCTCAAGCTCAAGATGCCCGGTCCACGTGGCGTCATAACAGTCAACGGAAGTACAGAGCGGCCTTCTCAAGCAGAACCTTAATTCGGCTGCCGAGCCCACGGACACCGTTAAGAGGGTCCGAACTACTCTGCAGCAGGAGAGCTCGGCTTGTCAGGAGCTCAACTAGCAATCCGGCCTCCGTCTCAGTCCCGATCAAGTGGTGGCATTCGTGCCGCGCGTACATAACTATGCACTTAAAATCCCATGTGCATCGACAGAGGCATAGCTATCTTGTGGTCCATAGTACAGCTTAATCGACATGGGATACACATATACTTTCCCGTTTACTTGTTTCCTTTTTAGGTCTTGATCCCATAGGCACCATATGTTGGTCAGGTCATCGGTCCTCCCGAAGGATAAACACACCAAGATGGCGAGAAACTGAAAGTGCGTTATATCGACTAGAGGGGGGCTGAATAGGCGATATTTATGGAAGTCTTCAAAACATGGAAGTTATGAAGACAGACCGTATAGATATGCCTATTACTATGCAGCGGAAGGTAGACTACACTAGGCAAGCCATGGTCAAGTATCAACAGAGTGAAAGCACAGTGACAAACAGCTGCAGTGTAATAAGGATCAGGTAGGAAGATATTATGAAGCCAAACAGATCATACACTCACGTTGTGAAGACACAAGATAGAACAGATATGCAATGACTTCACAATGAGTAACAGTAAGTAAAAGGAAGTGAAGATGAAACCAGTGACTCATTGAAGACAATGATTTGTTGGACCAGTTCCAGTTGTTGTGACAACTGTACGTCTGGTTGGAGCGGCTAGGTATTTAAACCTTAGGACACATAGTCCCGGACACCCAGTCCTGAACACGCAGCTCAGGACACCCAGTCCTCACCGTATTCTCCTTGAGCTAAGGTCACACAGACCTCGCCCAATCACTCTGGTAAGTCTTCAAGGTAGACTCCCAAACCTTCACAGACTTCGTTCACCGGCAATCCACAATGTCTCTTGGATGCTCAGAACGCGACGCCTAACCGGCTGGAGGATGCACAGTCCTCAAGTGTAATAAGTCTTCAGATCACTCAGACAAGAAGACTTAAGTGATGCCCAATTCTCTCTGGCTCTGGGTGGTTAGGGCTTTATCCTCGCTAGGTATTCTCTCTCTCAAAGGCTTCGAGGTAGGTTGCTCTCAAGCGACAAAAGCCGTGCACTGAATCTGAGCAGCCAACCGTTTATGGTTGTAGGGGGTGGACTATTTATAGCCACTAGGCAACCCGACCTGATTTGTCCGAAATGACCCTGGGTCACTAAGGAACTGACATGTGTTCCAACGGTCAGATTTCAAACTCACGCGGCAACTTTACTTGGGCTACAAGCAAAGCTGACTTGTCCGACTCTGGACAAGATTTGCTCTCATAGTCTTCACTCGAAGACATAGGTTTTTTGTTTAGGCATCACTTCAGTCATTCTGACTAGTTCTCCTGGACCCCACTTAACAGTATGGTGGTTCCTATGACTCAACACAAATGAAAAAGAACTACGAAAGATCTAAGTCTTCGAGCTCCATAGGCTTCATGTGGTGTCTTCTCTTGTCATAGTCTTCAATGTGAATATCTTCATATACCACCATTGAGTTCAATGTCTTCATACATTTTTAGGGGTCATCTCTGGTAGGAAAACTGAATCAATGAGGGACTTCTACCTGTGTTATCCTGCAATTCTCACAAACACATTAGTCCCTCAACTAGGTTTGTCGTCAATACTCCAAAACCAACTAGGGGTGGCACTAGATGCACTTACAAAAACACATTCATATGGGGGACTTTTTAGGTGATTACGTTAACGATAACTCTACCTATTTTTCAGGACCCGCGTGCAGCTCTCCCTTGGTTTCGGCATGTCAAATAGCCCGTTGCTTATCGCACTACCTGTATCAATGCGCCTTGACATACTAATTAAATTACAATGAGAACAGTCTGCGGCTGGAGCTGTAGGACTCCAGCTTTTTACCTTCGTACATTTTCTGTTTTCTTTTTTTTCCAGCTCCCCTATGGATAACCCTATCAGGTAGCACCCGTACACTTTGGTATGTTTCATGTTCACCAACGGCTGCACAGCACCCCACACTATGGCAACAAAAGTCCGAACACTTTTTATAAGTATAGTTCAGCACCCCGAATTTAGCATTATATGCATTGGCTCCGAATCATGTCTTTGGTCAATAGTTGGGTTGCTCGGTTCCTGTGCTTGCTACCTTACGTTCTGCTATATCTGCTAAGGTAGTAAAGGGAGAACTACTGCAATTATGCCTTGGTTTATCCAAAGGAGCACCTCAGTAGAGAAAGCCGAAAACTGACTGTCATGATGCAGCGAGAGCCGGTCAGCTATTCAGAGGTTGCAAATCGTGCATTACGCGAAGGATTGGTACTTCCTGATCAGACGCTTATATCACTCTAGTTCGGATACTAGGGGTTGCGCCCATGTTTTTAGTGTCGCACTGCTATGGCTAAGTGAGGGCGTTACAGCCGCATAGTCTGGTTGCCTGGTTCGTTGCGCTAAACAACTCCTTCAAGGACCATCTAATTGGATCAAGGTTGTTTAGATTCCATCTCGAACACCCCTGTACTACCTACATGGGGGCAGAAGCCGATGACTGGTTAACGCTCAGATTTCATACAACACGGCCGCACATGAAGTAAAAATTTAAAAACATAACAAGCATTATATTGCATAAACACTATGTTTTATCATACAAGGCAGAGGGAGCTCGCATACATTCATTCAAAGATAGTGTCTTTCGCACAGTGATCCACAACAATGCGGGATCCCTCCAAGACACCATAAAAATACAACTCGGGTCGGCGGTGCTCCTTGCCCTCAGGTGGCCCCTCGGTCATTAGCTTCTTGGCATTCATCTTCGCCCAGTGCATTTTGACGTGGGCAAAGGCCATCCGTGCACCTTCGATACAGACTGACCGCTTTATAATCTCAAGCCGGGGGCATGCATCAACAAGCCGCTTCACAAGTCCGAAATGGCTGCTCGGTATCGGTGCGGCAGGCCATAGTTGGACTATCAGCTCCTTCATGGCTAGCTCAGCCGCCTTGTGCAGCTCGACCAGCTATTTCAGCTGGTCGCTGAAGGACACTGGATGTCCGAGCACAAGATATTGAGACTAGAACAGCTTCTCCGTAGAACTCCCTTCCTCGGCTCGATAGACCTCGGCAGCGTCTGATACGCTATGCGGCAAATCCGTAAATGCCCCTGGAGAGCTCCAAATTTGGGTAAGTAAAAGGAACGCTTCCCTCACAGACTCGCTTTGCATAATGAAAGCCTTACCTGCCGCGATCTTCCGGGCCGCCTGGATTTCCTGAAGGGCGCTCTAGGCTTTGGCTCGAGCCTCTTGCATGCTCTAGAGGGCCTTCGCAAGTTCGGACACTTGCATCTTAGAATCATGCTCCAAGGACTCGTACTTCTTGACGGCGTCCTGGAGCTCTTGCTGAACCTCGCAGCCCCAGGCCTCGTGCTTCTCGCGTGCAGCGCGTTCCTTGGCCGCTTTGTCCTTGGCCTTCTCTAACACTTTCTTGAGGGCCGCCACCTCGGTCATGGCCCCTAATAAAGTTCATGGCACTTTAGTCAGCACGAACCATTCATCCTTCCTAAATATACACGCAGGTTACTGCATACCTTTGTTGTCCTCCAGCTGCTTCTTCACGAGGCCAAGCTATTTCTCGGCCCGCTCCAGGTTCTGCTTCAGTCCGGAGACCTCCGCAGTGTGAGCGGCAGCAGCCAGCAGCGATGCCTGCTTATTCACATAGACATATTATGTTAGACTCCTACGAAAATTATTCTGATCCCCTGCTCGGCTTTTCCTTTCCGGACACCGAACAGAGCATCAGGGGCTACTGTCCACATTGTGATATTTTTTCTACAATTGTTACCTCAAAGCCTGTTAAAAGGCCAGTACAGGCCTCGGTCAGTCCACTTTTGGCGGACTGAACCTTTTCGATCACCGTACCCATAAGGACACGGTGGTCATCCACAATGGAGGCGCCTCATAGCGCTTCCAGCAGATTATACGGTGCCTCTGGTTGGACAGAGGTCACCGGTGGAACAGGCACACCTCCTCCTTTGGGGGAAGGCCGTTCGCTAGACTTCGGAGCCATGTAGGTCTCCGGAATGGTATCCGGCTGAGGGCCAAAGGGAACTTGGCCCTCATTGCCAGTCCCATGGGGGCTTTTTCCCCCGTGTGTCCGGCAGCCGAGGAGTCATCCTGGGGCACCACCTTAATGATTTCTGGAATCTCCCCCTAGTCTAGGAAGGTCCTTTGGGACGCCACCTCGTCATCACCCTTGGGTGAGGCAGAATGAGCGGGCGGCG
This sequence comes from Triticum dicoccoides, assembly GCF_002162155.2. Classification (NCBI taxonomy): domain Eukaryota; kingdom Viridiplantae; phylum Streptophyta; class Magnoliopsida; order Poales; family Poaceae; genus Triticum; species Triticum dicoccoides. The sequence continues at coordinate 97,299,920 of NC_041382.1, read as the reverse complement.
GAGACATGCTAGCAATCTTCTTTGAGTCTAGTGAACCCTCTGTCGAGGATCGCGGGGAGCCGTCACAGGCTAGACTGTAATGGCATAGTTTAAACATATTAATACTATAAACTGGAAAGGCCAGGTATTAGGAGGTGCATAGGGTTTTGGTACTTATGAGACATCCCGAGGCTTGGTCCGGGGCATTCGCTCTGGACTGCTTTCGACATCCCATGCAGAGTTATCCGCAAGGGAGCCATTCCCCCTCTTGGGCGCCTTTGCCTCCAGATTCATGGATGCCTCTCTTTTCTTCTTTCCCCCCTTCGGGGGGAAGCCGCCTTCTTCTTCCTCCTCGCTGTCGTCTTCGGCGACCGAAGAGTCAGTCTCGTCTTCGAACGACATGTCCGAAGCACCCTTTCGGCGAAGGCCACTCCTGCTCCCTTTGGCCGTCTTCTTGGCCTTCTTCTCCGGCACATCATAAGGCGTCGGAAATAGAATCTTCATTAGGAGTGGGGTTTCCTCATCTTCGGGAAGTGGAGCTGGACAATTAATCCGCCTCGCTATGTCGATCCAGGCCTGAAAATTGATAGGAAGGCTTAGACTCCTTCCCAAAATATGCCAGTAAAGGCTATGCCTTGAATACATGAAAGAACTTACCGAATTGGCCTGGCGCTTTAAGCTGAGCCTACGATCTTCGGTCGTGGGCGGTGGTGTCTCGCCGACCTTGAAGAGCACTTTCCAGATATCCTCGTGCGTTGTGCCGAAGAGCGCTAGTAGCATTTGGTGCTTGGCCGGATCGAACTCCCACAAATAGCAAGTTTGGCATTGGCACGGAAGGATCCGGCGAATGAGCATAACCTGGATCACGTTGATGAGTTTGATCCTCTTGGTTATCATGTTCTAAACGCACGTCTGGAGCCCAATCAGCTCGCTCGAATAGCCCCAGGTGAGGCCCTTCTCTTGCCACAAGGTGAGCCGCAACGGAGCTCCGGATCGAAATTCGGGGGCCGCCACCCAGTTGGTGTCGCGCGGCTTGGTGATGTAGGACCACCCCGACTGCCACCCCTTCATCATCTTGCCCACCATGGTGCCTCCGCACTCTGCCTGTTGGCCTGTCACCACCTTCGGCTTTACATTGAAAGTCTTCAGCATAGGCCAAAGTGAGGCGGGATACGGAGGAAGGCCTTGCAAATGACTATAAATGCCGAGATGTTGAGGATAAAGTTGGGGGCTAGATCATGGAAGTCTAGCCCATATTAAAACATCAGTCCGCGGACAAACGGGTGGAGAGGGAATCCCAGCCCACGGACGAAATGTGCGAGAAACACAGCCCTCTCATGGGGCTCTGGTGTAGGGACGATCTGTCCTTCGGCCAGGAGACGGTGAATGATCTCCTTGGCCAGGTATCCGGCCTCTCGAAGCTCCTTGATGTCTTTCCTCTTAATAGAAGAAGCCATCCACTTGCCACCTTATCCGGATCCGGACATGGTTGGAGTGTTTTCTTCGGCGAGGGAAGCTAGGGCTTGGGCGCTGGAGCTCTAGAATGGATGGGCTGAGGAAGGAGAAGGCAGGGGTGAGTGAGGACGAATCCTTATCCCCTTATAAAGGCAGCGAATATCGAACGCCTCCCTGCTCGCCTTAAAGCTCGCCTATTCCAAAGGGCTGTGTAAACGACACAGTTGGGTTACCCATGCCCGTATTGATGAGAATCCCCTAATAAGAGGACACGATCTCTGCTTTGACAAGACGTGTCAATGGCAACCGCGTCTTGAAACGTGGAGCGGCAGACGAAAAATGGTTCGAAATTATGACCAGACGGGCGTGATGTCATGTTGTAAAAAGTTGTCAGCGGATTGGACTCGTGGATTATTGTATTCTATCTACGGTTGTGTGTGGTGTGTGTTACTAGTCCGGACACGATCAATTCGTCCAAAGAATATTTCGGAGTTCGGAAGGAGGAACCCGCCTTGCAATGCCGAAGACAGAACTATGCACCGGATATCTTGTCATTGAAGCCAGGTTCAGGGGTTACTGAGGGAGTCCTGGACTAAGGGGTCCTCGAGCGTCCGGCTTGTTAGCCATGGGCCGGACTGATGGGCTATGAAGATGCGAAGACCGAAGACTGTACCCGTGTCCGGATGGGACTCTCCTTGGCGTGGAAGGCAAGGTTGGCGACTAATACGTCTCTGCCGTATCTACTTTTCCAAACACTTTTGCCCTTGTTTTGGACTCTAACTTGTATGATTTGAATGGAACTAACCCGGACTGACGCTGTTTTCAGCAGAATTGCCATGATGTTGTTTTATGTGCAGAAAACAAATATTCTCGGAATGACCTGAAACTCCATGGAACATCTTAGAAAAAATAATAAAAAATCCTTGCCAAAGATGAAGACAGGGGGCCCACACCCTGTTCACGAGGGTGGGGGCGCCCCCCAGGGCGCGCCCCCTACCTCGTGGGCCCCCTGGATGCCCTCCGACGCCAACTCCAACTCTATATATTTGCTTTCGGAGAGAAAAAATAGAGGAGAAGAAATCATTGTGTTTTACGATACGGAGCCGCCGCCAAGCCCTAAAACCTCTCGGGAGGGCTGACCTGGAGTCCGTTCGGGGCTCCGGAGAGGGGGATTCGTCGCCGTCGTCATCATCAACCATCCTCCATCACCAATTTCATGATGCTCACCGCCGTGCGTGAGTAATTCCATCGTAGGCTTGCTGGACGGTGATGGGTTGGATGAGATTTATCATGTAATCGAGTTAGTTTTGTTAGGGTTTGATCCCTAGTATCCATTATGTTCTGATATTGATGTTGCTATGACTTTGCTATGCTTAATGCTTGTCACTAGGGCCCGAGTGCCATGATTTCAGATCTGAACCTATTGTGTTTCCATGAATATATGTGAGTTCTTGATCCTATCTTGCAAGTCTATAGTCACCTACTATGTGTTATGATCCGGCAACCCCAAAGTGACAATAACCGGGACCACTCCCGGTGATGACCATAGTTTGAGGAGTTCATGTATTCACTATGTGCTAATGCTTTGTTCCGGTTCTCTATTAAAAGGAGGCCTTAATATCCCTTAGTTTCCAATAGGACCCCGCTGCCACGGGAGGGTAGGACAAAAGATGTCATGCAAGTTCTTTTCCATAAGCACATATGACTATATACGGAATACATGCCTACATTACATTGATGAATTGGAGCTAGTTCTGTGTCACCCTATGTTATGACTGTTACATGATGAACCGCATCCAGCATAATTATCCATCACTGATCCGGTGCCCACGAGTTTTCCATATACTGGTTTACGCTTATTTACTTTCCCGCTGCTACTGTTACAATCACTACAAAATACCAAAAACATTACTTTTGTTGTCTTTACTTTTGTTGCCGCTACCACCACTATCATATTACTTTGCTACTAAACACTTTGCTGCAGATACTAAGTTTCCAGGTGTGGTTGAATTGACAACTCAACTGCTAATACTTGAGAATATTCTTTGGCTCCCCTTGTGTCGAATAAATAAATTTGGGTTGAATACTCTACCCTCGAAAGTTGTTGCGATCCCTTATACTTGTGGGTTATCAAGACTAATTTCTGGCGCCGTTGCCGGGGAGCATAGCTCTATTCTTTGAGTCACTTGGGATTTATATCTGCTTATCACTATGAAGAACTTGAGAGATCCAAAAACCAAGATCTATCCCTCAACTACGAGGGGAGGTAAGGAACTGCCATCTAGCTCTGCACTTGATTCACCTTCTGTTATGAGTAAGTTTGCAACACCTACACCTGCTTCTGCTATTCGTTCTGATATGTCGCATGTTATTGATGATGTCACTTCTGCTATGCATGATACTTATGATGAAACTGCTTCTATGCCTGATACTACTGTGCCCCTTGGTGAATTTCTTGATGAACAAATTGCTAGGGCTAGAGAAAAAGAAATTATTGAATTTGAATATGATGATGATAGTGATGATGAAAATATGTCTGTTATTCCTGAGGGTTATCTTTTTGATATGGAATCTCCTGCCGCTATTTTAGCTTGCAAAGATAGATATGAGCTTAAGAGGTTATTAGTTAAATGGAACAAAGAATCACTTAGAGATAAAATGAAACCCGACCCTGCTTTTGCTACTTCACCTATCTGTGTTCCTGATAAGGATTATGAATTCTCTGTTGATCCTGATGTAATTACTTTGGTTGAATCTGATCCGTTTTATGGCTATGAATCTGAAACTGTTGTGGCACATCTTACTAAGTTAAATGATATAGCTGCCCTGTTTACTAATGATGAGAGATCGCGTTACTTTTATATACTCAAAACATTTCCGTTCTCATTAAAGGGTGATGCTAAGATATGGTTTTAATTCTCTTGATCCTGGTTGTGTGCGTAGTCCCCAGGATATGATTTATTACTTCTCTGCTAAATATTTCCCTACTCATAAGAAACAAGCTGCTTTGAGGGAAATATACAACTTCATGCAAATTAAAGAAGAGAGTCTCCCACAAGCTTGGGGGAGGCTCCTCAAGTTACTTAACGCTTTGCCTGATCATCCTCTTAAGAAACCCGAAATACTTGATATCTTTTATAATGGACTAACCGATGCTTCCAGAGATTACCTGGATAGTTGTGCTGGTCCTCTTTTCAGGGAAAGAACACCGGATGAAGCTGAAATCCTATTGAATAATATGTTGACAAATGAAAATAATTGGGCACCTCCTGAGCCACTGTCACACCCTGATTTTCATGCCACAACACTTAAGCTAATAAATCATGATAAAATGTGGTTTGACAAAAACTTTTGAGTGTTTTGGACCTTGCCTTGTTTGGATTTTGTCTGTTGTTTGCAAGTGCTCTAAAAATCAAATAAATCCTCCAACTCCTATACTTCATCTCCTTGCTCCAAAATCTTGACCCAATGATCATGCCATGTGTATAGAGCAATATAGTATTTTCTTACAAAAATAATTTGGCCAAAAAGTATTTTCAAAAATTAGTTTTCCAAAAACCCCTGAATTAAGATTTGTACTGCAAGTACTTAATTCAGGGCAGTAAAAATCTTTCCAAAAATATGTTTGACTCCTATTAGATATAGGAAACCCAGAAACCACAAAAATATAATTTTAAAAGTTATTTTCCTATTTGATTTAAAGGCTTTTTCTTAAGGCCAGAAATGGTCTTTAATAGGTTAAAATTATTTTTAAAGCTTTAAAATTTTTTGAGAAAAATTAGGGAGACTCAATGGACATATATTTTCCATATATATGAGTTTCAACACATGGTCATGATCAAAATATTGGACAAAACCTCCCAAAACCATTTCTGCTCATTTCAAGGATTTGAAATATTTCTACAGGAAATATTTTCATAAAAATACAAGAAAATTCTAACATGTCACATATGACATTTTTTATGATCTTGCCAAGTACCATGTCATGGAGAATAGTATAACCCCATGCAACCCTCTCAAAACCACTTCTGTCCTTTTTCAAGTTTGAACATTTTTGCACTGTCAAACATGTCCAAATGCTCTCAAACTTGGTGCACATGCTCAAATGGTGTAATAATCTACCCTAGACCAAATGGCACAAGTTGGAGAGAATGTTATCTTGATCAAAGTACCCCAAAACCCTTTGTGTCCAGAACCAAATTTGAACAACTCTTCATTGCCAAATGTGTCCTTTTGATCTGAATTTTTGTGGACACGTTCAAATCCTCAAATGATGACACTACACCAAGTGGTGCATCAAGGAGAATAGATTAGCATGACTAAATCTTGGTAAAGCCATTTCTGCTGATTTCTAGGGTTTACAAAAGTTGCATTGGCAACTTTCTTAAAATGGACTCAAACTTGGTGGTCAACCTCAATTATGTGGGACACTTGATCCTGTTAATTCTCATGTCAAGTGGAGTTAATTTACTTGCCCAAACCTACAACAAACACCTTCTGCAAAATTTCCAAAACCACCTTTTTGACCACTTCCACTAATCTCCATGACCCTATCTTTTTACCACAGCCCCTCCTAGTCTTCTCCTACCTCCAGTAACTCTCCCCTGGCCATGGTGCACCACGGCCTCGCCCATTTTAAGCTACCCCCGAGCTCTCTCTCGCCTCGGTTGGGTCCCCCTCTCTCCCGTGCACCTCCCAGACATCCTCCTTATTCCCCCTCGTGCCCTCCCGCACCTTCCATGGCCGGAGTGCCGCCACTGGCCTCCACTCCGATTTGGGCAAGGGCGGGCTTCTCCCCTCCTCCTCTCCTCACCAGGAAAGCATCCAGGGTCCGGCGACCCTTTTTCCCCCATCTCCTTGACCGCCGGGGCACTATGCCCCTGCCCATCATCGCCTGGGTGTCCGCCCGCCTTGGCCAGTGCCCGCCGCGCCTCGGGCACCCTCCCTACCATCCTCGGGGAGCCCCTGATGCGCTGCTCCCTGGCGACCCCTCCGGTGGCCGCGGATTGTCTAGGGGTGGCCTGTGTCGCCGGGGGAAGGCGCCGGCCGGCGCGCAGAGGGGGCTCGATCCCCTCATGTCGCGAGCGCGAGAGGAGGAAGACGACCCTGCGGGTGGGCCCCGCGGGTCAGTGACCCCGCCGGCCGGCCACGTCATTTAAGTGGAGACGGGCCAGCCGTTCTACGCTTCCCTTCGGCGAAAGCGTCACCGGGGAATACGCCTTCGGCGTGGCCTCCCATCGGGTGTCCGCGAGGAGCTAGGCTAGGCCCAGTGCGCTGCCCGGCTAAATTACGCTCAGCGCGTGAGATTAGGTATAAAACCCTTTTTCTCATTTTCTTTATCTAGTGAACTTCAAAATTCTCAAATCAAGTCAAACAGTGTCCAAATTTGATGATTCAAATTTCTAGTAGTTTCTAAATTCATTCCCTATCGCATGGTGCTACTTGCACATTTTTACAGAAATATTTCTTTCACAAATAATTAGCAAATCCTATTTTTCCATTTCTGTGATAAACTTTAGAAAATCATAGAGAGCCCATTTTTGATCCAAATTCCATGATTCCAAATCCTAGATGTCTTTAAGTTCAAAACTTAGTTTTTGAACATTTTTACTAATATTTTGTGTATCACCTCAAATAGTGGTCTATTCCTTCATATATGGCCAACTTTGCAATTCATAGAGAAATCATTTGAACTCCAAATCCAGTGAAACCAACTCCTGGATGCTTCTAAAATAATGCCTTGTTAAATGGGTATACTTGCTCATTTTTCAAAATAATATTTCTGTACACCTCTTGCAAATCCATAAACCCCTTGATTCCATCATATCCAAATGTTTAGAAATATCCACTGACCCAATTCCAATGAAACCACTCTAGTTAATTTTCATATAACCAGAGATGTCCTAGAAAAGTCAAATCAATATTTTTAGAGCACTTTCATTTCCTGCCTTGTTGTGTTGCTTATTATGGTTGCTTTCGACGATAGTTGACGAAGTAGACGAAATGCTTGGAGTTGGACCAGAGATATTTGAAGACCTCGAAGACTTTGTTAAAACAGGCAAGCAGCCCTTTGACCATATTTATGAAACCCTTTTTATGCATGTCATATAGCACTTTATTAGTGTTGCATCGGAATCATGATGAGATGGTAACCACTTTGATGGGTTGCCTCTGTTACTTCCTCGTTGATACTTACATTGTGCATGACCCTACCTCCTTATGAGGGTTATGCCAGTGGGAGTAGATAGGATGCTAAGTAGTGCTACGCAAAAGGGATGGAAATATGCATGGTGATGGAGACAAAGTATTTTCAAAAGACTTTTCGAAAAAACCCATCGGGTGCCACTTATGCCTGGGGGAGATGATGAGTTGGGTAACCACTTGATGACGAAGTGGTGTACCGAGGCAAATGTGTGTGTTTTTTTTCAAAACGGATTGGTTTAAGTTGCGACCGTTATTCCAACCTTACATGCGCAACCACTCTACCCTTGTATGGGAAAGGGCATTATTGATTACCTAGGCCGATACTAGCTTGGAGCCCGCATTACTAGTGACGGAAGAGTTGTTGGTGCGCTCTCTCGGGGCGGGGTCGTGCCAGGTAGGGCGGCCATGACTGTTTTCACAGGGCACCGGATACACCGTTGTGTCCCCTCTCAGATGTTACGATCTCGAGTGAGTCTCGTATGATGTACATCGGGAGGATACGGAACAACGAGTGGACTCCTTGTTAGTGTCGTCTAGGGAAAGATAGTGATCGGGTGCTTACCCCGGGTACTTGAGGTACCGCGGGTCGTGGATGACACGGAAGTTCCCCGGATCTTGTGGGTAAAGTGTGCAACCTCTGCAGAGTGTAAAACTATTCGAATAGCCGTGTCCACGGTCAAGGACAGTTGGTTAACCGCTCTTGGGCTACGTCCACTTGTTTACAAACCAGTGTGTGTGGGAAGAACTACTTGGGTCAAGTCAAAGGACTTGCCATGGATGAGTTGGGTTGGAACCCACTCCCTTTGTGTTGTTATCGTTAACCTGTCCTCTTGGTTACTTGAACTCTCCTGATGCATGTCTTACGAGTTGTTGAACATGTCATTGCACTCAAAAACTAGCTTTCCGCAAAAAAAATTACCTATATCATGCATTGTTGTATCTTGAACCAAAACATGGATTGCTTGCGAGTACATTCAAAGTACTCATTGGCTTGCCACTGGTTATTTTATTGGCTAGGCATGAAAGAACATGATATGAAGAAGACTACCTCGGTGACGAACATGCGAGATAGGACGCTTCCCAGTCAGAATGCCTGTAGGGTTAAGGCAGATGGCATGGGTCCAAGTTATCGACGAAGATTTCCGCTGCGATGTTATACTCAAGACTTGACCATAATGGTCCTACTTGTGTAATACGGTATGTATGGATGTAAGACTCTTGTTATTCAGCTTCTGTGTGTTCAGTGAGCATTGATCTCTGGGATCACTGTACACGTGCATTCGGTGATCACGACTTATGAGTCGGGGTCCCCACAGAGCTGGTATCAGAGCCATCCTGACTGTAGGAAGCCTTAGTTAGCATGGTCGTTAGTTAGGGTAAAACTATTTCCAAAACTATTACTAGTTTTCAAAACTATCTATACTTCTCTTCCCTTCTCAGTTTTTTTTCTAAAACTAAGGTATACTTTCCCTATCGATCTCTTCCCTTCAAAACTATTGCAAACGGTCGCTAGCACCCTCAAGCCCCTGACCATGGGATTCCTTGTAATCCTCGTGGGTAGCCTAGAAGGATTACATCTTGCCAAACACTCACCCACCTCTTCTGAACACAAGATTGGCAACACCACAGCAAGACGATGCCAATAGAAGATACGCCTTTGAAGAATGAGGACATGAAGACCCAGAGGACGGTGACACCTTTGAATTTGCCCAGGATGATGCAACGTTAGCATATGATGATCATGGCATATGATATGCAAGATCATGATATACATCGCTAATAGAGTAACCCTATCACTACCGTTGTTGTATCGGCGACCACCGGTGGATGAGAACCTCGCCATTTGGTCCGCCTCACTATAGTGAGCAGGAAAACGGTTCTCTTCATCCCCCGCTCTTGGTGTCGATCTTGTCATCAACGTAACCGACATGTTGGACCTCTACTATGCCTTGTTAATGTCATTGCATAAAGGATTACCTACCTGGTACCATCGACGCCTTAGAAGACAAAACAGGATCATCATGAATAAGAAGACAACAAAAGACCGAGTCAATGCATGCTACGAGGAGCCACCTTCACCCCATCACTTCAACAGGCAAGAAGTTGTTGAAGAATCTTCAGGCTCAACCTGGATCGTTTCATTGAACAACTACAAGAGACGTAGCAACACCTGAGGAAAACTCAGAAGACTACATGAGGCTCAAGGCACGATCACTGAGTCCGAGAACCCCTAGGGTAGGATGAGTCGTGTACCCCCTATGCGCAGTCGAGTCCATATGATGGTTCGAATAGAACCATGATTGTGTGTTGCTTGTTTTTATTTGTTTGTGTTTTGATATAGGTCGCACTTTTGCCATAGGCAACAAGTATGCGACTATATCACCTTCCTTACCTTGTTTCTTTTGTTTGGCCCTTTTTGCCACCCGTTGTTTGCACCTGCACTATAGAACCCCCCCTTTAGGCATCCCCCTTTATGCTACTTATCCCTCTCACCTCTCTCCTCAACTGAAGACTAGCAAGACAAGATGCACCAAGGAGTCTACTTTGGCGACCAACTAGCACTGAAGAACTTTTCTACAGCCTCCTCGACCAAGTAAAACCCCGTAGAGTCATGTTTAACCCCCAGACTAGAAACCCATTCTTAGACCCTTCGAGACTTCACGAGATACCCCAGCTCGAGTCCTTAACCATGTGCTTAACCCATAGAATTGCAAGAGAACCGGTTACGCCTCTGTAAACCTTGCACAGCACTGGGTTCATTATGGAACTAGTGGACATAGTGAACAAGCACATTATCATCCTAATATAGCACTAGAACTGACGATGCCATAGGGAAGACCAATTTGAGGATATAGGAATAGAGGACAAATGACTTGATGAGTTTGTATCAATGACTTGGGGGAATAGATAGGAATTCTCGTTGGACATGAGATTTGGATTCCATATGTTATCCTAGTGGAGTATGGATGCAGAGTAATTCTACATGGTTCAGAGTAAATTGGATTTAGACTGATGATCTCGATCATGATACCATGTTTCTTGGAGGACAATAAACTAGGAGATTGGATTAATTGTCGGAGTTGATATAAGCTTGACCTTGGAGTTTACTTGACCATGATAATGGAAATTGGTGGACTTACTATGGTAAAGACAGCCCTTTCAAGTATTTGGGGACTATAGGACATTAAAAGATTCGTGTGAGACACCATAGACATTGGATTTGTAGAATTAATGGATTATGTAGTGATTAATGGAAGTTAATGGGCTATTGGAGTTGATTCATAGGAAGGAAACAAGATCTTGGAGTGGCTTACGACGTGTTTCCTTAGGATAGAGATTCTTTCTCATGGACCTTGGATCAATAGACTGAGCACTTGGATTGTGGTGATAAAATTCAAGCTTAGCAGCTTATATGCTCTACCCATGGATTTTTAGGGGTAGCCATACATATGAGTTTGGGGATAGTTGACATGTATATGATTTTGTTAGACCTCCCCTCGGGGAGTCATGAGGATATGAATAACATGAGTGATAATTGGAGTTGACCTATACGAGATGATTCTTTTGGTAACATGATGTGATTGTTTGGAAGACTAGATAGAATGATTGGCATCTCAGAAACTGTGCTCAAGGATGGTATGATAAACATTCACTCGCACACTAGAATCCTTGAAACCCTTACGCCCTACCAAACCACAACATGGTCGGATCCTGACCTTAGGCTTTGGCTCTAGATCGATAAGACCTTGGCCAATGCTCAACTGCGTCCATCACCAATGCCTCAGCCCACTTTACGTACCCCATAGACTTCATGGAGTGCTTGGACAAGTTAGTTGTCATCTTTCTTTGATGGCATACTTGTCTACCCGAAGACGGAAGAAGAATCATTGAGCTGGTCAAGGAACATCTGAAGATCGTCATGTCTAGGAGGAAGAACTACACCAACCACCATCTTCAAGAAGTATACCTCCGCATCAAAGACCAGGCATATCTGCAAACCACTTCTCTCAAAGGAACCAAGCATTTCCATGTCAAAGGGAAGCTCACACCAAGATTTATCGGCCCTCTCCAAGATCACTGCAAGACGAAGAATAGACGGCTACAAGCTAGAGTTATCACCTGAGTCACCCACTGTGCACAACGTTTTTCCACACGACACCACTCCGGAAACGTTTCCAACTTCCTAACTAGCCCGGTCTCTACAAGGACATCGACCACGAGCCATCGACCTCCAGCCCAATATGACCTACGTGAGAGACCCCAATTGCAATCTGGATCAAGCAGGACGACAAACACGAAGCCATGCCATCGAGTACTTCAAGGTTCAATGGAGCACCAAACGGAAGCAGAAGCAGTATGAGGACGTGAAGACTACCCCAAATCCAAGTTTCCGTATTCCTTTCCGCGCCTAGTCTAGGAATCTCGGGGACGAGATTCTTGTAAGGGGGTAGGTCTATCACACCCTGATTTTCATGCCACAACACTTAAGCTAATAAATCATGATAAAATGTGGTTTGACAAAAACTTTTGAGTGTTTTGGACCTTGCCTTGTTTGGATTTTGTCTGTTGTTTGCAAGTGCTCTAAAAATCAAATAAATCCTCCAACTCCTATACTTCATATCCTTGCTCCAAACTCTTGAACCAATGATCATGCCATGTGTATAGAGCAATATAGTATTTTCTTACAAAAATAATTTGGCCAAAAAGTATTTTCAAAAATTAGTTTTCCAAAAACCCCTGAATTAATATTTGTACTGCAAGTACTTACTTCAGGGCAGTAAAAATCTTTCCAAAAATATGTTTGACTCCTATTAGATATAGGATACCCAGAAACCACAAAAATATAATTTTAAAAGTTATTTTCCTATTTGATTTAAAGGCTTTTTCTTAAGGCCAAAAATGGTCTTTAATAGGTTAAAATTATTTTTAAAGCTTTAAAAAAATTTGAGAAAAATTAGGGAGACTCAATGGACATATATTTTCCATATATATGAGTTTCAACACATGGTCATGATCAAAATATTGGACAAAACCTCCCAAACCCATGGTGCACCGCGGCCTCGCCCATTTTAAGCTACCCCCGAGCTCTCTCTCGCCTCGGTTGGGTCCCCCTCTCTCCCGTGCACCTCCCAGACATCCTCCTTCTCCCCCCTCGTGCCCTCCAGCACCTTCCATGGCCGGAGTGCCGCCGCCGGCCTCCACTCCGATTCGGGCAAGGGCGGGCTTCTCCCCTCCTCCTCTCCTCACCAGGAAAGCATCCAGGGTCCGGCGACCCTTTTCCCCCCATCTCCCTGACCGCCGGGGCACTGTGCCCCTGCCCATCATTGCCTGGGTGTCCGCCCGCCTTAGCCAGTGCCCGCCGCGCCTCGGCCACCCTCCCTGCCATCCCCGGGGAGCCCTTGATGCGCCGCTCCCTGGCGACCCCTCCGGTGGCCGCGGCTTGGCCAGGGGTGGCCTGTGTCGCCGGGGGAAGGCACCAGCCGGCGCGCAGACAGGGCTTGTTCCCTCCTGTCGTGAGCGCGGGAGGAGGAAGAAGACCCTGCGGGTGGGCCCCGCAGGTCAGTGACCCCACCGGCCGGCCACGTCATTTAAGTGGAGACGAGCCAGCCGTTCTACGCTTCCCTTCGGCGAAAGCGTCACCGGGGAATACGCCTTAGGCGTGGCCTCCCATCGGGTGTCCGCGAGGAGCTGGGCCAGGCCCAGTGCGCTGCCCGGCTAAATTACGCTTAGCGCGTGAGATTAGGTATAAAACCCCTTTTCTCATTTTCTTTATCCAGTGAACTTCAAAAATCTCTAAACAAGTCAAACCGTGTCCAAATTTGATGATTCAAATTTCTAGTAGTTTCTAAATTCATTCCCTATCGCATGGTGCTACTTGCGCATTTTTTACATAAATATTTCTTTCACAAATAATTAGCAAATCCTATTTTTCCATTTCTGTGATAAACTTTAGAAAATCACAAAGAGCCCATTTTTTATCCAAATTCCACGATTCAAAATCCTAGATGTCTATAAGTTCAAAACTTAGTTTTTGAACATTTTTACTAATACTTTGTGTATCACCTCAAATAGTGGTCTATTCCTTCATATATAGCCAACTTTGCAATTCATAGAGAAATCATTTGAACTCCAAATCCAGTGAAACCAACTCCTGGATGCTTCTAAAATAATGCCTTGTTAAATGGGTATCCTTGCTCATTTTTCAAACTAATATTTCTGTACACCTCTTGCAAATCCATAAACCCCTTGATTCCATCATATCCAAATGTTTAGAAATATCCACTGACCCAATTCCAATGAAACCAGTTAATTTTCATATAACCAGAGATGTCCTAGAAAAGTCAAATCAATATTTTTTAGAGCACTTTCATTTCTTGCCTTGTTGTGTTGCTTATTATGGTTGCTTTCGACGATAGTTGACGAAGTAGACGAAATGCTTGGAGTTGGACCAGAGATATTTGAAGACCTCGAAGACTTTGTTAAAACAGGCAAGCAGCCCTTTGACCATATTTATGAAACCCTTTTTATGCATGTCATATAGCACTTTATTAGTGTTGCATCGGAATCATGATGAGATGGTAACCACTTTGATGGGTTGCCTCTGTTACTTCCTCGTTGATACTTGCATTGTGCATGACCCTACCTCCTTATGAGGGTTATGCCGGTGGGAGTAGATAGGATGCTAAGTAGTGCTACGCAAAAGGGATGGGAATATGCATGGTGATGGAGACAAAGTATTTTCAAAAGACTTTTCGAAAACCCCCATCGGGTGCCACTTATGCCCGGGGGAGATGATGAGTTGGGTAACCACTTGATGACGAAGTGGTGTACCGAGGCAAATGTGTGTGTTGTTTTTTTTCAAAACGGATTGGTTTAAGTTGCGACCGTTATTCCAACCTTACATGCGCAACCACTCTACCCTTGTATGGGAAAGGGCATTATTGATTACCTAGGCCGATACTAGCTTGGAGCCCGCATTACTAGTGACGGGAGAGTTGTTGGTGCGCTCTCTCGGGACGGGGTCGTGCCAGGTAGGGCGGCCATGACTGTTTTCACAGGGCACCGGATACACTGTTGTGTCCCCTCTCGGATGTTACGATCTCGAGTGAGTCTCGTATGATGTACATCGATAGGATACGGAACAACGAGTGGACTCCTTGTTAGTGTCGTCTAGGGAAAGATAGTGATCGGGTGCTTACCCCGGGTACTTGAGATACCGCGGGTCGTGGATGACACGGAAGTTCCCTGGATCTTGTGGGTAAAGTGTGCAACCTCTGCAGAGTGTAAAACTATTCGAATAGCCATGTCCACGGTCAAGGACAGTTGGGTAACCGCTCTTGGGCTACGTCCACTTGTTTACAAACCAGTGTGTGTGGGAAGAACTACTTGGGTCAAGTCAAAGGACTTGACATGGATGAGTTGGGTTGGAGCCCACTCCCTTTGTGTTGATATCTGTAACATGTCCTCTTGGTTACTTGAATTCTCCTGATGCATGTCTTACGAGTTGTTGAACATGTCATTGCACTCAAAAACTAGCTTTCCGCAAAAAAAATTTACCTATATCATGCATTGTTGTATCTTGAACCAAAACATGGGTTGCTTGCGAGTACATTCAAAGTACTCATTGGCTTGCCACTGGTTATTTTATTGGCCAGGCATGAAAGAACATGATATGAAGAAGAGTACCTCGGTGACGAACATGCGAGCTAGGACGCTTCCCAGTCAGAATGCCTGTAGGGTTAAGGCAGATGGCATGGGTCCAAGTTATCGATGAAGATTTCTGCTGCGATGTTATACTCAAGACTTGACCATAATGGTCCTACTTGTGTAATACGGTATGTATGGATGTAAGACGCTTGTTATTCAGCTTTTGTGTGTTCAGTGAGCATTGATCTCTGGGATCACTGTACACGTGCATTCGGTGATCACGACTTATGAGTCGGGGTCCCCACAGCCACCTCCTGAGCCAGCTCCTGCACCAATTACTGAGCCTATTCTTAAACCAACTCCAAAGAAGAGAGGCGTTTTATTCCTCAGTCCCGAGGATATGCAAGAGGCAAAGAAATATATGAAAGAAAAAGGTATTAAAGCTGAATGTGTTAAGAACTTACCTCCTATTGAAGAAATACATGGTCTTGATATACCGCCTGTTGAAGAAACATATGATCTCAATTCTTTATTTATTGAAGAACCTCCTGATCCCGATATCCCGACACAGGTAGTAAAGGTAAATTTTCTTTATAGATATGATAAAGCTGAAGTTCCTCCTACTAAAATTGCTAGTCAGTGCTTGGATGAGTTTGATAGCTTTATTTTTAAGCAAGATGACTTCAATGCTTATTTTGGTAGACAATTAAAAGAAAATGCTTATATGATTAGATGCTTGGGTGATTATATGGCTAATATTAAAGGTGAACTTAAACTTGTTAGCAAACATGCTTCTATGGTTACCACTCAAGTAGAACAAGTACTTAAGACTCAAAAAGAAGTGCTTGATGAAATGAATAGTAAGAAAAAATGATTCTGCTGTTAGAGTGGCTACTAGAACTGGTAGAATGACTCAGGAACCTTTGTATCATGAAGGCCGCCCTAAGAGAATCGAGCTAGATTCTCAAAGAAATAATATTGATGTTCCTAGTTCCTTTAAAAACAAGAAAAATAAAAATGATAGAACTATGCAAACTTATAGTGAACCTATTGCTGAACCCCCTGATAATCCAAATGATATCTCTATGTCTGATGCTGAAACACAATCTGGTAATGAACATGAACCTAATGAAAATATTAATGATGATGTTCATGATGATGCTCAACCTAGTAATGATAATGATGTAGAAATTGAACCTGATGTTGATCTTGATAACCCATAATCAAAGAATCAACGTTATGATAAAAGAGACTTTGTTGCTAGGAAACATGGTAAAGAAAGGGAACCTTGGGTTCAGAAACCCATGCCCTTTCCTCCAAAACCATCCAAGAAAAAGGATGATGAGGATTTTGAGCGCTTTGCTGAAATGATTAGGCCTATCTTTTTGCGTATGCGATTAACTGATGTGCTCAAAACAAATCCTTATGCTAAATATATAAAGGATATCCTTACTAATAAAAGAAAGATACCGGAAGCTGAGATTTCCACCATGCTTGCTAATTATACTTTTAAGGGTGGAATACCAAAGAAACTTGGAGATCCCGGAGTACCTACTATACCTTGCTCCATTAAAAGAAATTATATTAAAACTGCTTTATGTGATCTTGGAGCCGGTGTTAGTGTTATGCCTCTCTCTTTATATCGTAGACTTGACTTGAATAAGCTGACACCTACTGAAA
Source organism: Triticum dicoccoides (assembly GCF_002162155.2). Lineage (NCBI taxonomy): Eukaryota > Viridiplantae > Streptophyta > Magnoliopsida > Poales > Poaceae > Triticum > Triticum dicoccoides. The sequence continues at coordinate 97,282,955 of NC_041382.1, read as the reverse complement.
TATCTTTGCAAATGGCTGATAAATCAACTGCTATACCTATCGGTATCTGTGAGGATGTGCCTGTTGTGGTTGCAAACGTTACTATTTTAACGGACTTTGTTATTCTTGATATTCCCGAGGATGATAGTATGTCTATTATTCTTGGAAGACCTTTTCTTAATACTGCAGGGGATATTATTGATTGCAACAAAGGCAATGTCACTTTTCATGTTAATGGTAATGAGCATACGATACACTTCCCGAGGAAACAACCTCAAGTTCATAGTATCAACTCCATTGGAAAAATTCCATAGATTATAATTGGAGGTTTTGAATTTCCTCTTCCTACTGTCAAAAAGAAATATGATATACTTATTATTGGGGATGTGCATATCCCCGTTGAGGTAACTTAGTGTTATTCGAAATTTCTCTGGTTTCATGATTATCGGAATGAGTTTGTTAACAAGACTTGATCAACCTTGTTAGTGGATTCTTTTTTATGAGCATGAGATGGATGAAACTAGAAGCACAACCTTCTGTACCCTATCTATATTTTCTGTTAATTAGTAGAAATAAAGTAAAAATAGTATTTTTCTGTCTGTTTCCTGACTTATCCGTGCAATATAAAAATATCCCGAAAATAAAAGTCCTCATAATGCCATGCCAATTTAATATGATTTTTTCAGGAATATTTGAGGATTTACTGTGCAAAAATTATCGCGGGAGGAGCTGCCACCTGGCCACGAGGGTGGTGGGTGCCCCCCTCTAGGGCGCGGCCCCTGCCTCATGGGCCCACGGTGGCCCTCCTCCACTTATCCCAGCACCCATCTTCTTCCTTTGTCTCAGACAAACCCGAAAAACCAACTCAAGCACGAGTTCCAGCCGCTTTTTGCTGTGATTTTCGATCTCCTTGCTCAAAGCACCTCTCGCAAAACTGCTTGGGGAGATTTTTCCTTGGTATGTGACTCCTCCATTGGTCCAATTAGTTTTTGTTCTAGTGCTTTATTCTTTGCAAATTTGTGCTGCATAGGTGACCATGTTCTTGAGCTTGCCTGTCAAATTTATATGGTTCCAAGCAGTTCTAATGCTTGATATAGGTTCTAGGAACTTGTAGGAGTAGTTGTTATCAGTTTTATTGAAGTTGGTTCACTTTTGTTTGAAGTTACTAAGAATTTTAGATTATTTCAGAAAAATAATGAGGAGATTTTTGAGGGGCTCATCGAGCCAAAGCTCGAAGGAAAAGGCACCAAAGCCTAAGTATAATTTGCCGTGCACCGCGGAGATTCGGGCGTGTGAATGGCCTTCTGATGATTTCTTGAGAGCAGCCGGTATCTATGAAGATTTTCATGAATTGGCTCACAATGCAGGCCTCACCGCTTTCCTCCAGGACCAATGCAATCAGTATCTCTTACTCACAAATACTTTTGTGCAAAACTTTCATTTTCATTCTAGGAACTCACCACCTATGGTGGAGTTTCATTTTTATGATGAGCATAAGGAGATGTCACTTTATGATTTTTGTCGGATTTGTTTAGTCCCTTTTGAGGGCAAGACAGAAGAACCACATCATGATGATGTGGTTGGGTTTATTGATACTATCACTGTAGGAGAAACTAGGAAGGTTTCCGATGCACGAATCACTAGCATACATTTTCCTGTTTTACGTTACTTTGCATTATTTGCTAGTCGTTGTTTAGTTGGACGCAGAAACTGTGGAAACCTTAGTATCCCTGATATAATTATTCTGCTCCACGGTTTATACAGTGATAACACTTTTAGTATGGGCTTTATTATTGCTAGACGGTTAAGTATGAACCGTACCAAAGGCCCCATCTTTGGAGGCATCTATGCTACACGCCTAGCCATACATTTTAACATACCTATTAGGCATGCTGAGAAGGAAAAAAAGGTGCTACCACGTGTTTATCTAGATCATAAAAGTATGGTGGCACATGATTTTATTGTTAAGAATAGGGCAGGAGAGCTTAAATATCAATTGTTCTTTAACAAACATCATCCTGAGACTATTATCCTGCCTGCTCCTTCTTTGTTTGATTTGACTGTAGGCACGTACCTTGTTCCATTAACGGCTATTCACGCCTACCGGAACCCTGCACCAGCCGAGGAGCCAGAACCGGAACCATAATTTGATCCTTCACAGCAGTCTAACTATCAGTGGGATCCGGAGATGATTGCCAGCCAGTGGCAATCGGAGTCTTCTTCTTCCTTATCATAGTAAGACCCCAACAACTACTATTATGGATATCAGCCAGGCCAGCCGTGGAAATAGACCAACTTAGGCCAAAAGCCTAAGCTTGGGGGAGTACGTATTTCTCACCGACATTACATTTATGTTCACACACACTCACTATTAGATGTCGGTGCTCATACTCTTTCACTGTAATATCCATGCTAGTTTATTTTCTTTTTCCTGCTTTCTTCTTGTGTGTCTGTTAAACCTTAAGAAAAACCAAAAAAATTAGTGGTAGTTTATTTTTTCTGCTGTAGTAGTAATAATTAAAAAGAAAACCCAAAAATATTTCTCGTTCTTCTTTTTGCTTGTTGGGAGCTTTCCCGTGTAAATAGTTTTATTTCTTTTATTTTCTTTGGGGTCAGTAGGAGAAGACCTTAATTAAATTGTTGAAGTGGCTCTTATATGCATTATTGTTGATTTAACCAAGAGCCCATATTGCCTTGTCTTCTCCTGTTTATTGAATGCTCGCAGATTCCAGCTTAGTTCAATGCACGTACACTCTTATTATTATTCACACCGCTCGGTCGTGCAAGTGAAAGGCAATTATGATGATATATGATGGACTGACTGAGATGAGAAAAGCTGGTATGGACTCGACCTCTTTTGTTTCTGTAAATATGATGAGTCCCGCGTTCTTGATTCAGCTTATTATGAATAAACATGTTTGCAATGACAATTAGAGATCATAGTTACTTGTGCCATGCTTGATTAGCTATGAGTTATAATGATTTACCTTGTGTGCCAACATGCTATTGAGATGGTTATGATGTGGTATGATGGGGCGGTATCCTCCTTTGAATCATTTAAGTGACTTTGGCACATGTTCACGCATGTAGTTGAAACAAATCAACATAGCCTTCACGATATTTATGTTCATGGTGGATTATATCCTACTCATGCTTGCATCCAATGTTTATTAATTTTAATGCATGTACATGGCTATTGTCGCTCTCTAGTTGGTCACTTCCCAGTATTTTGCTAGCCTTCACCTGTACTAAGCGGGAATATTGCTTGTGCATCCAATCCCTTAAACCCCAAAGTTATTCCAGATGAGTCCACTATACCTTCCTATATGCGGTATCTACCTGCCGTTCCAAGTAAATTTGTATGTGCCAAACTCTAAACCTTCAAATAAACATTATGTTTTGTATGCTCGAATAGCTCATGTATCAACCAAGGTTGTCCTTATCTTCCGTGTTAGGCGGGTTATTCGCAAGAGGAGTGAACTCCGCTCCTCACTCACGAGAAAATGGCTGGTCACCGGGATGCCCAGTCCCATGTTTTATGCAAACTAAATCAAAATTAATTGCAAACAAAACTCCCCGTGGGACCTGATGTATGTTGGAGGCACTCGTTGTTTCGAGCAAGCCATGGATTGATTATTGTTGGTGGAGGGGGAGTATAAACTTTACCATTCTGTTTGGGAACCGCCTATAATGTGTTTAGCATGGAAGATACCGCCATCTCTTAGTTGTTACGTTGACAATGAAAGTATACCGCTCAAAATACAATTTATCTCTATTGCAAAACCGAGCTCTGGCACCTCTACAAATCCCTGCTTCCCTCTGCGAAGGGCCTATCCATTTACTTTTATGTTGAGTCATCACCCTCTTATTAAAAAGCACTAGCTAGAGAGCACATATGTCATTTGCATTCATCACTGTTAATTTATATTGGGTATGACTATGATTGGATCTCTTTTACCATGAATTACAATGTCTAGTCAGTCCTTGATCTTTAAGGGTGCTCTGCATTTATGTTTTGCGTTCTCAGAAAGGGCTAGTGAGATACCATCTTGTTATATCATATTATGATTGTTTTGAGAAAGTGTTGTCATCCGAGATTTATTATTATGACTTGCTAGTTGATTATGCTATTGATATGAGTAATTATGAGATCTGAGAATTATTGCAAATGTGGTTAGTTATGATCTATGCTGAAAACTTGAATACTGGCTTGACATAGTTACAACAACAAGAGCAAACAGAGTTTGTAGAAGTTTTTCCTTCTTTCTTTCAGTTTGTCAACTGAATTGCTTGAGGACAAGCAAGGGTTTAAGCTTGGGGGAGTTGATATGTCTCTGTCGTATCTACTTTTCCAAACACTTTTACCCTTGTTTTGGACTCTAACTTGTATGATTTGAATGGAACTAACCCGGACTGACGTTGTTTTCAGCAGAATTGCCATGATGTTGTTTTATGTGCAGAAAACAAATATTCTCGGAATGACCTGAAACTCCACGGAACATCTTAGAAAAAATAATAAAAAATCCTCGCCAAAGATGAAGACCAGGGGGCCCACACCCTGTTCACGAGGGTGGGGGGCGCCCCCCCTAGGGCACGCCCCCTACCTCGTGGGCCCCCTAGAGGCCCTCTGACGCCAACTCCAACTCTATATATTTGCTTTCGGAGAGAGAAAAATAGAGGAGAAGAAATCATCGCGTTTTACAATACGGAGCCGCCGCCAAGCCCTAAAACCTCTCGGGAGCGCTGATATGGAGTCCATTCGGGGCTCCGAAGAGGGGGATTCGTCGCCGTCGTCATCATCAACCATCCTGCATCACCAATTTCATGATGCTCACCGCCGTGCGTGAGTAATTCCATCGTAGGCTTGCTGGACGGTGATGGGTTGGATGAGATTTATCATGTAATCGAGTTAGTTTTGTTAGGGTTTGATCCCTAGTATCCATTATGTTCTGATATTGATATTGCTATGACTTTGCTATGCTTAATGCTTGTCACTAGGGCCCGAGTGCCATGATTTCAGATCTGAACCTATTATGTTTTCATGAATATATGTGAGTTCTTGATCCTATCTTGCAAGTCTATAGTCACCTACTATGTGTTATGATCCGGCAACCCCAAAGTGACAATAATCGGGATCACTCCCGGTGATGACCATAATTTGAGGAGTTCATGTATTCACTATGTGCTAATGCTTTGTTCCGGTTCTCTATTAAAAGGAGGCCTTAATATCCCTTAGTTTCCAATAGGACCCCGTTGCCACGGGAGGGTAGGACAAAAGATGGCATGCAAGTTCTTTTCCATAAGCACGTATGACTATATACGGAATACATGCCTACATTACATTGATGAATTGGAGCTAGTTCTGTGTCACCCTATGTTATGACTGTTACATGATGAACCGCATCCGGCATAATTATCCATCACTGATCCGGTGCCTACGAGTTTTCCATATACTGGTTTACGCTTATTTACTTTCCCGCTGCTACTGTTACAATCACTACAAAATACCAAAAACATTACTTTTGTTGTCTTTACTTTTGTTGCCGCTACCACCACTATCATATTACTTTGCTACTAAACACTTTGCTGCAAATACTAAGTTTCCAGGTGTGGTTGAATTGACAACTCAGCTGCTAATACTTGAGAATATTCTTTGGCTTCCCTTGTGTCGAATCAATAAATTTGGGTTGAATACTCTACCCTCGAAAGCTGTTGCGATCCCCTATACTTGTGGGTTATCAGCGACCAGATATGTGGATTCCTTTCTTTGTAACCGACCTTGTGTAACCCTAGATCCTCCCGGTGTCTATATAAACCGGAGGACTTAGTCCGGAGGGAGATTCATTATCATAGCCATACCAGCTAGACCTCTAGGGCTTAGCCATTACAATCTCGAGGTAGATCAACTCTTGTAATACTCATATTCATCAATATCAATCAAGCAGGACATAGCGTATTACCTCCATAGAGAGGGTCCGAACCTGGGTAAACATCGTGTCCCCTGTCTCTTGTTACCATCGACCTTAGACGCACAGTTCGGGACCCCCTACACAAGATCCGCCAGTTTTGACACCGACACTATGGTTGCTAAACGGTTGAGTTTAAACTGTATGAAGGATCCTATCTTTGGAGGTATTGATAACCCACAAGTATAGGGGATCACAACAGTTTTCGAGGGTAGAGTATTCAACCCAAATTTATAGATTCGACACAAGGGAAGCCAAAGAATATTTGAAAGTATTAGCAGCTGAGTTGTCAATTCAACCACACCTGGAGATTCTGCAGCAAGTAATTAGTAGCAAAGTAGTTTGATAGTTTTGATAATAGTAACGGGGGCAATGGTAAAGGTAACAGTGATAACAGTAATTTGTAGCAAGTGCAACAATGATGATAGCAGTAGTAACTTAGCAGAAACAATATAAGATAAATTCGTAGGCATTAGATCGGTGACTTGTTGGATGATATTAATCATGAGACAGTTATAACCTAGGGCCATACGGCACTAGCTCTTCATCAATGTAATGTAGGCATGTATCCCGTAAATAGTCATACATGCTTATGGAAAGAACTTGCATGACATCTTTTGTCCTACCCTCCCGTGGCAGCGGGGTCCATATTGAAAACTAAGGGATATTAAGGCCTCCTTTTAATAGAGAACCGAAACAAAGCATTAACACATGGTGAATACATGAACTCCTCAAACTACGGTCATCACCGGGAGTGGTCCCGACTATTGTCACTCCGGGGTTGTCGGATCATAACACGTAGTAGGTGACTATAACTTGCAAGATCGGATCTAGAACATGGATATAATGACAATAACATAAACGGTTCATATCTGAGTTCATGTCACCCGGGCCCAAAGTGACAAGCATTAAGCATAGCAAAGTCATAGCAACATCAATCTAAGAACATAGTGGATACTAAGGATCAAGCCCTAACAAAACTAACTCGATTACATGATGAATCTCATCCAACTCCTCACCGACCAACGAGCCTACGAAGGAATTACTCACTCCCGGTGGGGAACATCATGGAATTTGCGATGGAGAAGGGTTGGTGATGATGAAGAACGAAGATCCCTCTCTTTGGAGCCCCAAATAGACTCCAGATCTGGCCTCCCGATGAAGAACAGGAGGTGACGGCGGCTCCGTCTCATGGATCACGATAATTCTTTCTCCCTGATTTTTTCTAGAAAAATAGGATTTTATAGCGTCGGTTTCAGGGTCTGCGAGGCCACCAGGTGGGGACAACCCACCTGGGCGTGCCAGGAGAGGGGGGCGCACCCTGGTGGGTTGTGCCCACCCAGGTGCCCCTCTCCAACAGGTCTTGGCTCCAGAAATTCTTATTTATTATATAAAAATTCCTCGCGAAGTTTCGTTCCATTCCAAGAACTTTTATTTCTGCACAAAAACAAGACCATGGTAGTTATGTTGAAAACAGCGTTAGTCTGGGGTTAGTTTCATTCAAATCATGCAAATTATAGTCCAAAACAAGAGGAAAAGTGTTAGGAAAAGTGGATACATTGGAGATGTATCAACTCCCCCAAGCTTAATCATTTGCTTGTCCTCAAGGAATTCAGTTGATAAACTGAAAGTGAAAAAGAAAAAAACTTTTACGAACTCTTTTGCTCTTGTTTGCATAAATAAGCTTAATCAACACCCAGGTTTTCAGCCAACATTATAACTAACCATGCCGACAATAACTCTTAAAGATTATAATGATTCATATCAATGACATAATCAGCTAGCAAGCAATAATAAGATATCTCAAACGACAACACGTTGTCAAACAACCATGATATAATATGAAAATAGTGGTATCTCGCTAGCCCTTTCTGAGACCGCAAAACATAAATGCAGAGCACCTCCAAAGTCCAAGTAGCGACTAAACATTGTAATTCATGGTAGAAAAGATCTAGTCATGATGCACCCAACATTATCTACACACAATGCATAAGTCATGACAGCTGTGCTCTCAGGTTCTGGCGCTTGTTTTAGAAGGTGATGACACAACATAAAAGTAAATAGATAGTCCCTTCACAGAGGGAAGCAGTAATTTGCAGAGGTGCCAGAGCTCAGGTTTTAAAACAAAGATAAATGATATTTTGAGACATGCACCCTTCTTGACCATCAGTTATCAATATTTTCCATGCTAAGCACAATAGTGGCGGTTCCTAAGGATAAAAGTAAACTTTTACTCCCCCTCCACCAACAATAACATTCCACGGCTTGTCCGGAACAACGGGTGCCGTCCAAACCAACAACAGTGCCGGGGGAGTTTTGTTTAATTATTTGCATTTTTGAGTTCGGGACTGGGAATCCCTATTACCGCCCTTTTTTCGTGCGACGGCAAGTGAATAAGCACTTGACTTGAGAATAACCCATTTAGCATGGAAGATACCGACCACCTCCTGTCATTCCATGAACGATCTAGGCACACAAAAAGGATATTTATTTGAAATTTTTAGAGATGGCACATGCAAATTTACTTAGGACGGCAGGGTGATACCGCATATAAGTAGGTATTGTGGACTCATTTGGAATAACTTTAGGTTCAAGGTTTTTGATGTACAAGCAGAGTTCCCACTTAGTACAGGCGAAGGCTAGCAATTAGCTTGAGAAGCGGCCAGCTAGAGAGCAACAATGGTCATAAACATGCATTATGCATAAGTAACATTGGACACTAGTATGAGTAGGACATGAGCACCATGAACATAAATATTATAGAGGCTATGTTGGTTTTTATTCAACTACATGCATGAACATGTGCCAAGTCAAGCCACTCGAACATTTAGAGGAGGATACCATATCATCATACTACATCACAATCATTTTAACGCTATGTTGATATCCAAGATAAATCATTATCCACTCCTAGCTATTTATGCATGGCATGAGAAACTATAATCTCTAATTGTCATTGCAAACATGTTTAATCATAATGGGCTGAATCATGGATACTAGGTTAAACATATTTACACAAACAGAACAAGTCGAGTTCATACCAGTTTCTCTCTACCACGGCCAGTTCATCGAATATCGTCATTATTGCCTTTCACTTGCACGACCGAACGATATGAAAATAATAATAGTGCAAGAGTTTTGTGGACTAAGCTGGAATTTGCAAACATTTTATTCAACAAGAGAAGACAAGGTAAAATGTGCTCTTTATTAGTTCAACAATTATTCATATGAGAGCCACTCAACATTTTCATTGTGGTCCTCTCCTCGGTACAACTCGAATAAAAAGAAAAGAAATTCAGAGAAACACACTGAAATATTTTTGGAGTTTTTGGTTTTCTTGAACAAGGAAATAAAAGGGATAAGCAAAAACGAGAAAAACTATTTACACGGGAGAGCTCCCAACAAGCAAAAGAAGAACAAGGAAATCTTTTTGGGTTTTCTTATTAATATTATTACTAAGCGTGCATAGAAAGTAAAGTACTACAACTAATTTTTTTTGGTTTTTCTAAAGTTTTTCAAACACACAAGAAGAAAGCAAGAAAATAAATCTAAGCATGGATGATACAATGAAAAAGTGTGAACATCGACAAATGAAAATAAGTGGGCATGAATGTAATGTCTGTGAGAAACACGTACTCCCCCAAGCTTAGGCTTTTGGCCTAACTTGGTAGTTGATCAGTAGTCTGGATGGTAGTAGGGGTGCTGAGGAGCGGGCATCCACTCGTCCCACTGTTCAGGCTCCTCCTCTGCCTCTGCAGCAGCCTGAGCGTTCCGGTAGGCGATGATGTCCGCAGGCATAATCGTATATCCACCTCTGGCAATAGAATCAAACAAAGAAGGTGCAGAGAAAGGAATAATATCACGAGTTTCAATGCTAAAAACCAGGTTATAAGGAATAGGAATGTTAGGATAATCTCGTGCAAGAAAATGATGGTGTTCCATAGCTGCACGGTCTAGGTAAACCTTGGTCAGAGGGTAATCATGAGGGCGTATCTCACATTAAAGTGAGCCGCCAACCGAGTAGCAAAAATCCCACCATGTATTTTACCCTGGGATTTATTAATATGGAGGCGACGAGCCACAATAGCTCCCAAGCTATGAGTGTTGTCACCCTCTAATGCACGACGTAAAACATCAAGGTCTGGTGAAGTAAGTGCACCCTCCTTCTCCCTAGCAAGCAAGCATTTTGTAATGAAAAGTGCAAAGTAATGAACAGTAGGAAAATGCAAGCCAATAGTAGTGGTAGCTGACACCCCTCTCTCATCTTCCACTGTCAAAGTGCGATAAAAGGCCTCAAACCCAGCCGGCCTAGGCTCAGCTAAGCTCCCATCAGAAGGGATCAGGCATATGTTACAAAATTCAGTAAGTGGTATCTGATGGTTTTCAACATATAAATCAAAGCTCACTTCAGGAGGATTATTCCTAGGCAGGAAAGTGAAACTTTGAACAAAGATGTTTGTGAGGATTTGATGCTGTTCACACTCATCTGCGATGAAGTCGGTGAGGTCGGCATTAGCAGCATATTGTGTGAACTCCTGAAGGATTACAGCCTCTTCCAGGAACGAGGTATGCTGCCATTCACACGGCCGTACTTCCGCCAAGCTCCGAGGATGGAGATCACTATCAGATGACTCCCCAATAACACCCTTGGAGTTATTCTTAGAGCCAAACTTCCTAAGGATATTCATGGTTTTCCTATGAACAAAAATTCTAAAAAAATTTGTCCACAATTTTTTTCTCAACAAAACTTGACAAAATTATAGCAACTACTCATAGGGATGCATAGAGGCCATAACAAGCATTCAAACTACTTAGAACTCTAAGAATTCAACATGCAAGCTCATCTACAATAGCACCAGGAGTAGCTAATTATTCAAAATAGAAACCACTAAAACAAAAGCTAATTGGACAAATGGTGGAGTCACATACCAAGTAGCAATCCCCCGAAACAGTTTCAGAAACGGCGCTCCGAGCAAAGAGATCGAAATCCGCAGGTTTGAGAGCAAGAACACGGGAGAGAGAGCAATGGATTTTTTTCTGGAGGTAAGTGATGATGTGGGATGAAGGGTTAAGTGAGGGAGCCCACGTGGGGACCACAACCCACCAAGGCACGCTTGGGGGTCCTGGCGCGCCCAGGTGGGTTGTGCCCACCTGGTGCACCTCCCTCTCATATTATTTGCACCAGAAATTCAGAAAAAAAATCGTATTAAATTTTCAGAGCATTCTAAGAACTTTTATTTTTGGGTCATTTTTTATTGCACGACAAATTCAGAAAACTGACAAAACATGGCATTTTATTTTATTTTTAACTAACAAAAATAGAAAATAAAAAGTAAGGACAGAAGGTAGTGCTTACTAAATTCATCAACTTCATACCGCTGAAAAATCGTTAGTAAGGTTGATCAAGTCTTATTAACAACCACTTTCAATTAGCATGAAACCGAAGAACTTCCGTAAATCACTAAGTTACCCCAATGGGGATATGAATGTCCCCAACAATAAGCATTTCATATTTCTTTTTGACAGTAGGTAGAGGTATTTGAAAACTTCCAATAGTGATTGTCGGAGATTTTTCAATAACATTAATACCATTCACTTGGAATTGTTTGTTCAGAAAGTGTACTGTATGCTCATTACCATTGATATGAAAAGTGACCTTGATTTTATTGCAATCAATAACAGCTCCTGAAGTATTCAAGAAGGGTCTACCAAGGATAATCGACATGTTGTCGTCCTCGGGCATCTCAAGTATAACAAAGTCAGTCAAAATAGTAACATTAGCAACAACAATAGGCACATCCTCACAGATACCGATAGGTATGGCAGTTGATTTGTCAGCCATTTGCAAAGATATTTCAGTAGGTGTGAGTTTATTCAAATCAAGTCTTTATATAAAGAGAAAGGCATAACACTAACACTAGCTCCTAAATCACACAAAGCAGTTTTCACATAATTCTTTTTGATAGATCAAGGTATAGTTGGTATTCCCGGATCTCCAAGTTTTTTAGGTACTCCAACTTTAAAAGTATAATTAGCAAGCATAGTGGATATTTCAGCTTCCGGTATTTTCCTCTTATTTGTGATGATATCTTTCATATACTTTGCATAAGGAGGCATTTTCAAGATATCAGTCAAGCGAGTACAAAAAAGACTGGCCTCAGCATTTCAAAGCGTTCAAATTCTTCATCATCTCTCTTTTTAGTTGGCTTGGGTGGAAAAGGCATAGGTTTTTGAACCCACTGTTCTCTTTCTTTACCGTGTTTTCTAGAAATGAAGTCTCTTTTATCATACCTTTTATTCTTAGGTTGTGGGTTATCAAGATCAATAGGTGGTTCTATCTCAACATCATTATCTGGTTCTTTATTATTTATTTGAGCATATTCATGAAATTCATCATTTTCTTTTTCATTATCACTAGGTGAGTGTTCATTGCCAGATTGAGTTTCAGCATCTGAGATAGAAGTTTCATTTTCATTATCAGGAGGTTTCTCTATTTCAGGTTCACTAGAAGTGTGCAAAGTCCTATAATTTTTCTTTTTCTTTCTAGAAGGACTAGGTGCATCAGTGTTAACTCTTTGTGAATCTTATACAATTCTTTTAGGGTGTCCCTCGGGATAAAGTGGTTCTGAGTCATTTTACCTCCTCTAGTTGCAACTCTAATAGCAAAGTCATGCATATTATTATTATTCATTTGATCAAGCAATTCTCTTTGAGATTTAGCAACTTGTTCTAACCGAGTTTGTACCATAGAAGCATGTTTTCCAACACCTCTAACATCATTTGATATTCTAAATAACAAGTCACTCAAGCAAGCAATCATATCAGAATTATATTTCAATTGTTCCATAACATTTGCATTTCAAACTCATAAAAGCATTGACTAGGATGCATATTGTGAGGATTGTTATTATCTTTGAACTTCATTACAGAATTTACCTCTACCACCTTAGGCATTGGTGGTGTATTAAGCCTGTGTATTTCTTCAATAGGAGGTAAATTTTTAACATCCTCAGCTTTAATACCTTTTTCCTTCATAGATTTCTTTGCCTCTTGCATATCTTCAGGACTGAGATATAATATACCCCTCTTCTTCGGAATGAGTTTAGCCGGTGGTTCAGGAAGATTCCAATCATAATAATTTTTCAATATACTATTCAATAATTCTTCAGCTTGTCCAACAGTTCGTTCCCTGAAAACACAACCAGCACAACTATCTAGGAAGCCCCTAGATGCATCGGCTAGTCCATTATAGAAGATATCAAGTATTTCATTTTTCTTAAGATGATGATCAGGCAAAGCATTAAGTAACTGGCAAAGCCTCCCCCAAGCTTGTGGGAGACTCTCTTCTTTAGTTTGCACAAATTTAAATATTTCCTGTAAGGCAGCTTGTTTCTTATGAGCGGGGAAATATTTTTCAGAGAAGTAATTAATCATATCCTGGGGACTACGCACACAACCAGGAGCAAAATTACTGTACCAAGCTTTAGCATCACCCTTTACTAAGAACGGAAATAATTTGAGAATAAAGTAATAGCGAGTCTTCTCATCATGAGTAAAAATGGTGGCTATGTCATTCAACTTAGTAAGATGTGCCACAGCAGTTTCAGTTTCATAACCATGGAAAGGATCAGATTCAACCAAAGTAATTAACTCTGGGTTGATAGAGAATTCATAATCCTTATCATCAATAAAGATAGGTGAAGTAGCAAACTTAGGATCACATTTCATTCTAGCATTCAGAGATTTTTCTTTATACTTGCATAGTAATTTCTCTAGATCATCGCTATCCTTACAAGCAATAATATCTCTAGTTGTCTCTTCATTCATAACATAACCTTCCGGTACCTTAGGTAATTCATATCTAGGAAGGCTAGTTCTAGCAGGTGTTTCAGGAGTTTCAGTTTCAAGCTCGTCATCAGATTCAACAACACCATGTTGTATTACTCTAGCAATTTGTGCATCAAGAAAATCACCAAGTGGCGCATCATCATTATCAAGCAAGGTACTAGCATCATCATAAGCATCATTCAGAGTAGAAGTAGCATCATCAATAACTTGAGACATATTAGAAATGATAGCATGTGGTGGTGTTGCAAGTTTACTTAAACAGAAGGTGAATTGATGACCCACAAGTATAGGGGATCTATCATAGTCCTTTCGGTAAGTAAGAGTGTCGAACCCAACGAGGAGCAGAAGGAAATGATAAGCGGTTTTCAGCAAGGTATTCTCTGCAAGTACTGAAATAAGTGGTAACAGATAGTTTTGTGATATGATATATTGTAACGAGCAACAAGTAACAAAAGTAAATAAAGTGCAGCAAGGTGTCCCAATCCTTTTGTAGCAAAGGACAAGCCGGAACAAACTCTTATAATAGTAAAAGTGCTCCTGAGGACACATGGGAATATCGTCAAGCTAGTCTTCATCACGTTCATATGATTCACGTTCAATACTTTGGTAATTTGATATGTGGGTGGACCGGTGCTTGGGTGCTGTTCTTACTTGAACAAGCATCCCACTTATGATTAACCTCTATTGCAAGCATCTGCAACTACAACAAAAGTATTAAGGTAAACCTAACCATAGCATGAAACATATGGATCCAAATCAGCCCCTTATGAAGCAATGCATAAACTAGGGTTTAAGCTTCTGTCACTCTAGCAACCCATCATCTACTTATTACTTCCCAATGCCTTCCTGTAGGCCCAAATAATGGTGAAGTGTTATGTAGTCGATGTTCACATAACACCACTAGAGGCTAGACAACATACATCTTATCAAAATATCAAACGAATACCAAATTCACATGACTACTCATAGCAAGACTTCTCCCTTGTCCTCAGGAACGAATGTAATTACTCACAAAGAATATTCATGTTCATAATCAGAGGGGTAATAATATGCATATAGGATCTAAACATATGATCTTCCACCAAATAAACCAACTAGCATCAACTACAAGGAGTAATCAACACTACTAGCAACCTACTAGCACCAATCCCGGACTTTGAGACAAGAATTGGATACAAGAGATGAACTAGGGTTTGGAGATGAGATGGTGCTGGTGAAGATGTTGATGGAGATTGCCCTCTCCCGATGAGAGGAGCGTTGGTGATGACGATGGTGATGATTTCCCCCTCCGGGAGGGAAGTATCCCCGGCAGAACAGCTCTGTCGGAGCTCTAGATTGGATCCGCCAAGGTTCCGCCTCGTGGCGGCGGAGTCTCGTCCCGAAAAGTTCCTTCTTACCTTTTTCTCATCGAAAGACCTCAAATAGGAGAAGATGGGCGTCAGAGAGCCACCAGGGGGCCCACGAGGTAGGGGGCGCGCCCTAGGGGGGCGCCCCCCACCCTCGTGAGCAGGGTGTGGGCCCCCTGGCCTTCATATTTGTCGTGGATTTTTCTTTATTTCTTCTAAGACGTTCCGTGGAGTTTCAGGACTTTTGGAGTTGCGCAGAGTAGGTCTCTAATATTTGCTCCTTATCCAGACTAGAATTCCAGCTGCCATCATTCTCCCTCTTTATGTAAACCTTGTAAAATAAGAGAGAATAGCCATAAGTATTGTGACATAAAGTGAAATAACAGTCCATAATGCAATAAATATCGATATAAAAGCATGATGCAAAATGGACGTATCATGAATCTAAAGCAGAACTGGATGGCAGTTCCTTACCTCCCCTCGTCTTTGAGGGAAATATCTTAGTCTTAGCATCCTTCTTATTCTTCATAGTGATAAATTGATAATAATCCCAAGTGACTCAAAAAATATAACTATGCTCCCCGACAACGGCGCCAGAAAAAGGTCTTGATAACACACAAGTATAGGGGATCGCAACAGTTTTCGAGGGTAGAGTATTCAACCCAAATTTATAGATTCAACACAAGGGGAGCCAAAGAATATTTGAAGGTATTACCAGCTGAGTTATCAATTCAACCACACCTGGAGATTAATTATCTGCAGCAAGTAATCAGTAGCAAACTAGTTTGATAGTTTTGATAATAGTAACAGTGGCAATGGTAACGGAAACAGTGATAGCAGTAATTTGTAGCAAGTGCAACAGTGATGATAGCAGTAGTAACTTAGCAGAAACAATATAAGATAAATTCGTAGGTATTGGATCGGTGACTTGTTGGATGATATTCATCATGAGACAGTTATAACCTAGGGCGATGCGGCACTAGCTCCAGTTCATCGATATCATGTAGGCATGTATTCCGTAAATAGTCATACGTGCTTATGGAAAGAACTTGCATGCCATCTTTTGTCCTACCCTCCCGTGGCAGCGGGGTCCATATTGGAAACTAATGGATATTAAGGCATCCTTTTAATAGAGAACCGGAACAAAGCATTAACACATAGTGAATACATGAATTCCTCAAACTACGGTCATCACCGGGAGTGGTCCCGACTATTGTCACTCCGGGGTTGCTGGATCAAAACATGTAGTAGGTGACTATAACTTGCAAGATTGGATCTAGAACATGGATATAATGATAATAACATAAACGGTTCATATCTGAGTTCATGGAACCTGGGCCCAAAGTGACAAGCATTAAGCATAACAAAGTCATAGCAACATCAATCTAAGAACATAGTGGATACTAGGGATCAAGCCCTAACAAAACTAACTCGATTACATGATGAATGTCATCCAACTCCTCTCCGACCATCGAGCCTATGAAGGAATTACTCACTCCCGGTGGGGAGCATCATGGAACTGGCGGTGGAGAAGGGTTGGTGATGATGAAGAACGAAGACCCCCCTCTCCGGAGCCCCAAACAAACTCCAGATCTAGCCTCGCGATGAAGAACTGGAGGTGACGGCGGCTCCGTCTCGTGGATCACAATAATTATTTCTCCCTAATTTTTTTCTGGAAAAATAGGATTTTATAGCGTTGGTTTCCGGGTCTACGGGGCTACCAGGTGGGAACAACCCACCTGGGCACGCCAGGAGAGGGGGCGTGCCCTGGTGGGTTGTGCCCACCCAGGTGCCCCTCTCCAGCAGGTCTTGGCTCCAGAAATTCTTATTTATTATATAAAAATTCCTCGCGAAGTTTCATTCCATTCCGAGAACTTTTATTTCTGCACAAAAACAACACCATGGCAGTTCGGCTGAAAACAGCGTTAGTCCGGGGTTAGTTTCATTCAAATCATGTAAATTAGAGTCCAAAACAAGATGAAAAGCGTTAGGAAAAGTAGATACGTTGGAGACGTATCAGGCATCTATGCTTCCTGTTTTGCTAAACACTTTGAGATACCTATTAGGCGCGATGAGAAGTAGGAGATGATACTACCCACTATTTACCTAGACTATAACAGTGTGGTAGCACATGATTTTAGCCGCTATGATAAGGAAAAAAGACTCATCTATCACCTGGTATTTAGCGAAAAGACTTGTCAGATTATTACCTTGCCTGCACCTTCCTTGTTCAATATTCATTCAGGCACATACCTCATCATGCCCGAGGACATTTATGCATACTGGGAGTGGACGTGATCCCCAGTTCATGAGCCAGAGCCATCACCTGACCCATATCAGGAGCCAATTTATCAGTGGGTGCCGCAGGAGCTCGCTAACCAGTGGAACCCCTAGGATCCTCCTCAGTACACTGGAGAGGGCTACTTTGATCCATGGGCATAGACCAACTTAGGCCAAAAGCCTAAGCTTGGGGGAGTACGTATTTCTCACCGACATTACATTCATGTTCACACACTAATTCTAGTTATCAGTGTTCATACTTTTTCATTGTATTATCCATGATAGTTTATTTTCTTTTTCCCTCTTTCTTCTTGTGTGTTTAAAAAACCTTAAGAAAAACCAAAAAAAATAGTTGTAGCTTAGTGTACTTTCCATGCTTAGTAGTAATATTAAAAGAAAACCCAAAAAGATTTCTCGTTCTTCTTTTGCTTGTTGAGAGCTTTCCCGTGTAAATAGTTTTTCTCGTTCTTGTTTTACTTCCTTCAGAAAAACAAAAACTCAAAAATATATTTCAGTGTGTTTCTTTGAAATTCTTTTCTTTTCTTTGGGGGTCGAGAGGAGAAGACCACGATGAAAATGTTGAGTGGCTCTCATATGCATAATTTTTGATCTAACAAAGAGCCCATGTTACCTTGTCTTCTCCTTTGAATAAATGTTTGCAGATTCCAGCTTAGTCCAATGCACGTGCACGATGCAGCTTCAAGCGACGTCAGTATTTCCCCAAAGAGGAAGGGATGATGCAGCACAGCAACGATAGGTATTTCCTTAGTGATGAGACCAAGGTTAACGAACTAGTAGGAGAACCAAGCAACACTACATAAACATCACCTGCACACAAATAACAAATACTCGCAACCCAAAGTGTTAAAGGGGTTGTCAATCCCTTTTGGGCAATGGCGCCAGAAATTGGTAAACAGACATGAGAGAATTGTAAATATTGATAGATCGAACGCCAAATAAAATAAATTGCAGCAAGGTATTTTTGTATTTTTGGTTTAATAAATCTGAAAATGAAAGCAAAGGAAAATAGATCGCAAAGGCAAATATAATAAAGAAGAGACCCGGGGGCCGTAGGATTCACTAATGGCTTCTCTCGAGAAAAATAGCAAATGGTGGGTGAACAAATTACTATTGGGGAATTGATAGAACTTCAAATAATCATGACGATATCCACGCAATGATCATTATATAGGCATCACGTCCAATATTAGTAGACCAACTCCTGCCCGCATCTACTACTATTACTCCACACATCGATCGCTATCCAGCATGCCTATAGTGTATTAAGTTCATGGAGAAACGGAGTAATGCAATAAGAATGATGACATGATGTAGACAAAATATGTTTATGTAGAAATAGACCCCATTGTTTTATCCTTAGTAGCAATGATACATACGTGTCGGTTCCCCTTCTGTCACTGGGATCAAGCACCGTAAGATCGAACCCACTACAGAGCACCTCTTCCCATTGCAAGATAAATAGACCAAGTTGGCCAAACAAAACCCAAATATCGAAGAAGAAATACGAGGCTATAAGTAATCATGTATATAAGAGATCAAAGAAGACTCAAATAACTTTCGTGGATAAAAAGATAGATCTGATCATAAACTCAAAGTTCATCGGATCCCAACAAACACACCACAAAAAGAGTTACATCGTATGGATCTCCAAGAGACCATTGTATTGAGAATCAAACGAGAGAGAGGAAGCCATCTAGCTACTAATTATGGACCCGTAGATCTACAAAGAACTACTCATGCATCATCGGAGAGGCACCAATGGGCATGATGAACCCCTCCGTGATGGTGTCTAGATTGGATCTGGTGGTTCTGGAACTTGCGGCAGCTCGAATTGATTTTCGTCGACTCCCCTAGGGTTTCTGGAATGTTGGGGTATTTATAGAGCAAAGAGGCGGTTCAGGGGGTACCGGAGGTGGGCACAACCCACGCGGGCGCGCCTGGGCCTCCAGGCGCGCCCTGGTGGGTTGTGCTCCCCTCGAAGCACCCCCAGGTGCTTCTCCGGCCCACTGGATATCTTCTGGTCCAAAAAAATCCACAAAAAGTTTTGCTGCGTTTGGACTCCGTTTGGTATTGATTTCCTGCGATGTATAAAACATGCAGAAAACAGCAACTGGCACTTGGCACTATGTCAATAGGTTAGTACCAAAAATGATATAAAATGATTATAAAACATCCAAGAATAATAATATAACAGCATGAAACAATCTAAAATTATAGATACGTTGGAGACATATCAGTGCACTATTATTATTATCCACACCGTTCGGTTGTGCAAGTGAAAGGCAATAATAACGATATTTGATGAAATGATTGAGATGAGGAAAATCTGGTATGAACTCGACCTATCTTGTTTTTGTAAATATGATTAGTTCATCGTTCTTGATTCAGCCCATCATGAATGAAACATGTTTGCAAAGACAATTAGAGATTATCGTTACTCATGCCATGCTTAATTAGCTAAGAGTTTATAATGGTTTACCTGGCGTGCCAACATGCAAATTAAATGGTTGTGATGTAGTATGATAGGATGATATCCTCCTTTGAACGATTCGAGTGGCTTGACTTGGCACATGTTCGCACATGTAGTTGAAACAAAATCAACATAGCCTCCACGATATTTATATTCATCGTGATTTATATCCTACTCATGCTTGCACTCAATGTTGGTTAATCCTAATGCATGTTTATGACCGTTGTCACTCTCTAGTTGGTCGCTCCCTAGTCTTTTTCTAGCCTTCACTTGTACTAAGCAGGAATACTGCTTGTGCACCCCCTTCCATAAACCAAAGTTGTTCCATATGAGTCCACCATACTTACCTATATGCGGTATTTACCTGCTGTGCCAAGTAAATTTGCATGTGCCAAACCTAAACCTTCAAATGATAATCTATTTTGTATGCCTGAATCGCTCATGTGGCGACTGGGGGCTGTCAGTATCTTCCATGCTAGGTGGGTTATTCTCACGATGAGTGGACTCCGCTCATCATTCACGAGAAAATGGCTGGTAACCAGGATGCCCAGTCACATGCTCAAATCAAATCAAAATTTAATTGCAAACAAAACTCCCCCAGGACTGTTGTTAGTTGGATGGTACCCGTTGTTTCGGACCAGCCGTGGAGTGTGCTTGTTGGTGGTGGGGGAGTATAAACTTTACCATTCTGTTTGGGAACCGCCTATAATATATGTAGCATGGAAGATACTGAGATCTCTTGGTTGTTATATTGACAATGAAAGCATACTGCTAAAATTATTATTTATCTCTGTTTCAAAAACTCAAACTCTGGCACCTCTGCAAATCCCTACTTCCGTCTGCGAAGGGCCTATCTATTTACTTTTATTGCTGAGTCATCGTCCTCTTATAAAAAGCACCAGTTAGAGAGCACCACTGTCATTTGTATGCATTATTATTAATTGATATTGAGTATGACTGGATCTCTTTTACCATGAATTACAATGTCTAATCAGTCCTTGATCTTCAGGGGTGCTCTACATTTATGTTTTGCGATCTCAGAAAGGGCTAGCGAGATATCTTTTGTTATATCATATCATGATTGTTTTGCACAAGTGTTGTCATCCGAGATTTATTAGTATTTCTCGTTAGTTCATTATGTCATTTATTTGAGTAAATGTGAGACCTAAATGTTACTATCAATATGGTTAGTTCATAATCTTTGCTGAAAACCTGAATGCTGGCTATACATATTTACAACCACAAGATCAAACGGAGTTTGTAAAAGTTTTTCTTTTATCACTTTCAGTTTGTCAACTGAATTGCTTGAGGACAAGCAATGGGTTAAGCTTGGGGGAGTTGATACGTCTCCATTGTATCTACTTTTCCAAACTCTTTTGCCCTTGTTTTGGACTCTAATTTGCATAATTTGGATGGAACTAACCCAGACTGACGCTGTTTTCAGCAGAATTTCCATGCTGTTATTTTTGTGCCAAAATAAAAGTTCTCGGAATGACCTGAAACTTCACAGAGATTATTTATGGAATTAATAAAAAAATTGGCGAAAGAATCAACAGAGGGGGACCCACCAACTGTCCACAAGGGTAGAGGGCACGCCCCATATCTTGTGGGTCCCACGAAGCTCGACCGACCTCAACTCCAACTCCATATATTCACGTTCGGGGAGAATAAAATCAGAGAGAAGGATTCATCGTATTTTATAATACGGAGCCGCCGCCGCCTCGTGCTCTTCCTCGGGAGGGCAGATCTGGAGTCCATTTTAGGCTCCGGAGAGGGAAAATCGTTGCCATCGTCATCATCAACCATCCTCCATCACCAATTTCATGATGCTCACCACCGTGCGTGAGTAATCCCATCATAGGTGTCGGATTTCGGGTTCCGGCAGACCCTTGAGGTTCGAACACTGGGGTGCGCGTGGAGATTTCGGCTCCTACCTACCTGCACCCCTCCGTCACGCTAGGATCAAAGCTATGGGAAGAACAGCACAAGAGACACAGGGTTTATACTGGTTCGGGCCACCGTTGTGGTGTAATACCCTACTCCAGTGTGTGGTGTGTGGATTGCCTCTTAGGCTGATGATGATGAATAGTACATGGAAGAACAGCCTCGCGAGCGTCTGTTCTTGGCTGGGGCGGTGAACTGCTGGGAGGAGTTCAGCCACCTTTCTCTCTCTCTCTCTCTCTCTCTCTCTCTCTCTGCTTCTAACCTCTCTAACGAGCCTCTTTCTTCCTACCACCCAACCCCCTTGCTCTGTGGGTGGCTGGTCCTATTTATAGAGGCCCTGGTCCTCTTCCCAAATATTGAGCGGGAAGGGAGCCAACAATGGCGGGCTAATTTGAAGGGGAACAACAAGTATCAGCTATCCTGACAAAAGTAGTCTTTGCCTGCGCAAAGCTCTGGTAATGACGCCGTCTTGGGCTCCACGGTGACCTCCATCTCGTAGTCCTCCTGGTCTTGGTCTCGTTGCACCGAAATGGCAACCTTTGCCTGACGCCTCGATACTCCGCGGCTGCGCTTGCCTCCTTTGCACCAAAGAGGAAAGGAGGACGCTGCGCGGGCTGGCACCTGCCTGGCGCCCTGGGTCGTCATGGCTTGCATCACGGGCACCTCGCGAGGTACCCCGCCTTGATCTCTCCGCCTCCTCGCGAGCCAGCCTGACGAGGCCGTGCCTGAGGAAGCACCGTGTCGTCCGCCCCACGAGGCTTGGCCCCTCGCGAGGGTCTTGAGTTTGTATTGGTGAAGATGGGCCGTGTTGGGCCCCCCTTTGAGCCACGCCGCAGGCCGCAGGCAGGCAAGTCTGGGGACCCCCGTTCCCAGAACGCCGACAGTAGCCCCCGGGCCCAAGGCGCGCCCGGACTTGGCAGTGCAGGGAGGCGGAAGGGCAAGAGCGAAGCGCCGTGGGCCCTAACAGCCTGCGGCCTTGGGCGCCGCGTGGCGGTTGACTGGATGTGGGCGCCTCCACTTCCCCACGGCGCCTCGGCAACTGCACGGATTGGACAAGTCCCTGCATGCAAAACGGGTCATGATTACCTGCGATCGTGGAGGTCGGCGGTTGGCCTCCGCCGGTTATAAGTACGGAATGTCGTGCGCCCTTCCAGTCCATCCCTCCTTGCTTCTCCTTCTTCTCGATTCTTGCTCCGTCTTGCCGTGATGGCTCCGATCCGCCGGTTCTCAACGGTAGAGAAGGGAAAGGCTCCCCGAGAGGGACCAGACCCACTTCCGCCGAAGAAACGGCATGTCCACCGTGGCCCGGACGAGGGGGCCCTTCAGGCGGTGTCGGGGCCTTGGGGCGAGTGGGCGCTGCCGGGGTTCCCGCTTCCATTGTACGCCCACGTCGAGGGCCCCGAAGGAGCTGATGCCGACCGCCACGGGCGGCGCCGCCGTCGGCGCCGACGGGTCACGAAGGTGTGGGTCGTCCCCCTTGGGGCCCACACCGAGGTCTCCTCCCAAGAGTTCGTGCTCCACGTCGCCATTCCTCTTCAGTCTTGGATATGCCTTCCTCCCTTCTTCGCCTCCGTCATCCCGCAGGGGGAGCCCCTGCAGCTCTGGCTGCAGCACGCCGGCTGCAGCACCCTCGCGACCGAGGCAGAGGTCGCGGTCGTCGCCCCGGGGGAGGTCTACATGACCCGGGGCTGGAGAGGGATTGCCCGGGTTTGCAGGACAAGGGGCATCTTCGTGATCCACTTGGACTACACGGTGCTTCGGTGATGCTCCTGAAGGTCTTTGACGCGAAGGGGCGCCGGGTGGAGTGCTGCCCCGGTGAAGGCGGCCAGGGCCCTGCTGCGACGAGGACTGGGCTCGTCAATCGCTCCCTTGGCGGCTCCTCAGGCGGTGGAGACGTCGGAGGCTCCAGCGACTCCGGTGAGCCCTTCGCGACTCCGAAGACGAGCGACGACAGCTACGAGCCCCCGAGCCGGCGCCGCTCCCGGAGCAGGGCAGGCTCGTCAGGCCGCCGCCGACTCTGATCTGGATGGGGTTGGCGTCGGTGCTTGACGGCCCACTGTTGATGATGGCGTCTTTTGTAGCGATGCGCGTATTTTGCGTCTCTTTAGGATCTGTTCCCTGCGAGGAACCAAAAACACGCCCCGTGGGGGCTTGTAAGGTGCCTGTGACCCTGTTTTGTTAATATAACCCTTGTCGTAGATTTGCGCGAGTTGCTCATCCCGTCTTAGCTCGGTCCTCCCTTTCGAACCTCACGAGGGCTTGGTGCTCTGCGCCGACAGGTCCCAGTCCCAAGGCGGCTTCAGCCGTCGCTGGTATGCCAGGTCGCGATGCCGTGGTCAAGGCCAGGAGGTGAGCGACCCAGAGTTCGGTAAGAGCCCCTGAGTCGTGATGCTCAGGAGGTCCCCTTTGGCGCCCAAGAAGCCGTCGTTCGCTAACATGGGATAGCATTAGGTGCAGGGATGGTGCCACGGTAGCTGGCGCTTCCGGGCGATAACTTATCTCAAGGATCAGGGGCCGCTCTCTAGTGTGTGGCCGGGTCCGTGCATCGGCAGGCGCGAGGTTGCTCGGCGAGGTCCTCGTGTGTCTCTCCCCTCTCGCCTTTGCTCCCCTTTCTGCTCTACATCCTCGGGTCCCGGCCCTCGAGCGAGTCTCAACCGTCGCTGGTATGCCAGGTCGCGATGCCATGGTCAAGGCCAGAGGATGAGGGCTGGAGAGCCAGTAGGAGCCCTGAGTCGCGATGCTCAGGCACCCCCCCTTTAACGTGCAAGCGGTTCGCGCGGACGAGAGCGAAGGAGACACATCAAGAGCCTCGCCTGACGCAGCTCCTTCAGGAGGTCCTGCAGGTCCATCATAGAAAGAGCAAGGAATTGCCATAACAATTGACGGTCAGCCGTTGGTTGCTTCCGAAGGGTAGTGAGGCACTGAAGGCTTGACGAGGTGATGCTATGCGGGGCTGCCACGGCCAGAGCTCAGCCATCCAGGTTTGTCGGCGTTGCAGGGACGGACCCATGCGCAAGCGTCGTGCCGTTTGGGAGCAGCTCCGTTAGTTGGCGTCAGCTGAGCAGGCAACTAGGTAAAGCACATTAGCCGCGAAGGAGTGGATTCGTTCAAATAGATGCGGAGATCATTGGGTCAGGCCCGAGTGACTTGGGGGTCATGCTGCCCGAGGGGCGCCCCCAACAAGGTAAGCCAACAACATGGAATGAAAAGGGATACACGCCGCAGGGACGGATCCACGCGGCCTGGGAATAATGCAGCCCTGGGGGCGCTCCCAGCCGGAAGTGAAACTTGAAAGATGTCACCTGATGATGCTGAAGACGAAGGGGTGTTGGTGTAGCCGGCTCGGTGGGCTACGGAAGCCGATCCTCATGAGCCCCCAGGCCCAGGGGCCTCGGGAGGCTCCGGAGGCGCTGGCGGCTCCTCGCGGGCCATCTCCATCTCCGCCAGGGCTGCGGAGCACCTGGCCTCTTGAGCCTCCATGGTGCCCCTCATGAGGCGCTGGTGTGTGTCAGCCGCGCTCGGCAAGCCGTAAGGCATGCGAACGTAGCTGTGGGGTGGACCTCCGCAGCGCCCCACTCGCGAGGGCCAGAGGTGCTCCAGGGAGGCGACTTGGTTGAGCCCTGGTACGTTGACGCAGACGCGCAGCTCGTCATCCTCGCCTGGATGGGAAGCCACTGCTGGTAGGCGGCGAGCGCCTCTCATGACTCTTGACTCATGTAACTCCTGAATGGCCTTGCTGACGAACTCCTGTGGGTCTTGATCTCCTTGCCTTGCTCCTTTTTGAGGGAAACGTGCTTCGAAACACGCCTCCATGTGGTGCCCAAGCGCCTCCCTCGTGACCCTAGCTAGGTCGGTGGTCCTCCAGGGGAGAGCCCCCGAGCCCTGCCTGAGGAGGGCGTCGGGCGCGCTTTCCTATGCGATGGAAGGAGGTTCTCCCTGGGCAGGCACGGGCCCAGAGGGGCCTGCCTCCTGAGGGGCCAGGCCGGACGATGTCTTCTTCTTCTTGGGAGCGGCCTCGGGAAGCCTCCTGCTTCCGCGATCCGGATCTTCCAGTGATGCGGCCTGAAAGGCTCGCTCCAGGGAACACACC
The DNA here is from genome assembly GCF_002162155.2 of Triticum dicoccoides. NCBI lineage: Eukaryota > Viridiplantae > Streptophyta > Magnoliopsida > Poales > Poaceae > Triticum > Triticum dicoccoides. The sequence goes on along the minus strand of NC_041382.1, from coordinate 97,257,011 downwards.
GCGTCCTTCTCTTCACAGGGCACCGTGATGACTCCGCCGCTTCCTGGCATCTTGAGGACGTTGTAGCTGTGGTGAATCACGGCCATGAACTTGGCCAGCGCCGGGTACCCGAGGATGGCATTGTACGGCAGGCGGATGTGAGCGACGTCGAAGTCGATGAGCTCGGTGCGGTAGTTGTCGCGTGCCCCGAAGGTGACAGGGAGGCGGACCTGCCCGATCGGGACCGTGGAGCCGTCGGTGATGCTAGAGAAAGGCTTGGTTGGCTGGAGTTGGCTGTAGAGCACTTGGAGGTTGTTGAATGTCACTACGGACAGGACGTTGAGCCCTGCCCCACCATCGATGAGGGTCTTGGTGACCACCACGTTGCTGATGATTGGGGAGCAAAGTATCGGGAGGACTCCGGCTGTAGCTGCGCACTTGAGTTGGTCCGCTGAGCTAAACGTGATGGCGCATGCCGACCACCTGAGAGGGCGCGTGGCTTCGAGCCTGGGGAGGGCTGCATTCACTTCGCGGGCGAACTGCTTGAAGATGCGTTGAGAGGCTGGGGCTTGAGCTCCGCCCAGGATGCAGGCGATCGCGCGCGGCTCCTGGAAGCCCCTAGCCTCCTCATTCTGGTGGCGGCCCTCGTTTCTCCTTGGCAGCAACGGCAGCGGCGGGAGGCCTGTGTTGCCCTGCGGGCGATCCTCGCGAGGCTGATCCCTCCAGCCTCCCTCGCGAGGTGGGTCTTGCCAACGATCCTCGCGAGGTTGGTCGCGCCACCCCTGGCACGGGCCACGGTCTTCCCAGCGCCCTGCGTTCCTTCCTCCTCCTCGGCCGTAGCCCCGGTCACCGCGGTCAGGGCGACGGCCGATCCTTCCTTCTCGCACGGCTCGGAGTTCTTGGCATTCGCTGGTGTTGTGGGTGTGGAGGTCGTAGTACATGCAGTACCGGCTGCCCTTGGGAGGTTCGGGCTGATCTCTGCCTCGCTTGGTGTCCGGTTCTGCCGCGAGCACGGCAGCCCCCTTGCGCTTCACTTCCTTGGCCTTGAGCTTCTTCTCTTCTGGGTCTGCGGCAGGCAGCTCGAGGAGGGAGAGACGCCCTTCCTCAGCCCTGGCGCACTTGTTCGCCAAGTTGAACAGCTCCAAGGAAGTGCACAGGTCTTCATGCATCATCAGCTCCTCCTTCATCTTGACGTCGCGCACGTCGTCGGAGAAGGCTGAGATGATGGCTTCTTCAGTCACCTTGGGAATCTTGAGGTGTGCGTTGTTGAAGCGCTGGATATACTTCTGCAGGGTCTCCCGGGTTGTTGCTTGATGCGGCGCATGTCGCTCACGGCGGGTGGCCGGTCGCGAGTACCTTGGAAGTTGGCGATGAAGTGGGTGCGCATCTCTTCCCAGGAGGAGATTGTGCTTGGAGCCAAGTTCAGGAGCCAGGTGCGGGCCCCGTCCTTGAGCGCCATGGGAAACCAGTTCGCCATGACCTTCTCATCTTCGTTGGCAGCTTCGATGCCCAGCTCGTAGAGCTGGAGGAACTCCGCAGGGTCGGCCGTGCCGTCGTAGCGAGGAGGCAGGTCTGGCTTGAACTTGCCTGGCCATGCGACGCTGCGCAGTTCGGTGATGTAGGCGCGGCAGCCTGCTGTGGCCACGGAAGGCCTTGGGTGATGGAGAGCCTGGTCTTGCATGTCCCCGTGCGCCGGAGCAGGAGGATGGTCGCGACGTGCTGGAGCAGGGAGCGCCCGGGCAGCTTCTTGCGGGCGAGGGACTTCTTGGCAGCTCTGCTCTTGCTGCGCGGGCACCTGACGGAGCAGATTCCGCCCAGGGGCCACGCACCTTGGTGCCATGGCGTCTTCTTGGGGAGGAGGCGGACGGGGCGCCGCCGGAGCCTCGTCGTCCGCGCGGGGCGGGGTGCGGTGCAGCGGAACGGACGGCGCGGAGGAACCCCCTGCAGCACGGACGAGCTCGGCGACGCGGCCGAGCCATTCTTCGTAGACGTCGTCGACGGGACGGTAGCGCAGGAGCTTGTTCGCCGCGATGAGTGCAGCCCGAGCCTCCATGGGCGCGCGGAGCGCGCGGAACGAAGATCCAGCTGGGGCGAGCGAGGGAGTTGCGGTGCGGCCGTCTTGGCGCATGGATGGATGCTGAGACGATGCCTGCTGCTCGTCCCCCATCGGGCCGGTGGCGGCGTTGACGGCAGGTGACGGGGAACAGCGAGGACGCTCGCCGACAGGGGCTGTCTGGGTGACGCGGGAAGCGAGGGCGGCCCGGCACTCCACGCGGGCCCGACGTGCGTCAGACATAAACGCGATGGTCGGAGGAGAACGGGGCGGTGGAAGATGAATTCCGGCGCACCCCTACCTGGCGCGCCAACTGTCGGATTTCGGGTTCCGGCAGACCCTTGAGGTTCGAACACTGGGGTGCGCGTGGAGATTTCGCCTCCTACCTACCTGCACCCCTCTGCCACGCTAGGATCAAAGCTATGGGAAGAACAGCACAAGAGACACAGGGTTTATACTGGTTCGGGCCACCGTTGTGGTGTAATACCCTACTCCAGTGTGTGGTGTGTGGATTGCCTCTTAGGCTGATGATGATGAACAGTACAGGGAAGAACGGCCTCGCGAGGGTCTGTTCTTGGCTGGGGCGGTGAACTGCTAGGAGGAGTTCAGCCACCTTTCTCTCTCTGTGTGTGTGCTTCTAACCTCTCTAACGAGCCTCTTTCTTCCTACCACCCAACCCCCTTGCTCTGTGGGTGGCTGGTCCTATTTATAGAGGCCCTGGTCCTCTTCCCAAATATTGAGCGGGAAGGGAGCCAGCAATGGCGGGCTAATTTGAAGGGGGACAGCAAGTATCAGCTATCCTGACAAAAGTAGTCTTTGCCTGCGCAAAGCTCTGGTGATGACGCCGTCTTGGGCTCCACGGTGACCTCCATCTCGTAGTCCTCCTGGTCTTGGTCTCGTTGCACCGAAATGGTAACCTTTGCCTGACGCCTCGGTACTCCGCGGCTACGCTTGCCTCCTTTGCACCAAAGAGGAAAGGAGGACGCTGCGCGGGCTGGCACCCGCCTGGCGCCCTGGGTCGTCATGGCTTGCGTCATGGGCACCTCGCGAGGTACCCCACCTTGATCTCTCCGCCTCCTCACGAGCCAGCCTGACGAGACCGTGCCTGAGGAAGCTCCGTGCCGTCCGCCCCGCGAGGCTTGGCCCCTCGCGAGGGTCTTGAGTTTGTATTGGTGAAGATGGGCCGTGCTGGGCCCCCTTTGAGCCACGCCGCAGGCCGCAGACAGGCAAGTCTGGGGACCCCCGTTCCCAGAACGCCGACAATAGGCTTGCTGGACAGTGATGGGTTGGATGAGATTTACGATGTAATTGAGTTAGTTTTGTCAGTGTTTAATCCCTAGTATCCACTATGTTCTAAGATTGATGTTGCTATGACTTTGCTATGTTTAATGCTTGTCACTAGGGCCCGAGTGTCATGATTTCAGATCTGAACCTATTATGTTTTTATGAATATATTTGTGTTCTTGATCCTATCTTGCAAGTTATAGTCACCTACTACGTGTTATGATCCGACAACCCCGAAGTGACAATAGTCGGGACACTTCCCGGTGATGACCGTAGTTTGAAGAGTTCATGTATTCATTAAGTGCTAATGCTTTGGTCCACTTCTCTATTAAAAGGAGACCTTAATATCCTTTAGTTTCCATTAGGACCCCGCTGCCACGGGAGGGTAGGACAAAAGATGTCATGCAAGTTCTTTTCCACAAACACGTATGACTATATTCGGAATACATGCCTATATTATATTGATGAATTAGAACTAGTTTTGTGTCACTCTATGTTATAACTGTTGCATGATGAATGACATCCGACATAATTATCCATCATTGATCTATTGCCTACGAGTTCGTTTCATATTGATCTTTACTAAGTTACTTTTCCGTTGCATTGCTACAAAACTGCTACTGTTACTTTTGCCACCGTTACCGTTACTTCCATACTACTTTGCTACTAAATACTTTGCTACAGATATTAAGTCTTTCAGGTGTGGTTGAATTGACAACTCAGCTGCTAATACTTGAGAATATTCTTTGGCTCTCCTTGTGTCAAATCAATAAATTTGGGTTGAATACTCTACCCTCAAAAACGGTTGTGATCCCCTATACTTGTGGATTATCACGGGTAGCTCGTGGTACTGCTCCTGGAGGCCCTCTTCGACAGTTGGTTGCAGTCGGTTTGGAGCCCCACGTTGATGGGCAGTAAGCTGGGTTTGGCCTCACACGGATCTAGGCTGGGAGCATCGTGGTGGGGTGTCACATTGGGTGGCATGTGGGGAGGTATGCAGGAGGGATGGGTGGTGCTGACTTGGTCGGACCACCTGTCGCCGGCGCACAAATGCGCTGGTGCGCCGGTTGTCGACGTGGTCCACTCCTTCTCCTCCCTCTTCCCCAGGCTGGTGGCTCTTGGCGCTATGTTGACTTTGGTCTTGGCAAACAATGTCGGCTCCGTCGATGGTTGGGGATTGCCGATTGGTGCAAGGCCCGTGCCCTTGGATGGGATCTAGGGTGCCTGGTGGCAGGGTGGTCGCCCTGATGGCGGGAGCTGATGTGCTCGTGGCTCGGGTGCTGGTCCCGACCAGGGGGGCCGGGCCGAGGGCCCCCGTGGCGGTTCATTAACTGGCTACTTGGAGCGGCCCATGATGCATACAAGGAAGATTGCAAAAGCCTCGACGTACAAGACAAGGACTCCTTGTCCGTGGAGGACTTCTCTCCACCGACGTGGCCGACTAGGACTAATGTTATCCTAGGCCTCCGGTACATTATATAAGGCAAGGCTAGACTAGTCGATAGATGATTACAATCTCATACACACACGATCTCATGATAGATCATCGTGTAACTTGTACTCCCTCTAAATCAATACAATCAAGCAGGACGTAGGGTATTATCTCTTCGAGAGAGCCCGAATCTGGGTAAACCCATATGTCTCCTGTTACCATCGCACCAAGGCTACCAGCTCAGGACCCCTATCCGAGATCTGCTGGATTTAATTGCATCATTGGTAGCCATATGGTGAACCTCGTTAACAAATCTCGGTGTCGTGTTCATGTGATTGTTTGGTCCTCGTTAGATCAACTACGTGCCTCGGATTAATTCTAACAAGATATTTTCTAGTTTTGCGGTATACCAGTTAATTGAGCTAATCAGTAGTTGGATGTTGTTGTAAGAAAATTCCTTCTATCAGATTGGAACCGTTGGAAAGTTAGCAATTCACCGAACACCTTTTGAGAAGTGTGATCAAGAGGAAAATTGCAGAAACACCACCACAACTTGAAGAGGAACAGAAGTACTAACATTTCGCTACAGATGCAAGTTTTATTCAGCTGGCTGAAAAGTTTAGCCTGTCCATTACCATTGCACGATCACATCTCGCAGGACACCCATAGGAACGTCGCCAACATCGACGCTCGACGCAAAGACTGCGGATGCTTGCTGTTTCCTACGACTTCGTAGGCCGATGCTCGTCGACGAACAGCTTGATGTCCTCCACGAGCTCGCCGGAGTCGGCGATCTCCGGGAACGCGTGGAAGCCGTGGATGGCATCGGGGTACTCGACCACCCTAACCGGCTTCCCCTTGCCGCGCAACGCCTCCACGTACCGCGTCTGCCAGCCCTTGAGCAGGTCCAACCCACCGACCACCACCATGGCCGGCGGGAACGCCTCGGCGAGCTCGACGCGCTCGCCGCAGACGCGAGCGGCGGGGTGGTCCCGGGTGGCGCCCTCCGGCAGGAACTCCCTCCAGTAGGCGTCCGTCACCACCATCGACAGCGCGGGCCCCACCTTGTCGAGCGTCACCTCCGCCTCCGTCCGCTCCTCGCCACCGAAGAACGGCTGGATCAGGACGACGCCGGCGAGGCGTAGGGATGATGGTGACGCCGTGGTCGTCATGGCCGACCAGCGCTGCGCCACGTGGTGCGTGATGTTGCCGCCGGCGCTGTCGCCTGCGAGGAAGCATCTGGAGAGGTCCACGGGGACGGCAAGGTCGGCGGGGAGGCCGTTCGTGTCGAGGTAGCGGAGCACGTCCACGGCATCGTCGTACGCTGCCGGGAACCGGTGCTTGGGGGCGAGGCGGTAGTTCACCGAGACGACGACGGCGCCTAGCCCGTGGCAGAGGCGGCGGCAGAACGCGTCGTAGGGGCGGGACGCCGCGGAGAAGAGCACGAAGCCGCCGCCGTGGAAGTAGACGACGACGGGGACCGGCGCATCGGCTGCCGACGAGGGGGAGAAGACGCGCGCCCAGAGGCCGCGAGAGGCGTCGACGGTGACGTCGGCGGAGCGGACCCCCGACGCGTCCGGGCGTGGCCTTGCCGCCGCGTGGAGGTCGCCCAGGGAGAAGAGGAGGCGCCGGACGCTGCCGTCCGGCCGGTGCGCGAGCGACAGTGCAGCAAACTGGAGGCGTACCGTCCACGGAAGGGCCGGCGGCCGGCGCGCGTCCTCAGTGCCGGCCATTGCTTGCGCCGCAGAGCAAGCAGATCCGCGAGAGAGTGGTTTGAACTGAGTGGTTTGAACTTTGAAGTAGCTAAGCGTGGAGGGGACAACGGGGTGTAAAATACTTGGTCTTCGATGCGATCGATGGACGATGCTCGAGGACAAATATGACAACCTGGTTCAGGTTGATTCTTAATGTGACATTTTAGCGTGATGCATGACGAGAATGAACAGTAAAAATCATCCTAAACAGAGACACTTTAGACTAGTCACAATGAAGAGTAACATACAATAGTAACATACATATATCTCTAGATTATGCTAGTACCTTCGTAGTGAGTAATAACATAAGTGTGATAACATGCAAAGCTTTATTTATTAGGTTATAGACTCATATTGCATTGGGATATGTGATGTTACAGTAACTAGCTAAGTTACTTAAACTATCTCTCTACACGCGGCACCTCGGTCGCGTTGGGCTAACTGGATTTGGAGCGGTGCTGATGGTCGCTCCTTCCTTGCGTGTGGCGAGCTGGCTCTCGGGGAACACAGATGCTTGGTTGCAAAACTGCTCCCGCTCTACCGCGTGATCACCAAGGTGGAGGTCGAGGACGAGCAAGCCTGCTTGTTCTGGTGGGATTGCTGGCTCCCATGCGGTCCGGTGGCGGTGTCCTTCCCCGCCCTCTTCTCGCACGCCACGGACGTCGAGGTGACCATTTGGCAGGTGCGTGGATGTGGCCTGGCCAACTGCTCGAGGTGACCGTTTGGCAGGTGAGCGGATGTCTCAGCTCTCCTGGAGGCGTCGCCCTTAGGTGCTGGGGCGGACGAGAGGCGGCTCCGCCATGCAGCCACGCCACGTGGTGCCCTGTCGTCCAGTGCTGCCTACAAACTACTGTGGTTTGGCGGGGCGCAGGCTGGCTTTGCGGACATGATCTGGGGGCGCGGGTCCCCTCGCGTGTGCAGTTTTTCTGCTGGCTGCTGGTTCAGAGACATATCCACACCAGAGATGTCTTGCTTCGCAAGTGCATTGTCGCTGTGGAGGAGGTCTGCCGTCCACTGTGCTCGGCGTCCCTGAAAACAGCTGACCATATGCTCTTCGTCTGCCCGTTCGCGAGCGCTTTCTGGAACAAGATGGGTGTCGACGCTAGCGATGTCACGGTGTGCAGGCTGTCTGGCCTTGTAACCGCGGTGGCCGAGTCAGCGGTGGAGTTTGCCTTAATGTGCTGCTGGCAAATCTGAAAACACCGGAACACTCTGGTCTTTCAGCGACAACAGGTGTCTCTTGCTCGTGTGCTTAGGTGCCGCCGAGAGGACGCAGCCCTATGGCGTGGACGGCTCCCTGAGAACCGTAGGGGACATGTTGAATCCTGGTTGTATGCCCTCTCCCTCTAGTGTGTGCGATTTTTGTGGTCTTGCTACACCCTCCTTGCTCTGTAAACTGAACCATCAGTAATCTTCTGGGGTTTTAGCCCCGCTGATCAATATATTCAGGTGGGGGAAACTCCTCCCCCTCTCCCCCCCCCCCCTCACCTCGAATATTCAAAAATAAATTATCATATAAGTAAATTTGTTGAGTTGAACTCGATGTTACCGATGAAGTTACTTCCATTGTGGCTAGTCTTAGGCTAGCCATAGTGGAAGTAACTTATCTAGTAACATAACGCATTCCAAGACAAATGTGCTTATGTGGCAAAGAGTTAATGAGGAGAGAGGTGCTTGTGGTAACATAATATGTTACTGTAACATAACGCACCCCAATGCAAAATGTGTCTACAACCTAATAAATGAAGTCTTGCATGGCACTAAACTTATGTTACTACCTACTATGAAGGTAATAACGTAGACTAGTAACATATGTATGTTACTATTCTAAGTTACTTCCCACTATGACTAGCCTTATGCCGGACGAGCTCGCCTGCTCCTGGTATGAGAGCGAATGGAGCAAGGTCACGTGGCAGGTGGCAGTTATGACTTATGGAAATACAGATTCGTATTAGGGCAATAAATGGCGGATATACCGTAGTGGCACCGTATACTCGGGCTTGACGGAACGATGCATTGCCGTGAAGGAATTCCACCATAATGCACGGGTGGACTGGTGGTACAGATCCTACAGAACGAGGTGTCCAAACAAGTGGTGGGGCTATTTAAAAAAAAAAGTGGTGGGGCCATTTAATACGATACTTACCTCAGGTTGACTGCACTTTTTTCTGTATACCCTCCCTCTGATGGTTATTGAAGAATCAACTACATTTTTTATGGCTTGCCTCCTGG
>NC_041382.1:97243100-97247860 GCF_002162155.2 Triticum dicoccoides | reverse complement strand
TGCGAAATTGCCTCCTGGTAGTTAATTACATTCGGTGTACTTCATACATAAATTTTGAGAAAATGATACGAGCCGGTCTTACAGTTTCTATTCTGGGTACGTTTGATTACATTTTCAGTGTTTTCGTTAACTCTATGTTAATTCAGCTGGCACATGCTCAATATCTACGTGTGAGTCCCACCTGTCAGTAGCAAGGAAAGAAAGGAAAACCATTATACAAAAATAAAGTGATAGCCGAAAGATGGTACTTATACTCTTTAAAAGAATAATTGATTTGGAACCAAAATACACGTTGCATCAAGGTTTGAACAAGGGTTTTTTCTTTTTGATTTTGGTATTTTTCATTAGATTGAAAAAATTTAAGTGATATTTTATTTTGGATTCGAACTCAAGAGTGTCGCACCTCGCCCGTGTCCGGCAGTAGCCACTGCACCACACACACACACACACACACACACACATATATATATATATATATATATATGTATATATGTATGTATATATATATATATATATAGGACTCCTCTTCTGTACTCCTGGGAGTATGTACTCCTATTCTCAATATACCTCATATACGCATTAATTATACCTCTTTATTATTCTCAATATACTTCATTAAATATTCTAAGATACTCCAATACGAGTTTTGTTGAAAAAATATCATCTGCGATGTATTTTTTGTAATATACCTTTTTCATGTACAAACACATCAGTATATACGTAAACATTTAAAAATATGTAGACTCACATGAATTTTTTCATGGAACTCATTTTGGGGTATCTAATAATTACTAATGAAGTATATTAAAAATAATAAAGTGATATAAAAGATTTATCTATGTGATATATGAGAAGCGGGAGTACGTACTCCCAGGAGTACACAATCATTTTCCTATATATATAATCTGGAATGCATTGTACAGGTTTACTGTGTGAATGCGTCTCTAATCACCATTTTTCCTGCTCGATCGGTTAATGAAAAATTCTGTAAGTCCATTTTTGATACAAAGATAAATTATTTCTTAGAAGATGCTCATATGCAGATGTTTTCACATAACAACTTTTGTCCAAGTGATAGGGTGTGAACCATAACGGCTCATATGCAAAAAGTATTGACGGAGAGTTAACGACAACGACATAAATGTACTCAAAAGTATCTGAAACACAAGTTGTAGGATCGATTTATGTCAGTTTCAAGTTTATGTATATATGTGTACATCCAGTGCAAGTTTATGTGTTAAAAGTGTCTTAGGTAGAAATTCACTTTGGCACATGGGAGTATATGCTCCTGCCATCAAAAAATATATATCAAAATTTCAAAAAATTCCGAACACAAATTTGAAACACACATCTCACATTTGAAACACACATCTCAACATTGTATGTGTGCACGCCAAGTTTCATGAAAAACTGACATTTTATACGCCTTGTATAAAAAAGACAAAAAAAAGTATCATGAAAAGCCTTTTTTAACACTAAATTTTGTCTTTTTACATGTGACACAAAAATTGTCGGTTTTCTACGAAACAAGTTTGTATGCGTGTAGAATGTCAAGATGTACGCGAGGATCATTTTGTCCGAATTTTGTGACATTTCAAAATATGTTTAAACACATTTTAAAATCCAGGAGCATATGCTCCCATGTGCCAAAACGCCACTCTCGCGTTACTAACTCCTTGTTGAACAAAAGGTGGAAACAACAATGTAAAAAGGTGTAAGGGTTGTTTGGTTCCTTGTCACACTTTGCACACCTCACCTTAGACAAGTTTGACTAAATTAGATGGATGTTTGGTTCTAGCCACACCTAAAGCAAAAAAAATTATGAGTAGTAAGCCCTCCATGTCGTAGACATAAAGATGTCGCAACATTCCCTAAGGCAAGCCAAAATGTGGCTATGAATTTGAGCAACTTAAGTAAGACAAGTGTGCCAAAAATAATATGGCAATATGTGACAAAGATAGTCACAATCAAAACAGGCCAGTAATGTTTCTAGTTATTCTGCGCGGATATGTTTTTCTTGAAAATATGTTGACGAAGACTGATATACATGCAACAGTGGGGGAGTATGCATTCTTATGCGACGCATGGTCAGCCACAAGTGCGGGGTTTGTAACCATGAAAAATATGGCATGATATTTTGGCAACATGTGCATTTTTGGTTTCGTGAGTACAAGCATTACACGTCCGATAATTTGGATGTGGTCCATGATCGCAATGAGAAGTCGCTGCTACATCGATGGTACACTATTTTGAAATTCCCCATGAAGTTTTCCAACACGATTTCACAAGTGGAAGAAGGTGGCTACTGGTCGCGATGTATTTTCGGATGGAGAGCAAACCCTTCACATTTATTCACTGTTGGACAAAACTCAAAACCAGCCCATCTAAGATAGCATGTGGTGATGAAGAAGGTCATACTCAAGAAGGTAAAGTTTGAGATAAAGGTCACTTACGAGGACCAAGGAGTATGTTTGAATTTGAGATTGATGAATTTAAAAAACTTTTAGAACATCTAATGTTTTTATTTGTGATTTAAATGTATGATTAAACTGCTATTGCTCAATGACCACATGCCGGACATTTGAATAGTTGTATTCTTCTTATTTTTTAAAAAGAGGCGGACATTTGGAAGCGGTATATTGGCTCTCGGGTGTATCTGCACACATGGGTGAACAGTAGAATAGTTAAAATAGTTTTTAATATCCAATTTTTTTTGTGATGCAATATGCTCATATGAAGTCCGTGCCAAATTTTGTAGAGTTTAGACATTTCAGTAGCTCTCAGTAAAAAATACAAATTTCAGGCCTATGAAAAACTTTGGAAAACAACACTTTTCGGATCTCATTTTTTTCATGAGCTCCCCAAATGTCATTTAGCCACAAAAATTTTCATGCACCCGACCCACTGAATCATCCTGGATCCAAATTTTGCTCAGTTTTTTTGAATTATTTTTCTTTTTTCTATTTTATTATTCACTAGGTGCAGATGAGCCAGCGTAGGGAGCTCCAGTTATCTGCAGAAAGTTCATAAGCCGGTTTGCATCTAGATTTTCGGGATTTGAACTTGTTCTCCAAGCGCTTTGAAATCATTGGTTTGGGCATCCGGATCATCTCACCAACAACATCTGCGGCAGTACCAAGTGCAAGCATCCTCAGAGCAGCCGTGCATTTCTGCTTAGCAGAGAAAGTTGGCCGCAACAATCCCTTGTGAGCAGGGCCGGCCCTGACATTCGAGAGGCCCTTGTGCGAACTGAGAAAATGGGCCCTTAACACTACTATCTAATAGACAAAAAAAACTTCCAAACCTATCTATCATGTACAACGAAAATTCATATAAAAGTAAAATTCACTAGCACATATGGTCTTAATACACCACGGTCCACGGATATATCAGATGATTATAGGATTATTAGGATACACGCTCCAACAACCTAGAAGTCTTGTCTTAATTCTTAACTAAATATATATGTGACATTGTTCTCAAATTCTTGATCCAATTTGATAGAAGCTACAATTCCAACTCTACCAGTCCAACCACAAACGTGCATCAGCAAATATCAGGAGCCACCTGACAAATACACAAAAAAGAAGTGAATGGCATACTCAAGAAAAACGACACCTTCGAGTATTTTTGGATGGAAAATCACTAATAATAGTGTCAAGATCAATGTTATCCGACATATCTTTCTCAATAAAGCACCATGGCCAAGCCATTCAATCTCTCTAGTGACATGGTTGATCTCAAATAGTTCTTTATTGATTTAAGTTTTGAAAAAGGAACAGTTAAAAGGAGAGAGAACACCTGAATTCTTGTCTTCACGAATTCTGTTCTTGGTCTCTTGGAGCAAATAGAAGAAATCCAACGCTGCTCCACACTGCTCGCATCAATTCATCATAAGCAGAAAATAGACAAGGGAAAAAATTGAGATGCAAAAAATTACGAGTTGCCTGGACTCCACGTCTCCGCTCTCCACTGCCGGACGGGCGGACCACAGCCCCAACTATCGATGGCCGTCTGCCGGCTGCTACTCTCCGTGTTCCTGCCAGGGCACAGGGTGTGTCGTCGCTGGCCGGCTCGCCTCTCTGGATCCGTTCGTCGGGGCCCTTGGGGTATTTGTAGGATGCAAAGAAATACACTGAAGTGTGATACTAATGGACAATTCATTGATTAGCTTGGGGAGTTGGGGTTCTGGCCTCATAGGAACTCGGGGCAATCAATTGGATTTGGGGAAGAGGATGAGAACGAGAGGGAGACGATGAGTTGGCGGCTGGCGGGGTGTTTCTGGGACTGGGAGCGAACGGGATTGTTGGCTTCGTTCGTGCGTTGCTGCTCGCTTCTTCATGGGCTGGGCTGTTTGTCCTGCGTACAATTTTTCTTTCTATGAATATACTGTGTATTGTATGCACGCATAGGGTATGGGCCCCTGCTCGTGCTGGGCCCTAGGCCGTCGCACTCGCCGCCATGGCCCAAGGCCGGTCCTGCTTGTGAGCTTGAAGTAGTCATCGTGTACCTCCACAATGCGCAAAAACAATAATCGAAGATATGGGACTCGAGAAATTTGAAAGTGTTTCGGGAGTTAAGGTCGACACCATTAAAACCATCCGAAAAGTTGTACATGATCTCACTCCATGGGCACCTCGACTAAAGGATGCCACTCTCATTAGTCACGCCGGATTATGGCGTCATAACCTATCCTCCAAGTTTTTTAAACATATATACCAAAAAAATTAAAGTATATTTAAGCCGGGAGCCCTCCCCCC
>NC_041382.1:97238216-97242524 GCF_002162155.2 Triticum dicoccoides | reverse complement strand
CACACACACAGAGGTGTGCTGACAACTAAACAATTAATTTTACAAAGTGAAATTAAAAAAAAAATCAGGCTGAAACAGCAAATCGGAACTTCTCGAAGCATTTCATTGCTTGGTACGCCCTTCCTCCTCTCTAGGTGACATCCTTTCTTGTGCATTTTTGTGCACATAGGCATGACTCTAATCGTTTTCCATGCTTAGCAAATGTTGCAATGAGAGTGCTGAATGTATACGGACCTGGGAGTATGTGTATGTGTGACTCGGCTAGCAGAACGACCTGCTTGTGCAGAAAAAGAAATCCACGCGCCACTTCAATTTTCATGGAAGTTCTTTCTCAACCGCTGAAGAAATGACCCATCATTAGTTTTTAAGAGCAACTCTAGTAGACCCTGCATCCGTCCCTGACCCGTAAAATAATCGTCAAAATACGGGTAGGGGCGGAAAAACCTGCCCGATCAGACCCCGCATCCTGTCCCGGTCCACCAAAAATTTTGAGGGGCGCGGCAAAATCCTGACCCCAACCCGGGAATACGCGGGTTTTCCCCTCGCGGCTGCGGTGTCCTGCGTCACAGAGAAGCAGTTGGCACGGAGGGACATTTCAGCCCGCACGCTTTCCCCCTCCTTCCGCCGCCGACCGTCCTTACTTCCGCCCACCCGCCGCCGCCGGTTTCCGACCAAATCTACGGGCGGAATCGGTTCGCGGGGCCGCCCACGCCCTCCCGCCCCGAGACGCTGCACCCCCCCCCGATCCGGCGAGAAGAGTCGCCCTCGTCGCTGCCGCCGCCGGGGATCGACCACCGTCGGGCCCGCCTCCTCGTCGCCGCCCGGGATCACCCGCCGCGTCCACCACCGGTTAGTGCGTTTTGTTATGATTTTTGTAATCTAGGTTTAGTTAATTTGACACGCCGGTGCGCATGTAGATGGAGTTGAGCCCGCGCGAGAAGTTCTTGCTCTCCGATTCATTTGATTCGGACGACTCGAATGTTGAGACCATGCTTGCGAATTTTCGGCAGCAAACGTTGGTCATGGCACTTGCTGTGAAGGAGCACGAAGACGAGAACCGGAAGAGGAGGCGAGGATCGACCGTCGGGCGTCTTTGCATTCCTCGGAATCGTCATCTTGGGAACGAGATGTTGATGCAAGATTACTTCACGGAGAATCCAACGTATCCACCGCACCTCTTTCGGAGAAGGTACCGAATGCGTCGATCCCTCTTTGTCAAAATTGTTCAAGCTTGCGAGGCAAATTGTCGGTATTTTACTCAAAGAAGAAATGTTGCGGGCTTAAAGGGATTTAGCGCATATCAAAAAATCTCCGCGGCAATGCGGGTGATTGCATATAGTGTTCCGACTGACTATGCCGATGAGTACCTTCGCATGGGTGAAGATACTACAATTGAGTCTGTGCGTAGATTTGCAAAGGTGATCATCCGTGTCTTTGGTCCTGAGTATCTTCGGGCACCCAACGAAGATGACACAAAGAAATTGATGGCAAATAATGAGAGGAGAGGTTGGCCTGGCATGCTTGGTAGCACTGATTGTATGTATTGGAGTTGGGAAAAATTGCCCCAAGGCATGGCAAGGAATGTATTGTGGCAAGTCTCGTGACGTAACAATTGTGCTAGAGGTCGTAGCTTCCGAGGATTTATAGATTTGGCATTGCTTTTTTGGTATGCCGAGCACTCTCAATGATATTAATGTGTTGCAACGGTCTCATTTGTTTGCTAGGTTTGCTAGTGGTGATGATCCTTCTTGCAACTACACTATCAATGGGCATGAATATACAAAGGGGTACTATCTTGCAGATGGTATATACCCTCCTTGGTGCACATTTGTCAAAAGCATCAAAGAACCCAAAACTAAAAAGCAATGTGAATTTGCAAGGGTGCAAGAGGCAGCCCGAAAAGACATTGAAAGAGCATTCGGTGTTTTGCAATCTAGGTTTGCCATTGTCCGTGGTTGATGTAGACCGAACCTCGTTATGAGATCTGATCTGTTGTTGCGGCCCGATCTTTTACGACACATCACCACCAGCAGTAGTAACCTCTCGCCCACGCATGCGATGTACACGAAGTAGAGGGTTTGAACCTTGCGGCTCAGCACGAGAGAAACAATCTGAACGACGGCACCTCACACGCAAAACAATTTCCTTGCAGAAATCGCAACAAAGAGGTCTTCTAAAGTTACCTTAAAAACTTGATACGGGTTTCTACCCTTGAAAACACATCTCTATCTCATATAAAAATACGAAATATGTATTTGGCAACCCTGTGCCCCATTGCAAAATCGCCACACCACCTGGATGCCGCTCGATCTACATCTCATCCGTTCATGAGCGTTCAAACTCCTACGCCGGAGCGCCGAGCCATGGCCCCGTGAGCACGCCGTCACCAGCTTCAATCGGCCCTGTCATTCCCTTTCACCCCCTCAAGCACTAGCGCCTCCTCAAGTCGCCACCATAGCCCGCTGCTCCGACGAGCAGCTCCTCCACGGCCAACACCCGCCGCAGTAGGAGCTTCATCACCATCTACATGTGATTCCTATCTCCCCTGTAGCGCATATAAAGCCACGTCCTCCACACACCTCGGCCATATCAGCCGCTGATGCCGCTTCCCGAGCTTCGGCCCCGCAGCCATAGGCTCCGGCTGGCGCTGACGTCAAGATAGGACACTTGCATCGATCTCCTTCATCTTTGAACAATAAGTTGTGTGCTCAACTGAAATGGATTCGTAATGAAGAGATCTACAAAATTCATGTTGAAGTCAATGTGATTCATAGCCTAAATCACCAAGTATAATGGGTAACAATTGGGAGTTCTTTTGTGTTTTTAGTTTTCAGTTTTCAGAACATGTTCGCTGGTTGGAGGTTGAAGACAGCATCTTCAGTGGGCTTTAGAGTGAGAAAGGAGAGTTGGGCTGGGCCCATTGGTAGGTAGATGCCTAGTTAGGAAGAGTTAATATTTGGCTCAAAAACAAAGGAAAAGTCAATGTTTTTCTTGTTTTTTGCTTCTCTGGTGCATCATTTGTACTACTGCCTTCATCTTAAAATAAGTGTCTCAACTTTTTACTAGCTCTAGTACAAAGTTATACTAAGTTTGAGATAGTTTTTTTTTGATAGAAAAGTTTGAGACAGATATTTTAAGACGGAAGGGTACATTTTAATATCTAATAACTTGCGCATAAAACACCATTCTATCTTTGACCTAACAAAATTGATGTAGAAATATACCCTCGGTAATTTCTATGTAAATATCAATATAATTTATACACCACAGATCTGATAACTTTCATTCAAACACCATGGTAAATTTGACCCATGATACTATTGCTGAAAAATAATCCCGTTAATTTCTATATAAATAACACGGTAATAAATGCACTATAGACATGATAACTTATGCAAAAACACCGCGGGAACTTTGACCTAGGAGAAACATACACTCGGTAAATTCTGTGTAAATATCATGGTAATATATGGACCGCAGATCTGATAAATTACACGCAAACACCATGGTAATTTTTACTGGATTTTTTTTGTTAAGATGCATAACCCCGTTAACTTATGAGTAAATAGGATAATAATTTACGCTCCGCGGGCTTGATAACGTATGTACAAACATCACGATAACTTTGATCCTGAGGGGTTGGCTATAAAAAACGTGTCCTAGTAATTTTTGTGTAAATAACGTGGTAATATAAGCACCACATAACCGACAATTTACATACAAAACATCATGCTAACTTTTTAACCCGGAAAAAAGTTGTTGAAAAACATACTCTCACTAACTTATGTGTAAATGGTATGGCAATATTGTTGGGGAACGTAGTAATTTCAAAAAATTTCCTACGCACACGCAAGATCATGATGATGCATAGCAACGAGAGGGGAGAGTGTGATCTACATACCCTTGTAGATCGACAACGGAAGCGTTTGGTTGATGTAGTCGTACGTCTCCACGGCCCGACCGATCAAGCACCGAAACTACGACACCTCCGAGTTCTAGCACACGTTCAGCTCGATGACGATCCCCGGACTCCGATCCAGCAAAGTGTCGGGGAAGAGTTCCGTCAGCACGACGGCGTGGTGACGATCTTGATGCACTATTGTCGCAGGGCTTCTCCTAAGCACCGCTACAATATTATCGAGGACTATGGTGGCAGGGGGCGCCGCACACGGCTAAGAATATGATCACGTGGATCAACTTGTGTGTCTCTGGGGTGCCCCTGCCTCCGTATATAAAGGCTCAAGGGGGGAGGCCGGCCGGCCATCATAGGCGCGCCAGGAGGAGTCCTACTCCCTCCGGGAGTAGGAT
>NC_041382.1:97219676-97237880 GCF_002162155.2 Triticum dicoccoides | reverse complement strand
AATAGGATTCGCGGAGGAGGGAAAAGAGGAAGGGGGGCCGGCCCCCTCTCCTTGTCCTATTCGGACCAAGGGAGGGGAGGGGCGCGCGGCCCATCTCCGGCTTCTTCTTCTCTTTTCCACTAAGGCCCATATACCTCCCGGTGGGTTCCGGTAACCTCCCGGTACTCCGGTAAAATCCCGATTTCACTCGGAACACTTCCGATATCCAAACATAGGCTTCCAATATATCAATATTTATGTCTCGACCATTTCGAGACTCCTTGTCATGTCCGTGATCACATCCGGGACTCCGAACAACCTTCGGTACATCAAAACGTATAAACTCATAATATAACTGTCATCGAAACCTTAAGCATGTGGACCCTACGGGTTCGAGAACAATGTAGACATGACCGAGACATGTCTCTGGTCAATAACCAACAGCGGGACCTGGATGCCCATATTGGCTCCTACATATTCTACGAAGATCTTTATCGGTCAGACCGCATAACAACATACGTTGTTCCCTTTGTCATTGGTATGTTACTTGCCCGAGATTCGATCGTCGGTATCCAATACCTAGTTCAATCTCGTTGCTGGCAAGTCTCTTTACTCGTTCTATAATACATCATCTCGCAACTAACTCATTAGCTGCAATGCTTGCAAGGCTTAAGTGATGTGCATTACCGAGAGGGCCCAGAGATACCTCTCCGACGATCGGAGTGACAAATCCTAATCTCGAAATACGGCAACCCAACATGTACCTTTGGAGACACCTGTAGAGCACCTTTATAATCACCCAGTTACGTTGTGACGTTTGGTAGCACACAAAGTGTTCCTCCGGCACACGGGAGTTACATAATCTCATAGTCATAGGAACATGTATAAGTCATGAAGAAAGCAATAGCAACATACTAAACGATCGGGTGCTAAGCTAATGGAATGGGTCATGTCAATCGGATCATTCAACTAATGATGTGATCTCGTTAATCAAATGACAACTCTTTGTCCATAGTTAGGAAACATAACCATCTTTGATTATCGAGCTAGTCAAGTAGAGGCATACTAGTGACACTTTGTTTGTCTATATATTCACACATGTATTATGTTTCCGGTTAATACAATTCTAGCATGAATAATAAACCTTTATCATGATATAAGGAAATAAATAATAACTTTATTATTGCTTCTAGGGCATATTTCCTTCAGTCTCCCACTTGCACTAGAGTCAATAATCTAGATTACACAGTAATGATTTTAACACCCATGGAGCTTTGGTGCTGATCATGTTTTGCTCGTGGAAGAGGCTTAGTCAACGGGTCTGCTACATTCAGCTCCGTATGTATCTTGCAAATCTCTATGTCTCCCACCTGGACTAGATCCCGGATGGAATTGAAGCATCTCTTGATGTGTTTGGTTCTCTTGTGAAATCTGGATTCCTTTGCCAAGGCAATTGCACCAGTATTGTCACAAAAGATTTTCATTGGACCTGATGCACTAGGTATGACACCTAGATCGGATATGAACTCCTTCATCCAGACTCCTTCGTTTGCTGCTTCCGAAGCAGCTATGTACTCCGCTTCACATGTAGATCCCACCATGACGCTTTGTTTAGAACTGCACCAACTGACAGCTCCACCGTTTAATGTAAACACGTATCCGGTTTGCGATTTAGAATCGTCCGGATCAGTGTCAAAGCTTGCAACAACGTAACCGTTTACGATGAGCTCTTTGTCACCTCCATATATGAGAAACATATCCTTAGTCCTTTTCAGGTATTTCAGGATGTTCTTGACCGCTGTCCAGTGATCCACTCCTGGATTACTTTGGTACCTCCATGCTAAACTTATAGCAAGGCACACATCAGGTCTGGTACATAGCATGGCATACATGATAGAGCCTATGGCTGAAGCATAGGGAACATCTTTCATTTTCTTACTATCTTCTGCAGTGGTCGGGCATTGAGTCTGACTCAACTTCACACCTTGTAACACAGGCAAGAACCCTTTCTTTGCTTGATCCATTTTGAACTTCTTCAAAATCTTGTCAAGGTATGTGCTTTGTGAAAGTCCAATTAAGCGTCTTGATCTATCTCTATAGATCTTTATGCCTAATATGTAAGTAGCTTCACCGAGGTCTTTCATTGAAAAACTCTTATTCAAGTATCCCTTTATGCTATCCAGAAATTCTATATCATTTCCAATCAGTAATATGTCATCCACATATAATATCAGAAATGCTAGAGAGCTCCCACTCACTTTCTTGTAAATACAGGCTTCTTCGAAAGTCTGTATAAAACCAAATGCTTTGATCACACTATCAAAGCGTTTATTCCAACTCCGAGAGGCTTGCACCAGTCCATAAATGGATCGCTGGAGCTTGCACACTTTGTTAGCTCCCTTTGGATCGACAAAACCTTCCGGTTGCATCATATACAACTCTTCTTCCAGAAAACCATTCAGGAATGCAGTTTTGACATCCATCTGCCAAATTTCATAATCATAAAATGTGGCAATTGCTAACATGATTCAGACAGACTTAAGCATCGCTACTGGTGAGAAGGTCTCATCGTAGTCAACCCCTTGAACTTGTCGAAAACCTTTTGCGACAAGTCGAGCTTTGTAGACATTAATATTACCGTCAGCGTCAGTCTTCTTGAAGATCCACTTATTCTCAATTGCTTGCCGATCATCGGGCAAGTCAACCAAAGTCCATACTTTGTTTTCATACATGGATCCCATCTCAGATTTCATGGCTTCAAGCCATTTTGCGGAATCTGGGCTCACCATCGCTTCTTTATAGTTCATAGGTTCATCATGATCTAGTAGCATGATTTCCAGAACAGGATTACCGTACCACTCTGGCGCGGATCTTACTCTAGTTGATCTACGAGGTTCAGTAGTATCTTGTTCTGAAGTTTCATGATCATTATCATTAGCTTCCTCACTAATTGGTGTAGGTGTCGCAGAAATAGGTTTCTGTGATGTACTACTTTCCAATAAGGGAGCAGGTATAGTTACCTCGTCAAGTTCTACTTTCCTCCCACTCACTTCTTTCGAGAGAAACTCCTTCTCTAGAAAGGATCCATTCTTAGCAACGAATATCTTGCCTTCGGATCTGTGATAGAAGGTGTACCCAACAGTCTCCTTTGGGTATCCTATGAAGACACATTTCTCCGATTTGGGTTCGAGCTTATCAGGTTGAAGCTTTTTCACATAAGCATCGCAGCCCCAAACTTTAAGAAACGACAACTTTGGTTTCTTGCCAAACCATAGTTCATAAGGTGTCGTCTCAACGGATTTTGATGGTGCCCTATTTAACGTGAATGCGGTCGTCTCTAAAGCATAACCCCAAAACAATAGCGGTAAATCAGTAAGAGACATCATAGATCGCACCATATCTAGTAAAGTACGATTATGACGTTCGGACACACCATTGCGCTGTGGTGTTTCGGGTGGCGTGAGTTGCGAAACTATTCTGCATTGTTTCAAATGTACACCAAACTCGTAACTCAAATATTCTCCTCCACGATCAGATCCTAGAAACTTTATTTTCTTGTTACGATGATTTTCAACTTCACTCTGAAATTCTTTGAACTTTTCAAATGTTTCAGACTTATGTTTCATTAAGTAGATATACCCATATCTACTTAAGTCATCTGTGAAGGTGAGAAAATAACGACATCCACCACGAGCCTCAATATTCATCGGACCACATACATCTGTATGTATGATTTCCAACAAATCTGTTGCTCTCTCCATAGTACCGGAGAACGGTGTTTTAGTCATCTTGCCCATGAGGCACGGTTCGCAAGTACCAAGTGATTCATAATCAAGTGGTTCCAAAAGTCCATCAGTATGGAGTTCCTTCATGCGCTTTACACCGATATGACCTAAACGGCAGTGCCACAAATAAGTTGCACTATCATTATCAACTCTGCATCTTTTGGCTTCAACATTATGAATATGTGTGTTACTACTATCGAGATTCATCAAAAATAGACCACTCTTCAAAGGTGCATGACCATAAAAGATATTACTCATATAAATAGAACAACCATTATTCTCTGATTTAAATGAATAACCGTCTCGCATTAAACAAGATCCAGATATAATGTTCATGCTCAACGCTGGCACCAAATAACAATTATTTGGGTCTAATATTAATCCCGAAGGTAGATGTAGAGGTAGCGTGCCGACCGCAATCACATCGACTTTGGAACCGTTTCCCACGCGCATCGTCACCTCGTCCTTTGACAGTGTTCGCTTATTCTGTAGTCCCTGTTTCGAGTTGCAAATATTAGCAACAGAACCAGTATCAAATACCCAGGTGCTACTGCGAGCTCTAGTATGGTACACATCAATAACATGTATATCACATATACCTTTGTTCACCTTGCCATCCTTCTTATCCGCCAAATACTTGGGGCAGTTCCGCTTCCAGTGACCAGTCTGCTTGCAGTAGAAGCACTCAGTTTCAGGCTTAGGTCCAGACTTGGGTTTCTTCTCTTGAGCAGCAACTTGCTTGCTGTTCTTCTTGAAGTTCCCCTTCTTCTTCCATTTTCCCTTTTTCTTGAAACTAGTGGTCTTCTTGACCATCAACACTTGATGCTCCTTTTTGATTTCTACCTCCGCAGCTTTCAGCATTGCGAAGAGCTCGGAAATAGTCTTATTCATCCCTTGCATATTATAGTTCATCACGAAGCTCTTGTATCTTGGTGGCAGTGATTGGAGAATTCTGTCAATGACGCAATCATCTGGAAGATTAACTCCCATCTGAATCAAGTGATTATTATACCCAGACATTTTGAGTATATGCTCACTGACAGAACTGTTCTCCTCCATCTTGCAGCTATAGAACTTATTGGAGACTTCATATCTCTCAATCCGGGCATTTGCTTGAAATATTAACTTCAACTCCTGGAACATCTCATATGCTCCATGACGTTCAAAACGTCGTTGAAGTCCCGATTCTAAGCCGTAAAGCATGGCACACTGAACTATCGAGTAGTCATCAGCTTTGCTCTGCCAGACGTTCATAACATCTGGTGTTGCTCCAGCAGCAGGCCTGGCACCCAGCGGTGCTTCCAGGACGCAATTCTTCTGTGCAGCAATGAGGATAATCCTCAAGTTACGGACCCAGTCCGTGTAATTGCTACCATCATCTTTCAACTTTGCTTTCTCAAGGAACGCATTAAAATTCAACGGAACAACAGCACGGGCCATCTATCTACAATCAAACATACATAAGCAAGATACTATCAGGTACTAAGTTCATGATAAATTTAAGTTCAATTAATCATATTACTTAAGAACTCCCACTTAGATAGACATCCCTCAAATCTTCTAAGTGATCACGTGATCCAAATCAACTAAACCATAACCGATCATCACGTGAAATGGAGTAGTTTTCAATGGTGAACATCACTATGTTGATCATATCTACTATATGACTCACGCTCGATCTTTCGATCTCAGTGTTCCGAGGCCATATCTGCATATGCTAGGCTTGTCAAGTTTAACCTGAGTATTCTGCGTGTGCAAAACTGGCTTGCACCCGTTGTAGATGGACGTAGAGCTTATCACACCCGATCATCACGTGGTGTCTGGGCACGACGAACTTTGGCAATGGTGCATACTCAGGGAGAACACTTCTATATTGATAATTTAGTGAGAGATCATCTTATAATGCTACCGTCAATCAAAGCAAGATAAGATGCATAAAAGATAAACATCACATGCAATCAATATAAGTGATATGATATGGCCATCATCATCTTGTGCTTGTGATCTCCATCTCCTAAGCACCGTCATGATCACCATCGTCACCGGCGCGACACCTTGATCTCCATCGTAGCATCGTTGTCGTCTCGCCAATCTTATGCTTCCACGACTATCGCTACCGCTTAGTGATAAAGTAAAGCATTACAGCGCGATTGCATTGCATACAATAAAGCGACAACCATATGGCTCCTGTCAGTTGCCGATAACTCGGTTACAAAACATGATCATCTCATACAATAAAATTCAGCATCATGTCCTGACCATATCACATCACAATATGCCCTACAAAAACAAGTTAGACGTCCTCTACTTTGTTGTTGCAAGTTTTACGTGGCTGCTACGGGCTTAAGCAAGAACCAATCTTACCTATACATCAAAACCACAACGATAGTTTCTCAAGTTGGTGCTGTTTTAACCTTCGCAAGGACCGGGCGTAGCCACACTCGGTTCAACTAAAATTGGAGAAACTGTCACCCGCAAGCCACCTATGTGCAAAGCACGTCGGGAGAACCGGTCTCGCGTAAGCGTACACGTAATGTCGGTCCGGACCGCTTCATCAAACAATACCACCGAACCAAAGTATGATATTCTGGTAAGCAGTATGACTTATATCGCCCACAACTCACTTGTGTTCTACTCGTGCATATAACATCAACACATAAAACCTAGGCTCGGATGCCACTGTTGGGGAACGTAGTAATTTCAAAAAAACTCCTACGCACACGCAAGATCATGGTGATGCATAGCAACGAGAGGGGAGAGTGTGATCTACGTACCCTTGTAGATCGACAACGGAAGCGTTTGGTTGATGTAGTCGTACGTCTCCACGGCCCGACCGATCAAGCACCGAAACTACGGCACCTCCGAGTTCTAGCACATGTTCAGCTCGATAACGATCCCCGGACTCCGATCCAGCAAAGTGTCGGGGAAGAGTTCCGTCAGCACGACGGCGTGATGACGATCTTGATGCACTACTGTAGCAGGGCTTCACCTAAGCACCGCTACAATATTATCGAGGACTATGGTGGCAGGGGGCACCGCACACGGCTAAGAATATGATCACGTGGATCAACTTGTGTGTCTCTGGGGTGCCCCTGCCTCCGTATATAAAGGCTCAAGGGGGGAGGCCGGACGGCCATCATAGGCGCGCCAGGAGGAGTCCTACTCCCTCCGGGAGTAGGATTCCCCCCCCCCCCAATCCTAGTTGGAATAGGATTCGCGGAGGGGGGAAAAGAGGAAGGGGGGCCGGCCCCCTCTCCTTGTCCTATTCGGACCAAGGGAGGGGAGGGGCGCGCGGTCCATCTCTGGCTGCCTCTTCTCTTTTTCACTAAGGCCCATTAAGGCCCATATACCTCCCGGGGGGTTCCGGTAACCTCCCGGTACTCCGGTAAAATCCTGATTTCACTCGGAACACTTCCGATATCCAAACATAGGCTTCCAATATATCAATATTTATGTCTCGACCATTTCGAGACTCCTCGTCATGTCTGTGATCACATCCGGGACTCCGAGAAACCTTCGGTACATCAAAACATATAAACTCATAATATAACTGTCATCGAAACCTTAAGTGTGCGGACCCTACGGGTTCGAGAACAATGTAGACATGACTGAGACATGTCTCTGGTCAATAACCAATAGCGGGACCTGGATGCCCATATTGGCTCCTACATATTCTACGAAGATCTTTATCGGTCAGACCGCATAACAACATACGTTGTTCCCTTTGTCATCGGTATGTTACTTGCCCGAGATTCGATCGTCGGTATCCAATACCTAGTTCAATCTCGTTGCTGGCAAGTCTCTTTACTCGTTCCGTAATACATCATCTCGCAACTAACTCATTAGCTGCAATGCTTGCAAGGCTTAAGTGATGTGCATTACCGAGAGGGCCCAGAGATACCTCTCCGACGATCGGAGTGACAAATCCTAATCTCGAAATACGGCAACCCAACATGTACCTTTGGAGACACCTGTAGAGCACCTTTATAATCACCCAGTTACGTTGTGACGTTTGGTAGCACACAAAGTGTTCCTCCGGCACACGGGAGTTACATAATCTCATAGTCATAGGAACATGTATAAGTCATGAAGAAAGCAATAGCAACATACTAAACGATCGGGTGCTAAGCTAATGGAATGGGTCATGTCAATCGGATCATTCAACTAATGATGTGATCCCGTTAATCAAATGACAACTCTTTGTCCATGGTTAGGAAACATAACCATCTTTGATTAACGAGCTAGTCAAGTAGAGGCATACTAGTGACACTTTGTTTGTCTATATATTCACACATGTATTATGTTTTTGGTTAATACAATTCTAGCATGAATAATAAACCTTTATCATGATATAAGGAAATAAATAATAACTTTATTATTGCCTCTAGGGCATATTTCCTTCAAATATACGTCCTGCATACCCGATAACTGACGTACAAAACACCGTAGTAACATTGATCAAGGGAGGAAATTTGTTCAAAAACATACCCCGGTAATTTATGTGAAAATAGCACGGTAATATACAAACCGCATACACGATAACTTACGTATAAACACCGCGGTAACATTTTTTACGAAAGGGAAAAGTTATTGAAAAACATACACACGGTAACGTGTGTGAATATCATGATAATATACAAAGTGCAGATCTGATAACATGTGTATAAACACCTCAGTAATATTGACCAAAGATGAAAAAGTGGTTGAAAAACATACCCTCGGTAACTGCAAATAGCATGGTAATATATGAACCGAAGACCTAATAACTTATGTAAAAACACCGCGGTAACTTTTGACCTTGGGAGAAAAAGTTGGAGGAAAAAATTACGCTGGTAACTTATGTGTAAATGGAATGGTAATACACAAACATAAGACTTTGGTAATTTTGCACAAACACCGCGGTAACTTTTGATCTAGGGAGGAGAAAAGTTGTTGAAAAAATTACCCCGGCAACTTTATTATGTGTAAATAGTATGGTAATATGCGAACCGAAAACTTGATAAGTATATGTAAACACCATGGTAATTTTTGAAATATGGGATCTAGTATGTCGAAACTTCATGTTTTTGTCACCCGCTTTTTGTATGCCACCAACCTTCCTCTCAAAATCATACTCCTAATAACCTACGCTCAAAACATCATGATAACTTTCATCCGGGAAGGGGAGTTGTTCAAACATACCCCCCTCCCCCGGGTTAAACTTTGTGCAAAGTTACCATGCTACACATGCTATACTTATCGTGCTTCTGACGCTATAGTTACCGACCTTCTCATGATATATTTACCAGCTTTATCATGTCAATTTTTTGATTACCAGGGTGTTAATATTAAAGTAACCATGATGCACATGTCATAGTTATCATGCCGCCCATGCCAAAGTTATCAAGGCTAGAATTAACCTTTTTGTGTACATGGTAGAAAGAAGAAGGATTCAAGTTCCATTTTTTTACGTATTGTAGATAATTAGTAGACCTGAGTTCAAGTCTCCTTGTCAGCGCTTTATTTCTTTTTTGTTTCCACCTACACTAACTGGCATAAAACCGGGAAAGATAAGAAAACCGATCTGAAAATAAAAATCAGAAGAAAAAAATCGATGACAGCATTCACAACTCAATCAAAGGGGAGCGGTCGAGCCAACTGGCCTCAACCCTCGAGCGGGCTACCGACCAAAGGAGAGCGATCGAACAAGCGGGTTGCCTTCTAATAGTGGTGCGGTAATTTTCCTAACAGGCACACATGTGCCAGTTATCAATGTCCATAAAAATAACCTGATTTTTACATCGGCCCACGCATGACTTTTATACCCGAATAAACTATCTAGCTCGACTTGGCCCTCAAGTTGGCCCTACCCTTATCTGTTCTGTTAAACAATCGAGAACTCTCCTTTCAAAACAAAAAAACAAATGAGAACTCTAATTTGGACTCTAATCTAATCTTACCTTTTACATCTCGGCAAGATCTCAACTTAATAATTGAACTAAACAAAACCGACTCTACGTACTCTAATTTTTCCTTTTAATTTGGAGCGCCGCTGGATACATGTAGACAACAGGAGGCCCCCAACCACTAGCGCACAAACACAACAACTCTCATGGTAGCAACTTCATGACCTTTGATCTGTTTCCTGGTGGACGTGCAAACATAAAAAAAAAATGGACTTTAATTCCTTGTGCACTAGCACATGTACGGACTTGTAGCATATCAACTCTTCCCTTGTGTACATGTATATATGTTCTCTTTGAAGTGCTTGCATGTTTACTAGGCCCAAGGAAAACAAATCTGTTTCAAAATTATCATAATCTGGTACTCCAACTGCTCTCAATTCTACTCCCTCCGTTTCCTAAATATAAATCTTTTTAAAGATTCCAATATGGACTACATACGAAGGAAAATAAGTGAATCTACACTCTAAAATATGTCTATATACATCCATATGTAGTTTATAGTAAAATCTTTAAAAAGACTTACATTTAGGAACAGATGGAGTAGCACATTAGCATGCATGCATGTCACGCTAGTTAGCTTCTCCTCAAACTCATATTTCTCATCAAAGCTACGTACACACCTCTGGCCTCCAAACCATCAACTTGCGGAAAAGTTTGGCTAACATTGGAAACACTAACATTAGCCCTGGCTGTATCAGTGGTCTGCTCGTTTTTGGGATAAGAAAACCTTGAAAAATATTATGACATGTTGTATTATCCTGCACAATATGATTTTTGAAAATGAGAGAGGAATGAACTTGGAATTTTTCTATGACAATGTGGGTAGTCGTGTCAAACCAGCTAGAGACTCTAACCGCATTAGAGCTTTTCTTCAAACATACAAGGAGATTGAAAATCCAAACACCCACTTTCAACTTCAGTAGGATCTTATTGAGCATCATTGGCAAAGGGCTGGACAGTGATTTATTTTTGTATTCATTTGTATTTGTATTCATGACAAGTTTTGTATTGCATTATTTAAGTTTGCTATGGTGATTTAAATAATTATTTGTAACTAGTAGAATGCCCGTGCGTTGCTACGGGCTACAATGCATATAAATAAATCAAACAAATAATTAAGGCCGTCTTCACGGTCGAAGCTCATTTTTCCCTCGTACGTCCGGGCTTGTTCGGACATCAAATGGGCACCGAGTAGGCTCCCCAAAATTCAACTGTTTGGACAGTCTGAGCTCCCCAAATTAAGCCCATATGTGAGGGAGAAATGTGGTTGTCTGAACTATCCGTCGTGTTATCACCCCACACAGTCCCAATACAAAACCCCACCCCATGACGCACCCTTCCGTTTTCCTGCGGAACCCTTCCCTTCCCGCTCGATTTCATGCCATAGTGGGACATTTCTCACTGAAGTCTTCCCCTTTAAAACCGGATGACGCCCACCTCACCTTGACCACAACGCCTTGTCTCCTATCACCATACTTCCTCACTGATCTAAAAGAGTGATAAGTATGTACGTAAAACTCAAAGGAGTTGATAGAAAAACTTAAATAAATGATGCTATCGGGCCGAAGCTCCGCGTCGGTCCCAGGTTGGTCGTTGGGTCTGACTTGATCCAAGAGACCACGCGTCCTCCGCTGGTCCATGGGACATGGGACCTGCAAACCGGTTATCCCCGTTCCTCCTTATCTTCTTCCTCGATGCGGATCCTCTTGTATCCATTGTTTTTCTCATTATCATGGTTGAGGTCATCCCTTCAGCATCGATATCCTTAAATCCCCCATGACTCCCTCTCATGAATAGGCCGACGACCTCCCTCATCCTTTCTCTATCACTCGCTAATCCCATGGCAACATCTCCTTTACCACGCCAGGGACCTCCCGCATGCATCTCTCGCAAATCCCCATGGCCCCCTCCGGTGGAGGACAGCCACCTGTGCTGCAAAAAGCCATGGAAAAGTTGCGTCCGGCACCTTCGGAACCTGCGACCAGCACCTGCAGAAGCTGCAATGCGCGGAGGTGAGGTCCTGGCAAAACCGGTGAGATGTTGAAACCGACCGTCGACAAGATTCAACAGCTGTTAAGTTTTGCTGGAACATGTGCTCATGTTTGCTGTGTAGGTAGACCACGTGACGTAGATGCTACAGCCGATGACGTTATTTGTTGGAACCATTGGCAAGTTTTGCTGGACCTGATGCTTGGCAGACCCTGCAACGTGAATGCTATAACCGGCAAAGCAATTTGCTAGAATCAGCGGCAAAAATTGGTAGACAGGTAATTTGGGCAACTGCGACGACATGAGGGTCCCCGGCGAGCCGTCAGAGTCAAATGCCCCTCAGTGTGCCATGGTCAACATTTTTCTTCCTCGAACCAGCTCTGCGGCAGGAGCTGCACCCGGGGGTGATGGCAAGCTGCAACATGGTGACACCGTGCTACAAGCCAGGAGAGATCGACGGCGACCACCAGGGGTGGTTCAATGATGTCGACATGATGCTCCAAGGTAGCCGATGGTGTTGCAAGGGGAAAGAGCTATGGTGCGATGTGTCGATTCCCGTCCCTCCACGAATCACCCATGGTGAGCTGCAATGAGCGGACCAGTGCTTCATGTAGGGGCAGAAGAAAAACTTAAATCGAATGGCTATTAGCATCCAGATCAAATGGTAGTGCGTAAATCAGATGACCCGGCAACTGCAGCGCCGCGAATTTGGGCTAGTCGACCCATGCCTAGCTGCCACCAAACCTGAAGTTCGTAAATGTGCTGTCACATCTTGATTAAACATTAACTGAGTTTTTGGTATAAAAAGGTGAAAGTTTGTTCATCATTTTAGCCAAATATAGTAGTATTTATATAGTATGGTAACCCATTTCTTGGGATCGATTGTAGTCAATGGCCCATCCTGTTGCTCTACGCCTCTACTGATGAAGCCTCGATAATACACTTGTTTCTCAAAGTTCTAGGGAGCAGAAGCATTTCCATGTTTGCTTCCCTTTAGTGAAGCTGAAGGTAATGGCCTGTCGTTCAATATTCAAACACCTGAAGTTTTTCATGCCCACAAATACCCGATGATATTCTTATTTTCATACAAAAGGATTTAAAATTTAAACCAAATTTACACCATTTTCTAATTGTTATCACATTTGAGACAAACCAAACTAATACTGAAAACACATATGATATTATTTTTTTAAACAACACATATGAAATTATGAACTGATTTAGACCATTTTTTATAAGCAAATGTAAAATAGAGCCATATGCTATCATATTGTTGAAAGAACACTTTCTGGAAATCAAAATGAAATGAAATAATCATACATTAGTCTCCACGAGTCTCACATATATAGACCATCTCATATATCCCAATTTCGGTCAAATAATGAGATCATCGTCAAGATACATCTTCCTGATTACAGTGCAAAGTAATGCTATATCACAAATGGTTGTAAATCAACAGTAATTATGTATAAGCATGCATGAGATCAATACTCAGGTTGTAGTAGAAATTAGTGATAAACCAATAAATAAAATATGTATACGCATGTAAGAAATTTAGAAGTGCATCTAAGCATAACATATGCAGGTCACATACCAATAATATAGACATAGTTAGTGTCGGAGGAACCCACGAGATCTTTAACCAACAGAAAGAAGCTACCCTCATCCTCTAGCCGGCTGTCATCCTATAACCAGCACTCCATCATGAATATCAATTCTTCCTTTCATATCCTTCCCAAACCTTACTCTTTCACATTTTCTTGTAATGATTCCTCCGAACAAATATCTAACCACACATGCTTTTGCCAGTACTGCTCGCATCATGTTCTCCTGGAATCCATTTATGTAGGTCAAAATGTTCCATTACCAAAAAAACTGGACACTGAAGATTTGCAATACCAGTGTCATACTAATTACTGACATTCATGTGGGATTGGAAGAAAATTCAAATTGCCTTTATTTTTTAGATAAGGGTAATTCAAATTACCTAAATAGTCCCAGTAGACGCAGTGACCACAGTTTACGATGTAGCGTATATGTGTACTGGGCCTTTGGTGCACGACTGCGTCGGTTGGGGCCTCACATGCTGCCCAGCACAGTCCTGCACTAACGAACTTTTGATGTTTCCCTCCTCCAAGGTTGTGAACATGAGTCCAAGTTTTTTGTTCTTCGACCACCAATCAAGTTTAGAATTGGTCCAACAATTTCATGTTGAGATCTGAATAGAAAAAGACATGATGCCATATGAGAAATATCATGGCCACCAAAGTGTAGCGCTTATGAGTTCATGAAACCACTTTGGTGAAGGAAAAGAAGAAGAAGAATACTTAGAATTAGGGAGCAAACATAATTCAAACAACTACAGTCATGCTTAGAATTAGGGAGCCAAGATGACTTCAAGAATAAAAGCAACAATTAACTGAACAGTGCTCACATTAGTGGTGTTGTCCTGCGTTATGGATGAGCTGTGGAAAGGGATAGGTGTTGCAAGCGTCAGCTAGAGGCGGACGTAAGTGAAGGGCACCATGGCAGCAAAACATGGGCTGAGAGGACGAGCGCATGCCACCGCCTCATCGCTGATCTCAGGCATCCCTAATTTCTCCATTACACAACCAGGGATAAGTTATGTCAAATTACATATCACTTTGGCTGGGAGTTGGTGTCACCATGGCTTGTCCAAATAAAGCGCTTACTTCTTTTGGTTTGGAAAGACAACAAACTGAAGAATTAGTGCAGCATCACCCTGCAAATCAAACATGTTTCTTGTTTCTTCGTGCAACATCAACTCTGCAAATCAAACATGTCAGCAGTAGATAATCTATCAGGATGGAGGCCCCTCGTCATTGGTGACATTGTCCCAGCCACAAAACTTCTCCAACAAAACAGCTCCATCTGACAGCAGCAATTGGGTTCACAAAACCAACATAAAAAATCAGTTCTGAATTGATAAACTAAATGATAGCTAAAATTTATACCGGGTCATAGGAGAATTCACACAGTTTGGCAAATATACATCCTATAGTACATACACAAAATAACAGCTCTAGGCATAATAAACTTGCAACTTCTGTTGAACACCAAGAACAAGAAAGAAGCATACAACTGCATCCATTCACCATTGCATCCAGTTGTTCCCTTCAAACCTCCAAGAGTGATGGCGGCACCGGCATGAACACACCTGCACCAGTTCACCGAACCAATGAACCAAATCAATTGTTCACACTGTGTTATGATGAACAAATTCTAAGACATCACATCACTGTAGCAGTCCAAATAAATCGATACATTAGCTTTGAACAAATATTGACATAGATCGAGTTTCTAGCTCAGGGTTGTACGTGCACAAGTCTTGCTTATTGCCTCACGCAGCGGTCTGCATTGATCCCATTGACGGATTGACTGCTGCCATGAACTGCTGCTGATGAGTTTGATTTGGGCGACGGCTGGCCAGGAAGTCCCATGGAAGAGAGATATAAGGGAGAGACAAAGCGTATATGCATGAAATAGATTACTTTACATCGCGACGGTGGCGGACACCCGGCTGACGGCAAGTTGGTAAGGCAAATAAAAATTAAGGCGCTCTAACCGGAACAGAGGAGAGTGGAGCGACCATTACCAGATGGAAGAAGATGCACACACAAGGGGAGAGGAAGAGCGGCATGGCAGAGTAACCCACCGACGGTCGTGCCTCCAGTCTGCCTCCCCCGCGCCCCTCAGTTCGTCTCCACCGCACTCGCTCGAGGGCGCGATCACGCAGCCGTGCCACTGTCTTGCTTCGACGCCGCCGCACGTCATTCCTAGAGAGACCAAGATGGGAGAGATGAGCAGGCTCGGGTAGAGGGAAAAATCTGTACCTCACGCCCATCTTCCACCATCATCCTAAGCCCGCCGCCGATGCTGCCCTGAGCGCCACTGTTTCATCTATCTAGACGCCACAGGAGAAAAACGTGATGGGAAGGGCTCATAGGGTTTGGCTGTCGTGGGTGAGAAGGATATGATCTGGGATTGATCGTCCGTGGCTATACAAGGAAGATTAAAGTGTCTAAAAAAGGAAGATTACAAAAGCAGGAAGGTAGGGAATCGGTCTGCCAGCAAAATTGATCGGCCAGGTGGACTTCAAAAGGGGAGAAAAAAATATGTGGGATCGATGGGAGGGGAGGTCGAACGAACGAACCAACGACGTACGGACTGCTCCTTTAGGAGTAGAGATATGGATGATTATTGTATTATGTTTGATTTGAATAATTAAGTTTTGCTTTCGATTGTTGTATTATGTTGGATTTAATATTTACGGACCGATGAGATGCGGGATGCAGCGGTGCAAAGAGCAGACCCCGCAAAGCCGACACGTAAAAAAGTATATTCTGCGAATATTTTTTTTTATGGATCCGTTTGAGGGGTCTGCATCTGTGGTCGTCTAAACCAGCCTACAAAAATGATTTTGCGCGAACTGCAAACGCGTTTTACGGGTCGACAGGATGTGTGTTCTGTTAGAGTTGCTCTAAGCTGATCTTTTCCCTGGAGCAGGATAAGTGACGCTACATCTTCGTGGCCTCTCGTTTTCGAGCATTTCCCTTCCATGCCAGGCTTCTGTACATTGTTGACACGCGTGTTCGATAGTGAAATGAAAAAAAATGGTTGCAGTTCAGGCGCCGTCGCACTGCGTGTGAACACCGTTTCTTAGAAAAAAAAATCTCCGGTTGAGAGGGATTGCATTGCACCATCGTGTGGTCCGCGCTCGATACCGGCAGAACACGGGTGGCCTGTTCTCCCCCCGCCCCACGTGCACCGACGACCTCGTGCTCCATGCGGTGCACACGCACGGACACCTCACGGCTCACACGGCAGTTCGTCTCAATCGACTTCAGATCCAAAGCTTCCAATTCAATTATCCAAAACGCAATTGATCGCTATAGGCATCACACAGGGATTAAGTTCAAATTATACCCCTCGCATCACGCAGATCTTCTCAAGCATCGGGGCGATGAGTGGGCGCGTTGGTCCCGATGAACGCCCTGATCTCCTCCACGAGCCTGCCGGAGTCGGGGAGCTCCGGGAAGCAGTAGAAGGCGTGGATGGCGTCCGGGAACTCGAGCACCTTGACCGCCTTCCCCTTCCGCCGCAGCATGGCGCCGTACCGCCGCTGCCAGTCCTGCAGCGGGTCCAGCCCGCCGACGGCCACCATCGCCGGCGGGAACGCCTCCGCCAGCTCGGGCTCCGGGCCCGCCTCACCCGTCACGTGCGCCGCCGGGTGGTTCCGGTCCGCCCCCTCCGGCAGGAACGCCCTCCACGCCCAGTCGGAGCGCCGCATGTTCACCACCGGCGCCACGCCCTCCAGCCTCAGCTCCGCCTCCGTGCGCTCCTCGCCGCCGAAGTACGGCTGCAGGAGGATGATGCCGGCGAGGCTGACGGGGCTGCCGGGGGGAGGCGCGTCCGTCCACCGCTGGGCGACGTGGTGGACGATGTTGCCCCCCGCGCTGTCCCCGCCGAGGAAGCAGCGGGAGAGGTCGACCGGGACGGAGGCGTCCGCGGGGAGGCCGCCGGTGGCGCCGAGGTAGCGGAGCACGTCCACGCAGTCGTCGTAGGCGGCCGGGTGGCGGTGCTCGGGCGCGAGGCGGTAGTTCACGGACACGACGACGGCGCCCAGCTCGCGGCAGAAGCGGCGGCACATGCCGTCGATGGGCGTGGAGGCCGCGGAGAGCAGCGTGAAGCCGCCGCCGTGGAAGTAGACGAGGACGGGGAGCGGGGTCCGCCCGGCCGCCTCCGCCGCGGGGGAGTAGACGCGCGCCCAGAGGTTCCGGGAGGCGTCGACGGTGACGTCGGCGGAGCGGACGCCGTGCGCGTCCGGGCGCGGCCTCGCGGGCGATTGCCGGTCGCCGAAGGAGAAGAGGAAGCGGTTGACGGTCCCGTCGCGGCGCTGCGCGATGTCGTTGGCGGTGACGAGCGCGAACAGCTGGAGCCTCACCGACCACGGCAGCGCCGGCGGCGACGGCCGCGCGCTCTTGTCGCCGGCGCCTGTTTCTTGGTTCTTCGTCGTGGCCTCCATGTCTCAGTCTCACTCCTCCCGTGTTGAATTGTGTGGCAGACTGAACTGAAGGAGCCCAGCGCTGCGAGTAGCCGAGTACTCCCGTTTATATGGACTTGAATGCATTGCAAGCAATAATAAAGCTTTTTCCAAAGTGGCTGTTGAGACTGTGACAGAAGCAGTGCATGGCACGCGAGAGAATGGAGAAATTATTCTGAGCTTGCACTTGTATACGGCGGATCAAAAGATATTCAAGAATAAAGCTTTTTCAACGGAAAAAATTTGTGTACAGTACTCAAGATCATGTTCCCACCTTCCTCCTGGACCCAAGCTCGCTAGATCCAGCTACCCACGCCTA
This sequence comes from Triticum dicoccoides, assembly GCF_002162155.2. Lineage (NCBI taxonomy): Eukaryota > Viridiplantae > Streptophyta > Magnoliopsida > Poales > Poaceae > Triticum > Triticum dicoccoides. The sequence continues at coordinate 97,219,799 of NC_041382.1, read as the reverse complement.
TTATCAGCATGGGATGGCTCGCTCTATAGGGGAGATCCCCGACTGATGGTCTCAGATGGTGGGTGCATATGGTCAGTGGCGGAGCTAGACGGAATGTGCCCGGGTGGAAGGAAAATATAAGTG
>NC_041382.1:97207752-97219386 GCF_002162155.2 Triticum dicoccoides | reverse complement strand
GCAAATGCTAAAAAAGTTCTCATCTAAGCCCTACATGCCATGGGGACGGCCCTGGAATGTGGACTGGGTGAGAGGCTCTCTGGCGAGCCCCTTGGCATTGGCGCTAGCGACCCCCTGGGCATGTCGACGATGAGGGGCACAACAACATGTGGCGAGGCTACTTTGGGCGGTCGCGCTTGAACCTTCATCTAGATGTGTCATTGTTAGCCTTGCGTGATGGGCTTGATGGCTAGGCTCTGTGACAAGGTGTGTTGGAGGTTCCAAGTGACAGCTTAGTGCTTCGGCGGCGGCGGCGGCTTATAGTGCCTCAAGATCGGTACTATCCAGATCACAACAGTTCCCTATGATTCCATAGTGGGTCAGCCCTTAGAAAGCTTCTTTTTCCATCGATTTTTGGAACCTTCTAAATCGTGTCCCTAGTTTGGACGCACGACGCTACAAAATTGATACAAGCTGGACGTGCGACAGTGCAATGCCGAAATTACAATGTTGCAAGGCATGCCAATAAATATTGCAACAAGGACGCGCAATGCTACAAGGCTAGTCGTAGCAGGTTCAAGGCTGATAGAAATGCTGCAACGAGCATCTTCGTCGGCGAGTGCAGCTTACAACAGAGAGATATGGATACCATTTTGTTCAAACAATAAGAAAAATGTTTGATTACATGCATATTTAAATGTTATAAGGACAAAGTAGTAGGAGAGAAAAATTGTTGAGATTTTTTTTTTGAGAAAAATTGTTGAGATGGTGTTGAAAAATGTTGCCGCAGCGAGGTAGAAACGCCATAATGTGCCATTTTAGAGGGTCGCTTCTATGGTTCTAGTGGGCTGGGCTGTCTCATCAGAACGACTAGAAAGCCCTACAAACCGGCCCGGCCCACACTCATATAACAGGGTCGAGCCCGCCACGTGACGCCGCGTCCGCCATCAAATAACCACCATAGTCCAAGACAACTACGAACCGCGTACCGAAATTACCTCATTGGACGGCAGAGTGTCGTCATCGTGAGTAATTTCCCCGATTATAAACGCCCAAGTAAATCAGGAAAACAATCTATTTCCCTAATTAGCACATCATCCAACGGTCAAATCGAGCTCGCCTATATCGCGGGCGGCGTATATTCACATGCATGTCGTCACCTTGTGCCAGAGACAGCCGTTTTCACCTCAACCAATCGCCTATGTAATTGACTACTATAAACCCTAATCAATGGCGATTCCTGGCTACAGCAGAGCTGTTCCTCACTTCCTCCCTCTATATAAACCCCCTGCAACCACCGTAGTCCGTAGCTAGCTCCGAAGCTCTTCCGTCCGTTTCTTGGTCTCTTCTCCCTCGCGCCATCGCCCACCCGACAGCCTAAGCCATGAAGCGGGGCGCCGCTGTCCTGCTCGCCGCCGTCGTGGCGCTGCTCCTGATCTCGGCCGTGCGGGGCGAGGACGAGTGCGGGTCGCCGGAGTCGGCGGCGCGCGACCGCGCGCGGGCGAGGCCTCTCAAGATCGCGGCCTTCTTCTCCATCCTCATCTGCGGGGCTATGGGTTGCTCCCTGCCCGTGCTGGGGCGACACGTGCCCGCGCTCCGGCCCGACGGCGACGTCTTCTTCCTGGTCAAGGCGTTCGCGGCGGGGGTAATCCTCGCCACGGGGTTCATCCACATCCTCCCCGACGCGTTCGAGAACCTCACGTCGGACTGCCTGCCCGCCGCCGGGCCGTGGAAGGACTTCCCGTTCGCCGGGTTGGGAGCCATGGTCGGCGCCATCGGCACGCTCGTGGTCGACACCCTCGCCACGGGGTACTTCACGCGCGCCCACTTGAACAAGGACCGAGCCCACGGCAGCAGCGCCGCCGTGGTGGACGAGGAGAAACAGGCTGCTGCTGCTGCCGCCGCCAGCGAGTTAGCGCGCCACTACCACGACGACGGGGAGCACGAGGGACATGTTCACTTGCACACGCACGCGACCCATGGCCACACCCACGGGTCGGCGGCGCTCGTCGCGGCCGTTGGCGGCGCCGAGGACGAAAAGGACACGATCCGGCATCGCGTAATCTCTCAGGTTGGTTAGAGAAATTAACAGATTCTTGTATCCTGTTTTTAGTAATCTATTTTTGACAATAATTAACGATGTTGTATTGTAGGTTCTTGAGCTGGGTATTGTGGTGCACTCGGTGATCATCGGCATCTCCCTCGGCGCGTCTCAGGACCCGGAAACAATCAAACCTCTCGTCGTCGCCTTGAGCTTCCACCAGATGTTCGAAGGAATGGGCCTTGGTGGCTGCATAGTTCAGGTATACACACCCGCACTCCCTTCATTTATACTCCCTTCGTCTCATAATATAGAACGTTTTTCGACACTAGTGTAGTGTCAAAAAAACATCTTACATTATGGGACGGAGGGATTAGTTATTGCCGTGCACATGCGTGTTGGTTTTTATAGTTGCGAGCTTTGTCACAATTTCTTAAAAAAAACTCGCCAATTACAATGTAAACACACTATCACACACACACACGCATACAACACCTAGTGAAGATCAGGTCGAAGCTGCGGAGTACAACTAATAATCAGAGTTCTTCCAAAATAGTGAAGTTATAATTAATACCAAAAGAGAGCAATACATATAGACAAAATATCTGCCGGTAATCCCAAATTATACATCTTGATCAAAACCAAGCATATTTGACCAGTCACTCGTGGAGCAAAGGTACTCTACTCTCTCTTTTTTTGAACACAAAGGTGCTACTCTACTTGACTTGCTTGCCTATTTCTAAAAGAATAGAACAATAGGCCGAGTCTTTCCATGTATGAACTTTTTAACGGATGGCTTATATGCATAACTGAAACTTTGCATGTATGGTCTCCATCAAAAGTGGAAACGCCCATGTAAACAAACACTGGCTAGAACTTGTGCTTCACAAAGGGTGGAATTCTACGATGCTCTTCCGTGTAAAGTTCTAGCTAGAGAACCATATATACACGCATATCTAGATTATATATGTCTGGTAGTCATGAGAGAGGAGAAAGTAGAGCAGAGCACTTCGGGTGGCCTGCAGAACAAAGCAAATGAATCAGTAACTGCATATGTCATCAGATGTTTGAGAACAAAAAATTGACCCACTTTAACAACTCCAAGGAATCCCCTGCTAGTTTTCACCCACTCATTTTAACCAGAAAATAATATCCTCTCAAGACCACGATTAATCATTAGCACCATTCCATCGATAACCTGGTATGTCCGAATTTTGTCCTCATTATTTTCTGACGATGATGCAGGCAAAGTTCAAGGCTAGGTCCATTGTGACCATGATCCTCTTCTTCTGCCTGACAACGCCGGTGGGCATCGCCATCGGCTTCGGCATATCGCAAGTGTACAACGAGAACAGCCCGACGGCGCTGGTGGTGGAGGGCAGCCTCAACTCCGTGGCAGCGGGGATCCTCGTCTACATGGCCCTCGTCGACCTCCTCGCCGAGGACTTCATGAACCCAAAGGTGCAGAGCAGGGGGAAGCTGCAACTCGGTATCAATGTCTCCATGTTGGTCGGTGCAGGCCTCATGTCCATGCTCGCCAAATGGGCCTAGCCGGAAGCCAGAAACATGAAACAGTTTTGCTCCATGACATGAGTCCAGGATATATATATAGATTTACGTATATTGGATCATCGAGGCTGAAACGATGTAAGCTTGGCACATATTCTTCATCTACCCAAACTGGTAATGCCAACCCAGTAGTGTAGGCATCTAAGCAAACCAGTAATGTTGGTTTTGGACCAAGAGTTTGGGAGGTACGAAAAGTGTGTGTGCTTATCACAAGGGAAATCTACATTATGTCGTCACCTTTGACAAGCCTTTTAAATAAACCGTTGCAAATAATTTCTTCAAATAAATGATAATTAACAACAATTACGCCATCCACAAGCCTAGCAAATAAACAGCTAGAGGGATCATCGTCCCAAATACAAGAAATATGATTGATAAAGTAAGAGTAAGGCCATTAGCCTCACATGGACAATGCTTGAATTCCACCTTCCCTAATTGATGTAACCGAATCCACGATTTCTGCAGACACGGCAGCTACAGGATCCCACCACTGAGATTGTCCCATACAGAAATTAACGATCTCCAGACAATCAAACTCCACTACGACTTCATGAATACGAAGAGAGGAAACCATGGCGAGGTCATCTTTTGTCACAAGTGTCCATGGTTTTTTACATTAGCCGTGGACTACATATGGAGTAAAATGAGTGAATCCACACTCCAAATTATGTCTATATATATATCTGAATGTAGTCTGTATTGAAATCTCTAAAAAGATTTATATTTAGGAACAGAGGGATATAGTACTATGATTCCATGACTCTAGCACAAAGAGAATTGGGTCGATTAACAAGTATACATTTCCCGCAAAAAAAAGATTAACAAGTATAGATGCTTATTTGGCAAGCATTGCAAGGTCAAAAGAGTGTAAGTCACGAAATCCCATGCTCCCATTTTTTCAGCACACTTTCACCAGGCGTACCAATGCATTTCCTTCTCATCTCTATCATCACCCCACTAGAAACCTGCAATAGTATTCATTATGTCCTTGCAGAGGCCCTTAGTAATTTTAAACACTAACATTGCATAGACCATAATGCATTGGCCACGGTCTTAATTAGGATTTCCTTTCCACCTAGCGATAGGTGTTTTTCCTTCCAACCCCTAATTCTTTTCAAAAAGTGTTTATAAAAGTCACACCTATCCGCCCCCACAATGCAGGCAGACAAGTACTTATCTGATAAAGCCTCATTATCAATATGCAGTTCATTGCAGATCTCCGTCTTTAGCATGACATTTGTGTTTGGGATAAAGAAGATATTTGACTTACCTCTACTCACCAATTGTCCTGATTTTGCACAATAAGAAACAAGAACATGTTGCAAGGAAGTTGAATTTAACATAACCGATGTCATAGGAAACAAGGTCATCGGTCAATAAAAGGTGTCAAACTGATGGTCCATTTCTGCACACCTTAATCTCATCAACGCCACCAACTTGTTTTGCATGTGACATCATACTTGATAAGGCATCAACACATAACGGGAGTAAATATGTGATAGATGACCCCCTTGATGAATGCCCCTCGTCACCTCGTGGGTGTAAAACTATCCGTCTCCAAAGAGTTATATCATACTGTATATCTAACCAAACTAACATAATTCATAACCAAGTTAATCCCAACTTGGCCATCATAATCTTCAAGAACATCCACTCAGTTCTGCCGTACGCCTTATACATATCCAACTTAACCGCACAAAGACCATATAATCCATCCTTTCTACCTTTCTATTTTCGATTCGCTAGACGAACCCATGTGCCACCAGTACGTTATCAATGATCAATCTGCCAGGTACAAAGACACTTTGAGTTGGAGAAATGATTTATGAAGAATTGACTTCCATTGGGACACCAATATCTTGGATATAATCTTATAAATAACATTGTAAAAACTTATTGACCTAAATTATGTAACCACCTCATGATTATCAGTTTTCAAGATTGCAACAACCGCAGTATTATTCCGCTCCTCCTAAATCACCCTCATGTTAAGAGCGTACAATAGTTCCTGTGTAATTTCTTCTCCAAAAAATATGCCAATAGTTCTTTTATAAAAAATAGCATGTAGTCCATCTCGCCCCGGTGCTTTGAGATCCTTAATACTATCAACAACTATTTTTCACATCCTTCGTTGTGCAAGGAGATAACAGCATATCATTCATCTCAGGGCGCGGTGACATGCGTGTGCAGCTTAACTAGCAGGTCCGGGTCTGTTTCATGAACTTCCGACGAAAACGGGTTAATGAAACAATCAAGAATCATAGGGTTAGCGCATCAGTACCTTCAAGCCAAGTGCCATGATTATTCTTGAGAAGAGTAATTATATTTCTTTTTCTACTCGCCAACGCAAACTCGTGAAAGAATTCCGTATTTATGTCTCTGTTTTCAACCAATTTATCCGCGATCAATAGGGCCAGTGAATTTCTTCTAATTCCAAAAATTATTCAACAAGCCCAGCCACTTCTTTTTTCATAATTTCTGTCTCACCACGCATAGGTGCTTGCATAACTTCCCCAAGGTCCTTTTAGGCGTTTCCTTTACCTCCCAGACTGAGCCGATCAACCAAATGCTTTTTTTAGGGATTCAACCAAATGCTACTTGGCTCTGGCTTTAGTTCATTTCGCAAACCAGTGTACACTAGTCGTACATAATGAGCCAGCCCATGTAGAGGGTCGCTCCTTTGTTTTTCTTTTCTGGTTTTCTGTTAGTTTTTTCTTTTTCCTTTTTCTTTTTCTTTTCTTGCTGCGCAATTTTTTTCCAAATGTATGAAAATTTTCAAATACGTGAACTTTGTTTGAATTTACATTTTCCCCTGAATGCATAGACTATTTTCAAATTCACAAATGATTTCAAATTCTTGAACTTTTCTCAAAGCCATGAGATTTTTCAAATTTATGAACTTTTTTCAAACCCACAAACTTTTAATGAATTCGTGAACGTTCAGTAAATTTGTGAGCATTTTTTTAGTTGGCAAACATTTTTCACACTCATGAACATTTTACAAAACTCTTGAACATTTTTCAAATCCATGAACCTTTTCTGATCCGTGAACTTTTTCAAATGCATGAATATATTCAAATCCACACATGTTTGTCATATTTATGAATGTTTTTAAATTCCTACCTTTTCACAATCATAGAACTCCTTTGCAGAACTGCTATTTTTGAAATTATGATTTTTTTTCTTATTGTGTATTTTTTTGCAAATCTATTTTTTTCAAATCCAAGTCTTGAATAAAATGTTTTTAATAATTATTCAGATCCTTTTTTTTACAAAAGTGCATCACTGACCGGTCAAACGATTGACAGTTCAGCCATCGACGGAGCGAACCAACCCCAATCCGTATCTGGCGTCCTTTGTGGCACTTATAGGCTTAACTGCAAATGGCGGACACCCCTCCGAATGCAATGGGTCGGCAAATGTAACATTGTTTGTCTTTCTTTTCACGAACGGCTTTTTACATCAACTGGTTTTGGGGAAGTTTCTAGAAGCTTCCAACTAGTTTTGTGTAGCTTCTAGAATCTTCCAACCAGTTTTCCTTTTTCTTTTTTTGGACCGGTTTTGTTTGCTTTTTTTCTCTTTTCTATATTACTTTTTTCTATTTTTAATGAAATTTTCTAAAATTCATAAACATTTCTTGAATTAGTGAACCTTTTTCAAAACCCGTGATTTATTTTCAAAACCTGAACTTTTTTAGAATCCGTGAACTTTTTCAGACACATGAATGTTTTCAAAATTATAAACTTTTTTAAAATATTGAACTTTGTAAAAATCCATGAACATTTTTTAAACTCATGTTTTCTTAAAAAAAATACAAACTTTGTTTTGAAGATTGTAACCTTTCTTTCAAACTCACAAAGTTTTTTTGAAAGCCAACATTTATTTCTTGAATATTTTTGAATCCATCAACTATTTTCAAACCCATGAACATTTTTTAAATTTGCAAAAAAATCAAAATTCGTGAACTTTTGCAAATTCGCCAACAAATATTCAAAGTCGTTAAAAAAATCGGTGAACTTTCCCAATTTTGGGTTTTCTCAGATTGTTTATTCGAGAAGAATCAATGGATGTATAAAGTTCAAGAAGCGAATACGTGAATTACTTTTTCTGATTTTTTTCAGACTTTTCCAGTCAGTGAACGTTTTTTTAAACACTGGAAAGCCACAAGATAGATTTGTGCAACGTGCATTGCATGTCCGGTTCAGGACTAGTGGTCGTTAATCATCGTCCCTGGTTCTCCACGCGGTCGACTTCGACCGGCGGCGTGTCAGCGGCGACGCCGGCTGTACGCGCCCGTTTCGATCATTCATATTGGGGAGCCGAAATGAGGCGGGTGGAGAGCGACACGTCACTGCAGACGCTCTGCTTCACACGATGATCATCCTCAAACCATCGTCGGCGACATACATTGTCCGCGATCCGGATTGCAGTCACCCTCATGGATGTATACTTGTCGGAGTAGGTAGGTGCCAAAATCTTCTTTCATTGCTTCAGCATTTGCGTTATTCTCTCCTGCGCACAACGGAGAAAGAGCAGCTAGATGGAGGCGGCCAAGTAGAAGAGCCAAGAAACTGATGGCGGGAGCCGAGAGCGCGCGGCCGGCGCCTCCGGTGCTGCCGTGGACGGTGCGGCTCCAGGTGCTCGCGCTCGGGGCCTTCTGCGACCTCTCGCAGCGCCGCGACGGCACCGTGAACCGCTTCCTCTTCTCCCTCGCCGACCGCCTGACCCCGGCGAGGCCGCGCCCGAACGCGCTCGGCGTCCGCTCTGCCGACGTCGTCGTCGACGCCCACAGAAACCTCTGGGCGCGCGTCTTCTCCACGTCCGCGGGTAAACCCGAGGCGGCGCCGCTCCCGGTCGTCGTGTACTGTCACGGTGGCGGCTTCGCGCTGCTCTCCGCTGCGTCCGCGCCCCTGGACGCGATGTGCCGCCGCTTCTGCCGCGAGCTGGGCGCCGTGGGCGTCTCCGTCAACTACCGCCTGGCGCCCGAGCACCGGTACTCCGCTGCCTACGATGACTGCGCGGACGTGCTCAGCTACCTTGGCACCGCTGGCCTCCCTGCCGACATCGGAACATTTTCTCCTTTTCTCCTTTTCTCCTTTTATTCTCTTTTCTCCTTTTATTCTCTTTAGTTCGCGGAACATTTTATTTTCTTGTTCTTTTTCGTAAATGATCAATTTTTTTAAAAAAATTGATGAACTTTTAAAATTCAATGAACTTGATTTCAAAAACGATGAACTTTTTTCAAATTTGATTTGATCGATGAACTTTTTTCCAAATTCGGTGAAATTTTTCCAAAAATGTTCATCAATTTTTTAAAAAGTTCATCAATTTTAAAAATGGTCACCGGATTTGAAAAAATAGTTCATTCATTTGAAAAAAAAAAGTTCATCGATTTCATAAAAAAATTCATCAACTTTTGAAAAACAGTTCCTTGAACTCGAAAAAAAGTTCATGAATTCAAAAAAACAAAAAAAGTGCATGAACTCAAGAAAAATTCACGAAATGGAAAAAAAAGAAAAAGAACAAAATCGTTCCGAATAAAAAAGAAGAAAAATAAATTAGAAAAAGAAAAAAAGCGAAAAGACATAAGAAGGAAAAGAGTGAAGAAATGTAACTAAGCACATAAGGTGAAAATCAGTCGACTAATGATTAGACAACCCCTCATGAAAGGAAAATTATTTCCTTCAACTAAACAATCCCAGTTGAGCATCTGCCCCCTTCGTGTCCGTCGGATGGACTATTCATCGGACAGTCAGGAGCTAACCCCTCTAACTAGTCCCTTATCGATCAGGGGCTAGATCCTGCAGCAACTAGGCCTAGGGAGGGCGGCGGTGCGCGCCTACAGAGGCAGACCCCCGCGGTGATGACGACAACCAAATCTCCGCCAGTGATGGACGACCTCGACTCATTCAGGTACGGATGGTAGTGGTAGGACAAGGGTGGTGGTACGCGGCGGTGAGGGTGGTTGTTGGCGGTGGTGGTTGTGCTCCCCCGACGTGCTTCTGCAATGGCGGTAGCAGCAGCGTGCTTCTGTGATAGTGGGAATGGGCGTGATGTTGCTCTGTTGAGGTCGGCGGCGACGCGCTTGATGTAGGCAAAAGACGGCGGCATTTTTGCACATTATTTTCAGTTTCAAAAATTTCTGCAACATTACCTATGCTGCAAAAGTTCTTTCACAACATCACCATTGTTGAAAAACAAATGAAGACCGGAAACAAAATTCTAAAACACGACCTATGTAAAAAAATCCAACAACAAACCTATGTTGCAAAGAGAGAAAAAAAATGCAACACAATATCTGCTGCGAATATTTCTGCAAGAAGACTGCAAAGTAGACGAAGACGTTCAACAGCTCGATTGCGTCAGATCCAGTGGCCGCTCAACAGTCTGCAGCCACAAGATAGATTAGTGCAACGTGCGACGCATGTCCGGTTCAGCACTAGTGGTCGTTAATCATCGTCCCTGGTTCTCCACCGGTGGCGTGTCAGCGGCGACGCCGGCTGGACGCGCCCGTTTCGATCATTCATATTGGGGAGCCGAAACGAGGCGGGTGGAGTGAAGTACATATGCAGTAGCCCGCAGCTACACGTCACTGCAGACGCTCTGCTTCACACGATGATCATCTTCAAACCATCGTCGGCGACATACATTGTCCGCGTCGCGATCGGATCGGACACGGATTGCCGTCACCCTCATGGATGTATACTTCCTCCGTCCGGAAATACGAGTAGGTGCCAAAATCTTCTTCCATTGCTTCAGCATTTGCGTCGTTCTCCCGTGTGCACAACGGAGAAAGGGCAGCGAAACGAAGAAATTGATGGCGGGAGCCGAGAGCGCGCGGCCGGCGCCTCCGGTGCTGCCGTGGACGGTGCGGCTCCAGGTGCTCGCGCTCGGGGCCTTCTGCGACCTCTCGCAGCGCCGCGACGGCACAGTGAACCGCTCCCTCTTCTCGCTCGCCGACCGGCAGACCTCGGCGAGGCCGCGCCCGGACGCGCTCGGCGTCCGCTCCGTCGACGTCGTCGTCGACCCCGCAAGGAGCCTCTGGGCGCGCGTCTTCTCCCCGTCCGCGGATAACGCTGAGGCCACTCCGCTCCCTGTCCTCGTGTACTTCCACGGCGGCGGCTTCGCGCTGCTCTCCGCGGCGTCCGCGCCCCTGGACGCCATGTGCCGCCGCTTCTGCCGCGAGCTGGGCGCCGTGGTCGTCTCCGTCAACTACCGCCGCGCGCCCGAGCACCGTTACCCCGCCGCCTACGATGACTGCGCGGACGTGCTCAGCTACCTTGCCACCACCGGCCTACCTGCCGACATCGGCGTCCCGGTCGACCTCTCCCGGTGCTTCCTCTTCGGGGACAGCGCCGGCGGCAACATCGCCCACCACGTGGCCCACCGGTGGACCTCGTCCGCCGCTGCTTCCTCCAATAACCCCGTCCGCCTCGCCGGCATCATCCTGCTGCAGCCGTACTTCGGCGGCGAGGAGCGCACCGAAGCAGAGCTGAGGCTGGAGGGCGTGGGGCCGGTGGTGAACATGCGCCGCTCGGATTGGTCCTGGAAGGCGTTCCTGCCGGAGGGGGCCGACCGGAACCACCCGGCAGCGCACGTGACTGGCGAGGCGGGCCCGGAGCCCGAGCTGCCGGAGGCGTTCCCGCCGGCGATGGTGGTGATCGGCGGGTTCGACCCGCTGCAAGACTGGCAGCGGCGGTACCCCGCCATGCTGCGGCGGAAGGGGAAGGCGGTGCGGGTGCTGGAGTTTCCGGACGCCATCCATGGCTTCTACATGTTCCCGAAGCTCCCCGACGCCGGGAAGCTCGTCAAGGACGTTAAGAACTTCATGGAAACCACCACGTGCGACCATTAATCCGCTGTGTAGTCGACTCAGCTCGTATGCAGCCTCGCCGGCGAGAGCTCCATCGCGTCGGATGCGAGGGAAATCTCACTTTCGGTATTGCTTGCACGTAGCGTTGCGTGGATGTGCCATTCCTCTTGTTTGCAGGTGCTTCTCCACCGATAATACTACATTTACGTCAAGCTACGAGCAGTTTACGTAA
>NC_041382.1:97185716-97207198 GCF_002162155.2 Triticum dicoccoides | reverse complement strand
GGCCCCTCCCATCCCTTTTGATTCAATCCTAACTATTCATGTTTTCTGTTACCTAGAAACCATACGTTAGAGCATCTCCAACAGCCGCGCTAAGCGCCGCGCGCAAAAAACCTGTTTGCCGCGCGCGCTTCGGCTGGTTTAGCGCGCCCGCCTGCGCTGACTCCAGCAGCCGCGCTATAATGCAGCGCGCGTGCGCCGCTCCAGCAGAGCGCAAAAATACAGCGCGCGCGCGCCGCACAAACCACATATACATGAGCAAAAATGATCAAACAAACAAAATAAATCAACAATAAATAGTTCAATTTCGTTATCATTACAACTCAAACAAATAGTTTATCGTTCAGTACAACAAATGCAATAAACACAACAAATAGTTCATGAACAATACAATGTCGAATGCAGATATCACCATGCTCTTTGTCGTTCATGCCATGCTCACCACTCTTCAATCAAATCATTCTGAAGTTTATTGTGCGTTGCGGGACGCCGAATGGCATGATAGGAGGCAATAAAACGGGCTACCCTTTCAGCCCTCCGTCGCACTTGCACGGGATATCCCAAGAGCTCATACTGTGAGTAGTCTAAATCTTGGCCACGCTCATTCTCGATGATCATGTTGTGCATGATCACACAAGCGTGCATAATGTACCAAAGCATTTTTTGATCCCAAAATCTAGCCGGTCCTCTCACAATAGCAAATTGGGCTTGCAAAATCTCAAATGCCCTCTTCACATCTTTTCTAGCCACCGCATGAGCATTGTGGAAGTCAAGATTTTTCTTACCTTCCGGCTTTTTCAACGGCTTCACAAAGGTTTGCCACTTTGGATAGATGCCATCCGCTAGATAATAGCCATAGTTGTACGTACGGCCATTTGCTACAAACTGCACCGGTGGCACTCGCCGTTTGCAATCTTATTCATCAGTGGTGACCGGTTGACAACATTGATGTCATTCAAAGATCCAGGCATTCCAAAGAATGCATGCCAAATCCAAGTCTCCCGATCGGCCACCGCTTCAAAGATTATAGTGGAACCCTTTTTTTGGCCGTGGAATTGCCCATGCCATGCCTTTGGACAATTCTTCTAACTCCAATGCATGCAATCTATTGAGCCAAGCATGCCAGGAAAACCGCGAGCTTTGTTCATCGCCAATAGCCTTGCGACGTCTTCAGCATTGGGAGATCTCAAATACTCCTCGCCAAACACTTGCACAATTCCCACTGCAAAGCGCTTGACACACATGATGGCTTGGCTCTCACCCATAGCCAAGTGATCATCAACAAGATCAGCCAGTATACCGTATGCCAACATACGCAAAGCGGCTATCACCTTCTGAAAGGTGCTATGCCCGAGCTCTCCGGCGGCATTCCTCCTTTGCTGAAAAAAATGGTCATGGCTGGCTAGTTTCTCTGCAATGCGCCTGAACAACTCAGTGCTCATCCTAAACCGGCGACGAAAATACGACTCGGGGTATATGGGATTCTACGCAAAATAATGCCTGATCAATCTGTTGTGGGCATCGATCCTATCCCTCCAAATTTTCTGCCGACCCATAACCGAACCACCGTGCTTCGGTTTTTTATATATGCATAGCTAGGATCATTGCAAGATCTTCCTCCTCTTCCATATCAATTCTTCTTCGGAAGAATCATACGACGAACTCATCTACAATGTTCAATACTATACTATAAGAACTACAATTCAAACATGCATCAAATTCATGAAGTTTGAGCAATACATACCTTGTAGGCGTTTTGTCAAACACCTTGCGGGCGCGGCGCGGCAGCGAGCGCTCGGGCGCTGTTCCTCAGACGACGAAGGCGCGCGAGCGCCGGCGGGACTAGGAGGGGATGGGGCGGAAGCGCGGGCGCGCGGGGATAGGCCGGGGAAGCCTGAACGGTCGCCGGGGGGCGCGGGCGGCGGCGGCGGCGCGGCCGGACGGGGGGTGGAAGTGAGAGAGGAAGTGCGGGCGCGAGCGCTGGAGTGTGCCGCGCGCTGTAGCGGGCGCCCGAAATACGCCGCGCGGGTAAGTGTTTTCAACCGCGCGCCCAACCCGTTATAGCGCGCGCGCCGTTTTTGCGCGCCCGCTGAAGCGACCCGCTGCGTTGCGCACGCGCTAAAACGGCCTAATTTGCGGCGCGGCGCTAGTTTAGCGCGGCTGTTGGAGATGCTCTTACTTTAAGTAGGTCTAGTATTACTCAGAGTTTGAGTTGATCGTGGTGCATGCAACAAAGCTTTTTCTTAGGAATACGTTTGTACCTGACGCACCGGCTGAACTTTGGGTCGACGCACGTGAGACGTTGGAGGGAATCGTATGGCATGAGCACGTGCTGGCCCCACCTTATCTCTTTGTTGTTCCCTCCCCACCTTGTCTCTTTCTCCTCCACTCGCATTCCTCCCCCACCGGCTCGCTCTCCCCTGGCCTCTGCGGGAACTGCTCGCTAGCGAGCTGCTACAACACGCGACCGGGTACAAGTCATGGCCATGACAGGCCGGCCACTTCCTCCGGCGCCAAGTCATGGCCACGCACACACCCCCTGGCGACGCCGCCGCTTGCACAAAGACGCGACCATAGGCTCACTCTTCCCTGAATCGCTCCGCCATGGGGCAATGGACGGCGATGGAGGCATCGCAGACAGCCATGCGCCTTCATGCTGCAACCGCTTACAAAAAAGCTTCAAACCCTAGATAAAAAGCTTCAACGGGATGTAGAGAAAGCTACAAGCGATCAGTGCCAACGCAGAAAGCTACAACCGTCAACATAAAATGCTACAAGCCTTCGATCAAAAACCTTCAATTGAAACATCAGAGAAAGCCTTAACCAAGCGTTGCTTAAAAAAAGAAATAGGTGCAACCATTGATAGAAAAACTTTGACCATAGTTGAGAAAAGCTCCAACTATTGAGAGAGAAAGCTACAACCAGACACCGGGCAATTAGAAAAGTTGCAACCATGATAGAGAATGCTTCAATCGTATGTGTGAAAAGCTTCAGTCGACGAGGGGAAAATCTACGACCAGCGAGGAGGCAAAAGTTTTTGCTGCAACCGTATCGTTGTTTTGCTACTACGGGCGACCTTTTTTGCCACATCCATGCGAGCGGAGCTCGCCCTGCGACGGCGGCGACATTTTTTGTTTTGTTGCAACCGTCGATGTTTTTTGCTACTATAGGCGATGTATTTTGCTACATCCATTCAATTATTATTTTACTGGTGGTCGTGGACCACGCAATTCGTGTAGCAAGCTTTGACGGCGGGCGGCGCTGCTACATCCATGGAGCGTAAATGGCAGGAGTTGCACCCGATCTATGACGGCGTTGCAATCAGGTTGAGGCGGAGCTGCACGAGGGGGTTGTGAGGCGTCGGGTGCGAGCGGCAGAGGGGTTGTATGGTGTCGGATGCGAGCGGCGACCGTCGCCCTCGCGGAGCTGCGCACGAAGGCGAAGGCGCGTGGGGCAGAGGGGTAGAGGTGCGTGGGGCAGAGGGGCGGAAGCGCACACGTCGGAGATTGAAGACGACTCAGGAAGGGGGAAGGTGCCAGATTAGATGGCTATAAGACCCGCCGACACCTAGCACTGCCTTTTATTTATGAGCAATGCTACATCTACCTAGGGAGTTACGAAAATCTTACGCGGTTAGCCAATCGGCAGATTGTGATTGGGACTAGGTCGAGGAGAGGCTCACCCCCCCGAAAATCAGGAGGGAAAAGAGAATTAGTGATGGAGTGTCACGTAACTTCCTTCGTAGGTGTAGGATTATTAATTTTATAAAAAAAGAAAGAAAACTTTTCGGTCATTTAAGATAAAATATGGTACACCTATGTTTTTGTTAAGCATAGGTACATGTGGTACACCTACGTCTCTTTCTGGGTGCAACATTGTTTTTTTTTTGCGAAACTAGGTGCAGCATTGCTCATCAAAGATATAGCAAATCTGCACGAATTAAAGCTTGATATTTTGTTTCGGGGTTTGGGATTTGAGGTTGAGTTTGTCTAGGACACATCTAGATGTGACATAATTATGTTACATCTAAGTTGATGTTCACTCTATTAGTGGTATTTTTTTGTCTTAGTTTTTTTATTTCTTGTTGATGCATTATATATTTGTGAAAGATCAGATGTGACATACTTAAAAATAATCTAGATGTAAATTAGATAAATTGTTTGAGGTTATGGGTTTTGTGTGCCTAAATTTAGATATGAACTAGTAGTATTCTCTAACATTAGGTGCCATCACTGCCATGTCCCCATCACCCATGCCACATGTTGCACAAAGAAAATATCGAGATGGCAACTCGAACTTATACACCACAGTGTAATAATTTAACAGACGCGGCTGCTCGCAGCGACTTCGACAGTGAAATAGGCTATCAGCCAACAATATAACATCAGCAGAGACGGGGACGTACGAGATCCACGACGAGTTGTCCTAATCATCGTCTCTAGTTCTCTAGGCGGTCGAGCTCGGCGCGGTGCTCTCCACGAACGCCGAGATCTCCGCGACGAGCTTGCCGGTCTCGGGCAGCGCCGGGAAGAAGTAGAAGGCGTGTACAGCCTCCGTGAACTCCACCACGCGCACCTCCTTGCCCTTCCGGCGCAGCATGCCGGCGTACCGCCTCCCCCAGTCCTGGAGCGGGTCGAGCCCGCCGACGACCACCATCGCCCGCGGGAACGCATCCGGCAGCTCCGGCTCCGGGCCGGCCTCGCCCGTCACGTGCGCGGCCGGGTGGTTTCGGTCGGCGCCCTCCGGCAAGTACGCCTTCCACCAGAAGTCGGACCGGCGGAGGTTCACGATCGGGGCCACGCCCTCCAGCGCTTGCTCCGACTCGGTCCGGTCCTCTCCGCCGAAGTAGGAGGACAGGAGCAGGAGGCCGGCGAGGTGGACGGCTGGAGGCGTTGTCGCGGGTGCCGCCGTCCAGCGCTGGGCCACGTGGTGCGCGATGTTGGCGCCGGCGCTGTCGCCGGCGAGGAAGCAGCGGGAGAGGTCGACGCGGACGGGGACCTCGGCGGGCAGGCCGGTGGTGGCGAGGTACCGGAGGGCGGCCTCCCCGTCGTCGTAGGCCGCGGGGTAGCGGTGCTCGGGCGCGAGGCGGTAGGTCACGGACACGACGACGGCGCCCGTCTCGCGGCACATGGTGCGGCAGAGCGCGTCGTAGGGCCGGGTGGCCGCGGAGAACACCGTGAAGCCGCCGCCGTGGAAGTAGACGATCACGGGGCGCGGCGACGCGTCTGCCTCCGCCCCCGCCCCGGCCGTAAAGTAGACGCGGGCCCGCACGCCGGTGGACGCGTCGACGGTGACGTCCACGGAGCGGACGCCCCCGGCGTCGGCGCGCGCGGGGTTGGCGGGCGCCTGGCGGTCCACGAGCAGCGAGAAGAGGAAGCGGTTGACGGTGCCGTCCCGGCGCTGCGTGGCGTCGACGGCGGCCTCGAGCGCGCGCAGCTGGAGACGCACCGCCCACGGCATCGCCACCACGCGCGCCCGGAGCTCCCTGCGCGCGACGTCGCTGGCCATTCTCTCCGTTGCGCTGGGGGGCTAGCTCGGCCTCTGCCTTTATCGATTCTTCTGCCGGTGTTTGTGTCTGTCATCACTACAGTGACAAAGACAACGTCCGCGTCATGCAGCCACGAGTTAATTGTACACAAGTACTTTCTCCGTTTCAAAATTTCAAAATAAATGACTCAACTATTTTGACTCTATTTTGAAACCGATAGAGTACCACAATTAAGACATTACATGTACATTGGTATCATTTTTGCTAATTTTTACATGTCAGGAGGCTGATAGTTGCAAAAAGTCTAATCCGCGTATAAACATGTATTGACAATGTATCTGACCAGCTGGACCCGCTTGTCAGGTGCCGACACGGCATGTTCTTTTGCAAAAAAACCCTCTTATTTTGTGAGAAAAAGGCTCCTGAGAGCTCGCGCGCTAACAACCAAGCCACACACGAGCTAGCGTTGTAGTGCATGCGTCTACTCTTTTGTATTTCTCTCTTCGTCCCAAAATTCTTATTTTAGATTTGTTTAAATACGGATAGAGTATGACGCAAACGCTGGGCCAGCCCACCGATGTCTGCATTTTTCTTTTCATTTCGCACTTAACTTGCCCGCGTGCTGGGCTCGTTCGTTGCCCCGATTACTATTCCTTTCATTTCTCTTATGCTTTCAAATACGCATGAACATTTTTTTAATGTACGCTGAGCACTTTTTCTGCTTATAGTGAACATTTTTCAATGCAAGATGAACATTTCTTTACAACCGGTTAACATTTTCTTAATAAAATGATTTTTTGGTAATATCCATTGAACATATTTTAAATGCAAATTGAATATTTTTGTGATTTATGTTGAATTTTTTTCTTAAGATATGGTGAACATTTTACATAATGCATAGTGAACCTTTTTAAATTTATGGTGAACATTTTATTAATACAGGATGAGTTTCAAGAACTTTTTGCCCCGATTCTTAATCATTCTTGCATTCAATGCATTAAAATTGAAATATGATATTAAATGCATTAAATTTTAGAAACATGCCACAGAACATGTATTACAAATAATTTTGTAATCATAATAAACTTTATAAATGCATTAACACTGTTCAACTTTTATTAAAAGATCAACATGTTTCTGGAAATGCAAGAATGATTTTGCACAATAAGTTTTTAATACATGCTGAACATTTTTTGAAATACAAAAATTTCACCATGTATTAAGAACATATTCACCATAATATTCTTGAAACTCATCGTGTATTAAGACAATGTTCACCATAAATTACAAAACAATCACTGCTACATTAAGTAAAATGTTCATCTATTTTAAGAAAATTGATCAACCTATATTACAAAAATGTTCAAATTGCATTTAAAATATGGTCAACGTTCATTATAATGGAAAAAATGTTAACCGTTTGTAAAGAAAAAGTTGACAACCTGTATTAAAAATAATTGTGTAATCATAATAAATTTTAGAAATGAATTAAAACTGTTCAACTTTTATTAAAAATATAAACGTGTTTCTGGAAATGCTAGAATGATTTTACGCAATAAGTTTTTAATACATGCTGAACTTTTTTTGAAATACAAAAAATTCACCATGTATTAATAAAATATTCACCTTAATATTCAATATAAATAAAAAATTGTAATCATAATATTCTTGAAACTCTTTGTGTATTAAGAAAATGTTCACCATAGATCAAAAAAAGTTCACCGCGCATTATGAAAGCATAAGAGAAATGAAAGGAATATAAATCTGGGCAACGAACGAGCCCAGCACGCGTGCCAGTTAAGTCCGAAAAGAAAAAAGATATGCAGGCCTCGGTGGGCCGGCCCAGAGTTTTTTGCATAGTATAAAAGAAATGACGCCTGTAGTACAATGCGTGCTCCGCGGTGTCATATTTGTTAGCGCGCGACGCATCTATACGGTAGGTCGCCTTGTTTTTCTGTTGTTCTATTTATTTGTGGAAGTGGACGGAAATTTTCAAACCAGTCTGATTCGATGGTGAAAATTGCGGACGAAAAAAAGCCTCTCAGGAAATTGGGCGTCTATGTGATTACATAGAAAGCAAGGGAGTTTTCTGCAAAAGACATGTCACATTGACACCTGACGGGCAGGCCCCAGCGCCTTGTTTTTCTGTTGTTCTATTTACTTGTGCAAGTGGACGGAAATTTTCAAACCAGTCCGACTCGGTGGTGAAAATTGCGAACGAAGAAAAAGTCTTTCAGGAGCCTTTTTCTCGCAAAAAATTGGGCATCTATGTGATTACATAGAAAGCAAGGGGGTTTTCTGCAAAAGACATGGCACGTTGACACCTGCCGGACGTGCTCCACTGGTCAGACACACCGTCAATACACGTTTATACACAATTTAGACTTTTTAATAATTACTAGCTTCAGACTTGATACTGACACTGATGATATTTCCATGTAATTAACTCTGCAGCGACTAGCAGGTCCCAGATAGCCGAACACCGCAGTGGCATTGCCTCTGCTACTACTCCTAGCTGCTAGCTCGCTCGCTGGACCCTCCTTATCTTCTCTCAGATTTTCCAGCCGGCAGTGCGAGCGACACGCAGGGCGCAGATGGCCAGACACTACGAGGGGGCATGTACGGATGTGGTAGCAGCAATGGCGATTTGGCGACATCGGCCGAACGCGACGGTAGGTGCGGGCTCCGGGTCACGTACGTATCGTTTTGGTGATCTTTCTTCGCTCGTACTTGCATGATTGGTGACTGTCGAGGCTGCCATCGCCATGGTCCCGTACGTGGAGAAGAAGACGTGTGTGGGCACAGCTAGCAATGGAGGACAATGTGTATCACGGTAGATGGAGATATTTCGACAGGGTACAGCTGCCAACAACAACGCACGTGCACGTGCTCGTGCCGCGCAAATCAGAGTGCACCGCCGTGAGTTATGTAGCAGCTGGGGTGTCAAACCTCGAGATGTGCGGGCGAGCTCTTCGAAGACGCCTTTAAAAAGCATCGTCAAAGGATATGTCTACTGAACCAAGACTTTCTTCCAAAGTCACCCGCGTCATGCCCGCAGAAAAAGTCCGGCCACACCAACACCTTCATGATAACTCTAGAACAAACAAGCCACTGTCTAGTGGAGAGAAGAAACTCTTTGACGACTTCTCCAAGAAGCATCATTGTTGTTATCCTTCTATCCCCATCAAATCAAGGCTTTCGTCCAGAGCTCTACGCATCTTCACTACCCGAGCTCTACGCATCTCCACCTACCCGAGCCCCGGGGAAGAAGCCAACCGCTACCGACAGAGGACAACCCCATGCTAGAAGCAGAGCAACGACACTGGAGCAGAGAACCCGCCGATCAAGCCGCACGACACCAAAGAGACGAGCAGGCACCGACAAACATCACAACCCGGCTACCGCGTACTATCACCGCCACCATCCACCACATGAACTGGATCTGCGAGGATGTTAGGGCATCTCTAATGATGCGCATCAAACCGCCCGTAAACGTTCGAACCACATTGTTCAGACACTTTGTGCCCTATAACGTCATCCATCAATCGTCCGCGTACCGGTCCGCATGTCCGAATTCGTGCAAACCGGAAGCAAACCCGTGGGAGGTTTGCGGACGTCCGGACAACCGCCACATCGGACTCTGACACCCCCGCCCCACACAAAAATCACACACGACCCCTGCTTTTCTCACTCTGTCCCTCCACCCCTGTTGTGTATCTGCATAGTTCGAGGCCGTCGTTGTACTACGCATCCTGCCACTTAGGCCTTCCCGGACCTTCACCGCACCACCCGGGAGCCAGCCAACTTGCCTACGCCTTCTTTCCACCCTTGATTCGGCCACTGCCCAGGTACCCTCTGCCTCTGCATATTGTTGTCCATGGCAGACACCATGTCCGACAAGTGTTCGGTCAAATCCATAGCCAAATTATTGACGTTTTTGTTGTTTACTTCAAAGTAAACGTGATGTACTCCCTCCGTTCCTTTATATAAGGTGTATTTGTTTTTTGATAAAATACCACAATGTAAGGTGCACTTCTTCTAATTACTCGAAATTCCACCTTTGGCCCTCTAAGAAAAAGGAAAGTATTTCTCTCCCGATTGCATGTATCTCTCTTGTAAAGAAAAAGGAGGAAAGTATCTCTCTCCCGATTGTGTGCATCTCTTGCTTTCCTAGCCTAAATGATTTACTTGCCACTAATCAATGATTTAGCCAAGCTTAATTTTGTCCTAACTTGTGTAAAATTATGTGCCTTGGTCACCGTGCTGGCAATTATACACCTTACATAAAGGAATGGAGGGTTCGTTTGCAAAGTACTTCTACGTCGAGTTCATGTATTCATCCTCGTCAGATGAGGATGAATATGAGAATGAATCGGCGGTGATGCATGCGGTTATCGAAGATGCACAATGCACAGATAAGCATGTTGTCAATTTCAACGGATCAAGCAAGGGGCATCGAGTGTTGAATCTTAAGAGGGCACGATGGCATATGATGTTGATGGACGACTAGTTTGTCCCTGATGCGATATTTGAGTCCTTTTTTCTGCCGTCGATACTGGATGCGCTAAACTGTGTTTGATTGCCTTCGTGTGTGGGCCTATGATGAGTACTTCATATTGAAGAAAGATGTCATTGGAAACATTGGATTTTCTGACTATCAAAAGTGCATTGCTACATTGAGGATGCTTGGCTATCGCACGACCACACCTTCCTTGGACGAGTACCTCCGGATGTCTGAAACCACATGTCTCGAAGTGCTAGCAAGGTTTGCTACTATAGTGGTCAAGGTGTTGGAATTTGTTGCATTTTTTATTAAATTGTCATGGTACACTCCAAGGCCACCACCGAACTAAGTAGCTAACACATGCCGGTTGTACATGAAATGAAGTCTTGCAAAGCTTATTTTTGTGACCTTCTTTTAGCTAGTTCGTGTGAGATTTTGATATGTTAGACGAGCATTATGTGTGTGGGGGGGGGGTGTTGGAAATATGCCCTAGAGGCAATAATAAAATAGTATTATTATATTTCCTTGTTCATGATAACTTTCTATTGTTCATGCTATAATTGTATTAACCGGAAGCCTTAATACATGTGTGAATACATAGACCACAACATGTCCCTAGTTGAAGGAAATATACCCTAGAGGCAATAATAAAGTTGTTATTTATATTTCCTTATATCATGATAAATGTTTATTATTCATGCTAGAATTGTATTAACCGGAAACTTAGTACATGCGTAAATACATAGACAAACAGAGTGTCACTAGTATGCCTCTACTTGACTAGTCGTTAATCAAAGATGGTTAAGTTTCCTAACCATAGACATGAGTTGTCATTTGATAAACGGGATCACATCATTAGAGAATGATGTGATTGACATGACCCATCTGTTAGCTTAGCAGTATGGTCATTTAGTTTATTGCTATTGCTTTCTTCATAACTTATACATGTTCCTATGACTATGAGATTATGTAACTCCCGAATACCGGAGGAACACTTTGTGTGCTATCAAACGTCACAACGTAACTGGGTGATTATAAAGATGCTCTACAGGTGTCTCCGATGGTGTTTGTTGAGTTGGCATAGATCAAGATTAGGATTTGTCACTCCGATTGTCGGAGAGGTATCTCTGGGCCCTCTCAGTAATGCACATCACTATAAGCCTTGCAAGCAATGTGAC
Source organism: Triticum dicoccoides (assembly GCF_002162155.2). Taxonomy (NCBI): domain Eukaryota; kingdom Viridiplantae; phylum Streptophyta; class Magnoliopsida; order Poales; family Poaceae; genus Triticum; species Triticum dicoccoides. The sequence goes on along the minus strand of NC_041382.1, from coordinate 97,196,031 downwards.
TAAATGAGTTAGTTGCAGGATGTTGCATTACGGAACGAGTAAAGAGGCTTGCTGGTAATGAGATTGAACTAGGTATGATGATACCAACGATCGAATCTCGGGCAAGCAACATACCGATGACAAAGGGAACAACGTATGTTGTTATGCGGTTTGACCGGTAAAGATCTTCGTAGAATATGTAGGAACCAATATGAGCATCCAGGTTCCGCTATTGGTTATTGACCGGAGATGAGTCTCGGTCATGTCTACATAGTTTTCGAACCCGTAGGGTCCGCACGCTTAACGTTCGATGACGATATGTATTGTGAGTTATGTGATTTGATGTACCGAAGGTTGTTCGGAGTCCCGGATGTGATCACTGACATGACGAGCAGTCTCAAAATGATAGAAACATAAATATTGATATATAGGAAGGTTATGTTTGGACACCGGAAAGGTTTCCGATAGGTTCGGGCATTTTCCGGAGTACCGGGGGTTACCAGAACCCCCCGGGGGTTAATGGGCCTTCATGGGCTTTAGTGGAAGAGAGGAGGAGGAAGCCAAGAGGAGCCCCCCTAGCCCAATCCGAATTGGGAGGGGGGCGACCCCCTTTCCTTCTCTCCCTCTTCCCTTCCCCCCTCCTAGTTGGACTAGGAAAGGGGGGAACCTACTCCTAGTAGGAGTAGGATTCCCCCCTTGGGGCGCACACCATGAGGCCGGTCAGCCCCCTCCTCCACTCCTTTATTTACGGGGGAGGGGGCACCCCATAGACACACAAGTTGATCTCTTAGCCGTGTGCGGTGCCCCCCACCACAGATTTCCACTTCGGTCATATTGTCATAATGCTTAGGCGAAGCCCTGCGTCGGTAACTTCATCATCACCGTCACCACGCCGTCGTGCTGACAAAACTCTCCCTCGGCCTTAGCTGGATCTAGAGTTCGAGGGACCTCACCGAGCTGAATGTGTGCAGATCGCGGAGGTGCCATGCGTTCGATACTTGATCGGTTGGATCGCGAAGGCGTTTGACTACATCAACCGTGTTACTTAACGCTTCCGCTTTCGGTCTACGAGGGTACGTGGGCACACTCTCCCCGCTCGTTGCTATGCTTCTCCTAGATAGATCTTGCGTGATCATAGGCAAAATTTTGAAATACTACGTTCCCCAATAGTGGCATCAGAGCCAGGTCTATGCGTAGATGTTATATGCATGAGTAGAACACAAAGGAGTTGTGGGCGTGGGTATATACATATTGCTTGCCGTCACTAGTTGTTTCTTGATTCGGCGGTATTGTTGGATGAAGCGGCCCGGACCAACATTACATGACCGCGTTCATGAGACTGGTTCTACCGACGTGCTTTCCACACAGGTGGCTGGCGGGTGTCTGTTTCTCCAACTTTAGTTGAATCGGATTCAATGAACAGGGTTCTTTCTGAAGATCAAAAAGCAATCACTATACCACGTTGTGGTTTTTATGCCGTAGGTAAGAATAGTTCTTGCTAGAAGCCCGTAGCAGCCACATAAAAACTTGCAACAACAAAGTAGAGGACGTCTAACTTGTTTTTGCAGGGCATGTTGTGATGTGACATGGTCAAGATGTGATGATATATAATTTGTTGTATGAGATGATCATGTTTTGTAACAGTTATCGGCAACCGGGAGGAGCCATATGGTTGTCGCTTCATTGTATGAAATGCAATCGCCATGTAATTGCTTTACCTTATCACTAAGTGGTAGTGATAGTCGTCGAAGCAATAGTTGGCGAGACAACAATGATGCTTCGATGGAGATCAAGGTGTCAAGCCGGTGACGATGGTGATCATGACGGTGCTTTGGAGATGGAGATCAAAGGCACGAGATGATGATGGCCATATCATATCACTTATTTGATTGCATGTGATGTTTATCCTTTATGCATCTTATTTTGCTTAGTTCGGCGGTAGCATTATAAGATGATCTATCACTAAATTTGAAGGTACAAGTGTTCTCCCTGAGTATGCACGGTTGCTACAGTTCGTCGTGCTGAAACACCACGTGATGATCGGGTGTGATAAGCTCTACGTTCACATACAACGCATGCAAGCCAGTTTTGCACATGCAGAATACTCGGGTTAAACTTGACGAGCCTAGCATATGTAGATATGGCCTCGGAAGACTCAGACCGAAAGGTCGAGCGTGAATCATATAGTAGATATGATCAACATAGTGATGTTCACCATTGAAAACTACTCCATCTCACGTGATGATCGGACATGGTTTAGTTGATATGGATCACGTGATCACTTAGATGATTAGAGGGATGCCTATCTAAGTGGGAGTTCTTTAATAATATGATTAAATGAACTTTAATTTATCATGAACTTAGTACTTGATAGTATTTTGCATGTCTATGTTGTTGTAGATAAATGGCATGTGCTACTGTTTCGTTGAATTTTAATGTGTTCCTAGAGAAAGCTAAGTTGAAAGATGATGGTAGCAACTACACGGACTGGGTATGTAACTTGAGGATTATCCTCATTGCTGCACAGAAGAATTACGTCCTGGAAGCACCGCTAGGTGCCAAACCCACTGTAGGAGCAACGCTAGATGTTATGAACACCTGGCAGAGCAAAGCTGATGACTACTCGATAGTTCAGTGTGCCATGCTTTACGGCTTAGAGTCGGGACTTCAACGATGTTTTGAACGTCATGGAGCATATGAGTTGTTCCAGGAGTTGAAGTTAATATTTCAAGCAAATGCCCGGATTGAGAGATATGAAGTCTCGAATAAGTTCTACAACTGCAAAATGGAGGAGAATAGTTCTGCCAGTGAGCACATACTCAGAATGTCTGGGTGACACAATCACTTGACTCAGTTCTGAGTTAATCTTCCGGTTGATACTATCATTGACAGAGTTCTTCAATCACTGCCACCAAGCTACAAAATCTTTGTGATGAACTATAATATGCAAGGTGAAAGAACATGCGGTGCCCCATGTTTGGTTTTGGTAATTGATGACAATCTCTATGGACTAATGGTTGCCTTGAGTTATATTTGAAGGTTTTGTCCATAGGCTTTTCTTGGAGTACATGTGTTGGTTTCAAGGAGAGTTTGTGTCGACCAAGGTGCTATTCAAGGAATTACCTAAAGATTAGTCTTGTGAGAGGTTGATCAAGACTAAGTTAAAGAGTGAATCAAGATGATCAACCCACAAAGCGTAGAAGATGTACCGAGAAGGATCAAGTGATCCCATGGTATGGTAAGCATTGTCAATTACGCTTTGTGTACTAACCCATGGTCTTCGTGAGGGTTCTTTGTGGGGTTAGGTTGCGGTGTGCAAGTTCAAGTGGAGCATCACGAAGAGATCAAATGCTTGAAGCTTGCCGTCCTTTGTGGTGACAATGGACTTGTGAAGATGTGCGGAAGAGTGGCTCATCCATAGTGGAGTATGGGGGAGCAATCAACTAGTCTTCATCAAGTCAACACAATCAAGAAAGGTTGCGGTGTGCAAGTTCAAGTGGAGCATCATGAAGAGATCAAATGCTTGAAGCTTGCCGTCCTTTGTGGTGACAATGGACTTGTGAAGATGTGCAAAAGAGTGGCTCACCCATAGTGGAGTATGGGGGAGCAATCAACTAGTCTTCATCGAGTCAACCCAATCAAGAAAGGTGGTCCAACTTGAGGGAGTCAAGATCGTCATCATCTAGCTCAAGTGGACCAAGTGCAAGGCAAAGGTTTGCCCTTGATATGGTTTCTATTTTACCGGTCTCATGATGGTAGTTGGGAGACCGAGTTATAGGATCGATTGCCGTACTATCAAGGGGGGCTCTCGATGAGTAGCTTGATCGCATCGTTCGCTGAGAGCTCAAACCATTGCATCCTTGCATCATCTTTCTTGGTTCTTATTTGGTTCTCTTGTTGGGTTCTCTTTGAGAGTCTAGAGCTTATGGTCATCTTGATGACAAGCTCGAGTTCATCGAAAACGGAGTTCACATGCTTCTTCTATGATGTTTTCAATGTTGGAGGTTTTGCCGGTTCTTCTCGGTTGGAGGTTTCACTCCTCTATTTGTCGCTGTTTTGATGCTACTCGTCGTCTTGTTTCCAACAAGCTTGAGTTTGCTCAATTCGGAGCTCATATGCAGAAGTTATGGCAGTTCTGGTTTTCTTGAGTGTGGTTTTTGTCAGGGTCCCAGCGGTAGTACCGTGATACCCAGCGGTAACAAGCGGCAGTACCACTCCGCAGCGGTAGTACCGGCGGTGACTCCGCAGCAGTACTACCGTTGGCTTACCAGGTCCCTACCGCGTCGATTCGAGGGGTCTTTTTCTGTGTCGGATTGTGCGGTACCTCACTGCGGCAGTAGTGCGGCAGTACCGCTCCTTAGCGGCAGTACCGCCCTTCCTCCGCGGTAGTACCGCCCAGTTCCCTCTTTCCCGTTCCCCTTCGTTCTGCGCGGCAGTACCACCGAAGGGAGCGGTAGTACCGCTTAACCCAGCGGTAGTACCGCCCCAAGGTTCATGTTTTGTTGCTCCTTTTCCCTGTTTCTTCCACCTGAGCGGTAGTACCGCTCGTGGAGCGGTAGTACCGCTCGTGTGCGGGCTGAGCACATAACGGTTGGATTTTTCCCCTCCTATAAAAGGGGGTCTTCTTCCCCAATGAACCTTATCCTTTGAGCTCGTGTTCTTCCCCCATTGTTGACCTTCTTCGAGCTTGCTAACTCTCAATCCCTCCATGGATTCTTGCTAGTTTTTGAGGGAAAAGAGAGAGGAGATCTAGATCCACATTTCCACCAATCACTTTCTCCTCTATGTGAGGGGAACCCCTTGGATCTAGATCTTGGAGTTCTTGGTGTTCTCTTTCTTGTTCTTCCTCTCATTTTCCTCCCTAGCATTAGTTGCTTCGGCGGGATTTGAGAGAGAAGGACTTGGGCACTCCGTGTGCCCTTGCCATTGCATTTGGTGCATCGGTTTGAGTTCTCCACGTGATACATGGAAGTTACAAGTTGAGAAGCTTATTACTCTTGGGTGCTTGGTACCCTTGAGCTTGTTCCTCTTGGGTGCTTGGGCGCCCTAGACGGTTGTTGGTGTTCGGAGCTCAATCATTGTGGTGTAAAGCTCCGGGCAAGCGTCGGGGTCTCCAATTAGGTTGTGGAGATCGCCCCGAGCAATTTGACGGGTACCGGTGACCGTCCCCAAGGGTTGCCAAAGTGTATGGGTTCGGTGACCGCCCCCAAGGGTTGCCATTTGTACGGGTTCGGTGACCGCCCTCAAGGGTCCCTTAGTGGAATCACGACATCTTGCATTGTGCGAGGGCGTAAGGATATTACGGTGGCCCTAGTGGATTCTTGGGGAGCATTGTGCCTCCACACCGCTCCAAACGGAGATTAGCATCCGCAAGGGTGTGAACTTCGGGATACATCGTCGTCTCCGCGTGCCTCGGTTATCTCTTACCCGAGCCCTTTACTTATGCACTTTACTTTGTGATAGCCATATTGTTTCTTGTCATATATCTTGCTATCACATAGTTGCTTATCTTGCTTAGCATAAGTTGTTGGTGCACATAGGTGAGCCTGGTTGTTTTAGGTTTTGTGCTTGACAAATTAACCGCTAGGTTTATTCCGCATTTGTTCAAGCCTAAACCATAATTATTCTAAAACGCCTATTCATCCCCCCTCTAGGAGACATCCACGATCTTTCACAAGGGATGGATAAGACAATTCCCGAGCTCTTCGCGATGCTGAAGGCTGCGGAGGTAGAAATCAAGAAGGAGCATCAAGTGTTGATGGTCAACAAGACCACCAGTTTCAAGAAGAAGGGCAAAGGGAAGAAAGGGAACTTCAAGAAGAATGGCAAGCAAGTTGCTTCTACTGCAAAGGGACTGGTCACTGGAAGCGGAACTGACCCAAGTATTTGGCGGAAAAGAAGGATGGCAAAGTGAAAGGTATATTTGATATACATGTTATTGATGTGTACCTTACTAATGCTCGCAGTAGCGCCTGGGTATTTGATATTGGTTCTGTGGCTAATATTTGCAACTCGAGACAGAGGCTGCGGATTAAGCAAATATTGGCTAAGGACGAGGTGACGATGCGTGTGGGAAATGGTTCCAAAGTCGATGTGATCGCCGTTGGCAAGCGACCTCTACATCTACTTTCGGGATTAGTTTTAGACCTGAATAATTGTTATTTGGTGCCAGCGTTAAGCATGAACATTATATTTGGATCTTGTTTGATGCCAGACGGTTATTCATTTAAATCAGAGAATAATGGTTGTTCTATTTATATGAGTAATATCTTTTATGGTCATGCATCCTTGATGAGTGGTCTATTTTTACTAAATCTTGATAGTAGTGATACACATATCCATAGTATTGAAGCCAACAGATATAAGTTAAATAATGATAGTGCAACTTATTTGTGGCACTACCGTTTAGGTCATATTGGTGTAAAGCGCATGAAGAAGCTCCATCCTGATGGGCTTTTAGAATCACTTGATGCTTGCGAACCATGCCTCATGGGCAAGATGACTAAGACTCTGTTCTCCGAAACAATCGAGCGAGCAACAGACTTGTTGGAAATAATACATACTGATGTATGCGGTCCGATGAGTATTGATGCTCGCGGTGGGTATCGTTATTTTTTGACCTTCACAGATGTTTTGAGCAGATATGGGTATATCTACTTGATGAACATAAGTCTGAAACATTTGAAAAGTTCAAAGAATTTCAGAGTGAAGTGGAAAATCATCGTAACAAGAAAATAAAGTTTCTACGATCTGATCGTGGAGGAGAATATTTGAGTTACGAGTTTGGTCTTCATTTGAAACAATGCGGAATAGTTTCGCAACTCAAGCCACCCGGAACACCACAGCGTAATGGTGTGTCCGAACGTCGTAATCGTACTTTATTAGATATGGTGCGATCTATGATGTCTCTTACTGATTTACCGCTAATGTTTTGGGGTTATGCTTTAGAGACGGCTGCATTCACGTTAAATAGGGAACCATCTAAATCCATTGAGACAACACCATATGAACTGTGGTTTGGCAAGAAACCCAAGTTGTCGTTTCTTAAAGTTTGGGGCTCCGATGCTTATGTGAAAAAGCTTCAACCTGATAAGCTCGAACCCAAAATCGGAGAAATTTCTCTTCATAGGATACCCAAAGGAGACTGTTGGGTACACCTTCTATCACAGATCCGAAGGCAATATATTCGTTGCTAAAAATGGATCCTTTCTAGAGCAGGAGTTTCTCTCGAAAGAAGTGAGTGGGAGGAAAGTAGAACTTGATGAGGTAACTATACCTGCTCCCTTATTGGAAAGTATTTCATCATAGTAATCAATTCCAGTGATTCCTACACCAATTAGTGAGGAAGCTAATGATGATGATCATGAAACTTCTGATCAAGTTACTACCAAACCTCATAGGTCAACCAGAGTAAGATCCGCACCAGAGTGGTACGGTAATCCTGTTCTGGAGGTCATGTTACTTGACCATGATGAACCTACGAACTATGAGGAAGCGATGATGAGCCTAGATTCCGTGAAATGGCTTGAGGCCATGAAATCTGAGATGGGATCCATGTATGAGAACAAAGTGTGGACTTTGCTTGACTTGCCCGATGATCGGCAACCATAGAGAATAAATGGATATTGAAGAAGAAGACTGACACTGACGGTAATGTTACTGTCTACAAAGCTCGACTTGTTGCGAAAGGTTTTCGACAAGTTCAAGGAGTTGACTACGATGAGACCTTCTCACCCGTAGTGATGCTTAAGTCTGTCCGAATCATGTTAGCAATTGTCGCATTTTATGATTATGAAATTTGGAAAATGGATGTCAAAACTGCATTCCTTAATGGATATCTTAAGGAAGAGTTGTATATGATGCAACCAGAAGGTTTTGTCGATCCAAAAGGTGCTAACAAAGTGTGCAAGCTCCAGCGATCCATTTATGGACTGGTGCAAGCATCTCGGAGTTGGAATATACGCTTTGATAGTGTGATCAAAGCATATGGTTTTATATAGACTTTTGGAGAAGCATGTATTTACAAGAAAGTGAGTGGGACCTCTCTAGTATATCTGATATTATATGTAGATGACATATTGTTGACTGGAAATGATACTGAATTTCTGAATAGCATAAAAGGATAGTTGAATAAGAATTTTTCAATGAAAGACCTCGGTGAAGCTGCTTATATATTGGGCATCAAGATCTATAGAGATAGATCAAGACATTTAATTGGACTTTCACAAAGCACATACCTTGATAAAGTTTTGAGGAAGTTAAAAATGGATCAAGCAAAGAAAGGGTTCTTGCCTGTGCTACAAGGTGTAAAGTTGAGTCAGACTCAATGCCCGACCACTAAAGAAGATAGAGAGAAAATGAAAGTCATTCCCTATTGATGACCCACAAGTATGGGATCTATCGTAGTCCTTTCGATAAGTAAGAGTGTCAAACCCAACGAGGAGAAGAAGGAAATGAAAAGCAGTTTTCAGTAAGGTATTCTCTGCAAGCCCTGAAATTATCGGTAACAGATAGTTTTGTGATAAGGTAATTCGTAACGGGTAACAAGTAACAAAAGTAAACGAGGTGCAGCAAGGTGTCCCAATCCTTTTTGTAGCAAAGGACAAGCCTGGACAAACTCTTATATAAAGGAAAGCGCTCCCGAGGACACATGGGAATTATCATCAAAGCTAGTTTTCATCATGCTCATATGATTCGCGTTTGTTACTTTTATAATTTGATATGTGGGTGGACCGGTGCTTGGGTACTGCCCTTCCTTGGACAATCATCCCACTTATGATTAACCCCCCTCCCCCGCAAGCATCCGCAACTATGAAAGGAGAATCAAGGTAAACCTAACCGTAGCATGAAACATATGGATCCAAATCAGCCCCTTACGAAGCAACGCATAAACTAGGGTTTAAGCTTATGTCACTCTAGCAACCCATCATCTACTTACTACTTCCCAATGCCTTCCCCTAGGCCCAAACAATGGTGAAGTGTCATGTAGTCGACATTCACATAACACCACTTGAGGAAAGACAACATACATCTCATCGAAATATCGAACAAATACCAAATTCACATGACTACTTATAACAAGACTTCTCCCATGTCCTCTGGAACAAACGTAACTACTCACAAATCATATTCATGTTCACAATCAGAGGGGTATTAATGTGCATAAATGATATGAACATATAATCTTCCGTTGAATAAACCAACTAGCATCAACTACAAGGAGTAATCAATACTACTAGCAACCCACAGGTACCAATCTGAGGTTTTGAGAAAAAGATCGGATACAAGAGATGAACTAGGGTTTGAGAGGAGATGGTGCTGGTGAAGATGTTCATGGAGATTGACCCCCTCCCAATGAGAGGATCGATGGTGATGACGATGGTGATGATTTCCCCCTCCCGGAGGGATGTTTCCTCGGCAGAATAGCTCCGCCGGAGCTCTAGATTGGTTCCGCCAAGGTTCCACCTCGAGACGGCGGCGCTTCGTCCCGAAAGCTTCCTTCTGATTTTTTCCAGGGAAAAAGACACCTTATACTAGAAGATGGGCATCGGGGGGCTTCCAGGTGGCCCACGAGGCAGGGGGCGCGCCCAGGGGGGTAGGGCACGTCCTCCACCCTTGTGGATAGTGGGTGGCCCCCTCTGGTGCTTTTTCGCCCAATATTTTTAATATATTCCAAAACTGACTTTCGTGGAGTTTTAGGACTTTTGGAGTTGTGTAGAATAGCTCTCTAATATTTGCTCCTTTTCCAGCCTTCCAACTGCCGGCATTCTCCCTCTTCATGTAAACCTTGTAAATAAGAGACAATAGCCATAAGTTTTGTGACATAATGTGTAATAACAGCCCATAATGCAATAAATATCGATATAAAAGCATGATGCAAAATGGACGTATCAACTCCCCCAAGCTTAGACCTCGCTTGTCCTCAAGCGGAAGCCGATATCGAAAATATGTCCACATGTTTAGAGATAGAGGTGTCGATAAAATAAAATACGGACATGAGGGCATCATGATCATTCTTAGAATAACAACATATATATATTGTCATATGATTTCTTATGCTGAAGTAACAATCTATTCACAATGTAAAGTATGAATTAGAAACTTCATTGAAAAACTAGCAAACTATAATCTGACTCATTGAAGCGAGTCAATATAAAAGCTTTTCAGCAAGTCCACATACCCAACTATCATTTAGTCTTTCACAATTGCTAACACTCACGCAATACCTATGGGTATGAAGTTTTAATCAGACACAGAGAAAGATAGGGGCTTATAGTTTTACCTCCCAACCTTTTACCTCAAGGGTAACATCAACAATAATGCTTTATGAAAACCC
>NC_041382.1:97144086-97185481 GCF_002162155.2 Triticum dicoccoides | reverse complement strand
CCAACACATAGTGCTTGCCAAAGGATAAAGTGTAAAAAGGAAAGGTGAAGATCACCATGACTCTTGTATACAGTATAAGACAAAAATAAAAGATTGGCCCTTCACAGAGGGAAGAAGAGGTTGTCATGTGCTTTTATGGTTGGATGCACAAAATCTTAATGCAAAAGAACATCACTTTATATTACCACTTGTGATAGGGACCTTTATTATGCAGTCCGTCGCTTTTATTTCTTTCATATCACAAGCTCATATAAAGCTTATTTTCTCCATACTAATAGATCATACATATTTAGAGAACATTTTTTATTTCTTGCAACAATGACAACTTACTTGAAGGATCTTATTCAATCCATAGGTAGATATGGTGGACTCTCATGGCAAAACTAGGTTTAAGGATATTTGGAAGCACAAGTAGTATCTCTACTTGGTGCAAAGAATTTGGCTAGCATGAGGGGGGAGGCAAGCTCAACATGTTGGATGATCCATGACAATATAATTTATTTCGGATATAAGAAAACATAACCCATTACGTTGTCTTCCTTGTCCAGCATCAATTTTTTAGCATGTCAAATTTTAATGAGTGCTCACAATCATAAAAGATGTCCAAGATAGTATATTTATATGTGAAAACCTCTCTTTCTTTATTACTTCCTATTAATTGCAACGATGACCAAAACTATGTTTGTCAACTCTCAACAACTTTTATTCATCATACTCTTTATATGTGAAGTCATTACTCTCCATAAGATCAATATGATCTCTTTATTTCTTTTTATTCTTTCTTTTTTATCCCCTCAAGATCATAGCAAGATAACCAAGCCCTCGACTCAAGACTAATCTTTATTATATATAGCTCACGGACTCAATTACATATAGGTAAGGATCAACACAAAAACTCAAAGCTAGCTCATACTAAACTTTATTCTACTAGATCAAGATATAACCAAAAGGATCGAACTGAGAAAAACGGTAAAGATAGAAGTGTGATGGTGATACGATACCGGGGCACCTCCCCCAAGCTTGGCAGTTGCTAAGGGGAGTGCCCATACCCATGTATTTCTGTCTATTTCTTCGGAGTAGTGATGTGATATTTTAGGCGATGATGCCCCTTAGGATACGGTTCTCTTCCTCGAGCTTATTGACTTGCTGCTTAAGATCCATTGTTTCCTTGTGGAGTTTACCCGCGATGGCTAAAGCTTCTTTCACCCATGGATGTTGCATAGCTGCGGGAGAACAAGTAACACTCTTTTTCATATTTTCATAAGAAAGAAATCTAGCATTGGAGGGATGACCGAATTTGGAATTGTTGAGCTCTGGAGTTCCTCCGTCATGAATCTGGCATGGAGACGAGAGGTAACTTCTTGATCTTCCTCCATGGCATCCATCCTTTTCAAGTCGGCCTCCATCTCTTCCTCAGTTGATGGCCCAAAGTGATCGGCATCGCTGTTTGCTTTTGGCCACGGTGTCGGGTGAGATACCCGGCTCTCCCCGACTGACTCTTGAGAAGACATCTTGATCTAATCTGCGGTAGAAACAACTCAAAACAAAAATAGAGGATTTTGTCGTGGTACTATGGTCAAAACCTTCGGGATATTATATAATGAATTTTTACCGACAAAAGAAAATATCATGCAAGAAAACGGAGTCCGGAGAGCACACGAGGTGCCCACGAGGCAGGGGGCTCACCTAGGGGGTAGGGCACGCCCTTCACCCTCGTGGATACCTCGTGTCCTTTCCGTACTACTTCTTATTTTCCTATTTTCTTAAGTATTCCAAAACAAAGAAAAATTGTTGTTAGAACTGTTTTGGAGTCGGTTTACTTATCGTACCACATACCTATTCATTTTCGGAGTCTGAAACGTTCTGGAAAGTGTCCCCTATGTACTCCTCCGGGGTTACGGTGTCAGTAACATTGGTTTCAACATTTATGGGATTACCTGAGATATAATGTTTGATTCTTTGACCGTTCACCACCCTCGGATTTGTGCCTTCGAAGTTGTTGATTTTTATGGCACCGAAATGATAGACCTCCTCGGTAACGTAAGGACCTTCCCATTTAGAGGGGAGTTTTCCTGCAAAAAATCTTAAATGAGAGTTGTATAACAGAACATAATCACTTACATTAAACTCACGCTTTTGTATCCTTTTGTCATGCCATTTTTTAACTTTTTCTTTAAACAATTTGGCATTCCGATAGGCCTGGGTTCTCCACTCATCAAGTGAGCTAATGTCAAATAGTCTCTTCTCACCGGCAAGTTTGAAATCATAATTGAGCTCTTTAATGGCCCAATATGCCTTATGTTCTAGTTCGATAGGTAAGTGACATGCTTTTCCATAAACCATTTTATACGGAGACATGCCCATAGGATTTTTATATGCAGTTCTATAGGCCCATAATGCATCAACAAGTTTCTTGGACCAATTCTTTCTAGATCTACTAACAGTCTTTTGCAAAATTAATTTAATCTCTCTATTACTCAGTTCTACTTGACCACTAGACTGTGGGTGGTATGGAGATGCAATTATATGATTAACATCATACTTAGCAAGCATTTTACGAAAAGCACCATGAATAAAATGTGAACCACCATCAGTCATTAAGTATCTAGGGACTCCAAACCTCGGAAAAATAACTTCTTTAAGCATCTTAATAGAGGTGTTATGATCAGCACTACTAGTTGGGATAGCTTCAACCCACTTAGTAACGTAATCAACAGCAACTAAAATATGTGTATACCCATTAGAGGAAGGAAACGATCCCATATAATCAAAGCCCCAAACATCAAATGGTTCAATAACAAGTGAATAGTTCATAGGCATTTCTTGACGTCTACTAATATTACCAATTCTTTGACATTCATCACAAGGCAAGACAAACTTACGGGCATCTTTGAAAAGAGTAGGCCAATAAAAAACCAGATTGCAATACCTTATGTGCAGTTCTATCTCCAGCGTGGTGTCCTCCATAAGCCTCGGAGTGACACTTGCATAGGATCTGTTCCTGTACATGCTCAGGTACACAATGTCCAATAACACCATCTACTCCTTCTTTATAAAGGTGTGGGTCATCCCAGAAGTAATGTCTCAAATCATAGAAAAACTTTTTCTTTTGCTGGTACGTGAAACTAGGTGGTATAAATTTAGCAACAATGTAATTAGCATTATCAGCATACCATGGAGCAGTACGAGAAGCATTTATGACAGCTAATTGTTCATCAGGAAAACTATCATCAATAGGGAGTGGGTCATCAAGAACATTTTCTAACCTAGACAAGTTGTCTGCAACATGGTTCTCAGCTCCCTTCCTATCAATAATATGCAAATCAAATTCTTGTAGCAAGAGAACCCATCTAATAAGTCTAGGTTTAGCATCTTTCTTTTCCATAAGGTATTTAATAGCAGCATGATCAGTGTGAACAATTACTTTAGAATCAACAATATAAGGTCTGAACTTATCACAAGCAAATACAACTGCTAAAAATTCTTTTTCGGCAGTAGCATAATTTCTCTGGTCACTGTCTAGAGTTTTACTAGCATATTGGATAGCATTTAATTTCTTATCAACTCCTTGTCCTAGAACAGCGCCTACAGCATAATCACTAACATCACACATAATTTCAAAGAGTAAATTCCAATCAGGTGGCTAAACAATAGGTGCAGAAATCAAGGCTTTTTTAAGTATTTCAAATGCTTCTACACAATCATCATCAAAGATAAAAGGAACATCTTTTTGTAAGAGATTAGTCAGAGGCCTAGATTTTTTGAGAAGTCTTTAACGAACCTCCTATAAAAACCGACATGACCAAGGAAACTTCTTATACCTTTAATGTCCTTAGGACACGACATCTTTTCAATAGCATCAACTTTAGCTTTACCAACTTCAATACCTCTTTCAGAAATTTTATGCCCCAAGACAATACCTTCATTAACCATAAAGTGGCACTTCTCCCAATTCAAGACAAGATTAGTTTCTTCACATCTCTACAAAACTCGATCAAGGTTGCTTAAGCAATCATCAAAAGAAGTTCCATACACGGAGAAATCATCCATGAAAACCTCAATAATCTTTTCACAAAAGTCAGAAAATATAGCAGGTGCATTACATAAACCAAAAGGCATACGTCTATAAGCAAAGGTACCGAAAGGACAAGTAAAAGTGGTCTTTTCCTTATCCTCTTTCGACACAGGTATTTGAGAGAAACCAAAATAACCGTCGAGAAAGCAAAAATGTGTATGTTTGGATAATCTTTCTAGCATTTGATCAATAAAAGGTAAAGGGTAATGTACCTTTCTAGTAGCTTTATTTAATTTGCGGAAATCAATTACCATTCTATGACCTGTAACAATTCTTTGTGGGATCAATTTGTCTTTATCATTAGGAACAACACTAATACCTCCCTTCTTAGGGACACAATGGACATGACTTACCCATTGACTATCAACAACAGGATAAATTATACTTGCCTCCAGAAGCTTTAGCGTCTTTCAACAACAGGATCAACAACCGATTTAGCGTCTTTCACCAATTTTATTTTGTGCTGGAATAGAGTGGGACTAATGCCCTTAAGATCATCAAGAGTATATCCAATAGCAGGACGGTGCTTCTTCAGAGTTTTCAATAATTTCTCTTCTTCCTGCTCTGAAAGGTTAGCACTAATAATAACAGGATATATCTTCTTTTCATCAAGATAAGCATATTTAAGAGTATCAAGTAATGATTTAAGCTCAAACACAGATCACCCTTGGGAGGATCCCCTAGAATTTCAACATGCAAGTTGTGTTTCAAAATAGGTCCCTATTTAAAGAATACTTCATCTATTTCCCTTCTTTCATTCATAAAGATATCATTTTCATGGTCTAGCAAATATTGTTCTAAAGGATCATTAGGAGGCATGGCAATAAAAGCAAGACCAATAATTTCATCTTTACTAGGCAATTCTTTGTCATGGGGTTGTCTATGAAATTTAGCAAAATTAAAATCATGAGACATATCCCTTGAACCAACAGTAACAATATTCTTTTCACAGTCTATCTTAGCATTAACAATATTCAAGAAGGGTGTCGTGGGTTTGTCACGGCAGATGTCCTTGTGAAAGGACTTAGTCGTGGAGCCATCGCTACGGGTTAGCTTAAAGGGGTTAAACCGGAGAAGGGACACGAGGGATTTTATACTAGTTCGGCCCCTTCGATGAAGGTAAAAGCCTACGTCTAGTTGTGATTGGTATTGCTAGGGTTTCGATGACCAGGGAGCGAATCCGCTTTGCCTGGCTCTCGAGTTGTTGTCTGTTGTCCCTCAATTACAGCCGGGTCGTCCCTTTATATACATAGGTTGAAGTCCGCTGGTTTACAGAGTCCCGAGGCCGGATCATAAAATGTGTCCGGCTCGGTCTCTATCCTTCTAACTTACAATACAAGTTACATGACAGAGTCGGTTTACATCTACAAGCTTTAACCCGCCTTTGGGCCTTGGGCCTTCGTAAAGCGCCACCATCTTCACGTATTCATGGGCTTATATCTTCATGGAGCTAACCCGGCCACTCCTAGCCAGTTTACCTCCAGTAATCATATCCCCAACATTAGGCCCCAGATTGATTTGAACTTGTTCATGTCAATCTTCAATACTTAGAAAAATTCTTGCCCTGTCACCTTCATATAGATCTGGTAAACCGCCGTGATGTCATCCTTTAGACCCGTAGTAAACCGCCATGACGTCATCTATTCATTGAAGCCGAAGATTCCCTTCATTAATGAATATCCAACCATCGAGGCGACATCCTTATTAATTACCCATTTTGAGCTCCTCAATTCCCGCACTTGTCGCTTATCGCTTCGCCTTATAAATAGGACCACAGGCCCTTCTCTTTTTTACCCTTCTTCTCCTTCACTTCTTCTTCCTCGTGTCGACCGACCCTCGAGCTCTGCCGCCGCCCTCGTCCTTCGCCTCTGTTTCGACAAAGGCCGCTGCATTGACCTGACCATATCAAAGAAACACGGTGATCCTCCGCTGCTTCCTCCTGCACCAGTAAGTTCCTCTTCTTCTCACCCCAGATCCGCCATTAGGGTTCGGTGTTCTTCCCCGCTTGAAGTTGTTCCTCCTTCAGTAATACCAATGGCCAATTAGACCTGATTGTTTTCAGCGCATTTTGTAGTTTAAACTCCCTCCTTCTTATTAAGGCATCTGCTTGATATCGAACTCATCTGAACTTACTGAACTTTTTGAGTGCATGAGATTAGACCAGAATATATTTTGATTATCCAATGCACGGCAGATCTAAAATTCCCATGCCAAACTGTGAAATCTATTTTACCTTACTTAGTCATTCTTGCCTTAGATCTGTATCCTCTTTACCACATAGGCGATTTACCTTGGTAAAAGCAATCTATCATATACCATTAGCCCTCTGGTGAACCAGACAAGCCTTTTACCTCCGTTGTTATACTCTGGTTTAACAGTATGTGCATACCTTTGTTCTGATATTGCCTTGTCATTCATTATAGTATCAACCTCCGGTTTACACAATTTACATACTTGTATGTCTTTGTTCCGTCGCATCTTATGTATCACCATGAATGATTTGTAAACCGGTATTTCTTTTCAGCTTTTCGTTTGCAATGGCCTAACAGTTTTATGCTTGCTACTGGGCTCCTTCCCGGGTTACCGAAGAACAACTTAACGGAATGGTCAGGATTGGTACTTTGCCCAAAAAGAATGAGATTCGGTGGCGAGTTCCTGGATCGGAGAATCCTCCTACCCCTAAGCAGGGTGAGGTAGTGGTATTTGTTGACCATATAGGCCATGGTTTCAAACCGCCCGGGTCAAAGTTTTTTCGGGATGTGCTTGCCAGTTTCCAGCTCCACCCTTAAGATATTGGACCCAACTCGGTGTCCAATATATGCAACTTCCAAGTCTTCTGTGAAGTGTACTTACAAGAAGAACCAACTGCTAAGCTGTTCCGGGATTTTTTTCATATGAACCGGCGCACGGAATTTGTAGACAGACCCAACACTGAACTTGGTGGCGTCTCTATTCAAAAACAGAAAGAGGTTGAATCCCTCATGCCAAGCTGCACAGTCACCCCAAAGAGTGGAATCAAACATGGTTCTACTTTAAAGACACTTCCCCTGAAGACAAGAATCCTCTGCCGGGTTACCGTGCCCACCGGCTTTCCAACACTCATCCACTGCAGCAACGTCTAAGTGCTCAGGAACGGGCCTCATATACCCCTCAACTCGCCAAGCTTCGAGCCTTTATGGCCAACGGTTTATCAGGCGTCGACTTTGTGCGCTGCTGGATATCCTGGAGCATCTTACCATTAAGTCGCCGCTCCGGTTTAATGTGTGAGTACACTGGTGAAGTAGAAGACCCCCAATGTCACATCAACATTCAGTTAACCGATGAAGAAGTTACTAAAGGTGTAAAGAAGATTTTGAATGAATCGGAATCTGTCTGCCGCCAAACCGGCTTGAACCCCTTCTACACAAAAAACAAACTGCCTGCTGTAAGTGCTGTCTTTCCACTTCACACTTGATATCTTGTAGACTGTACAACCTATGAACATCCTTCTGTTTGTTTATAAACAGGGTGACGATCCGTTTTGGAAGAAGAAACCTCCAGAGAAAGCTGCATAGCCCTCTCGCCCCAAAACAAAAACCGTCAAGAAAACCTCAAAGTGGAAGGCAGCTGAACGCATCAGCATGGAACTGGATGACGACACAGATGAACCGGAAGTTGAGGTAGAACTTGATTCACTTGGTTCCCTATTTATGCATCTCATTAACAATGATGTTTATCAGGAGGGCGCGGAAGGCAGCCAAGCCGACGATGTAGAGGTAATTGTCCTTTCCTCCGGTTCAGACTCTCTGCCAACGCAAAAAATCCGTTAAGCGATCTAGAAAGTAAGCTTTTCACATCCTCTTGGTCACTTGGATCCAATTTATTTTGAAGAAGCAGCAGTACGAAGCTCGCAGTACAACCCGACACAGCGGCCAAAAAGTCACCTTGACCGGTTTACCTGACACCCCAGTTCGAAAGCGTCGATCTGAGGTCTCACCTCCTTCTGACAATTCTTACCCCAAGGCAGGTTATTTCCGACAACCTCTTAATCCGTTCGATTCAAATTATCAGGTGACACCTCCCTCATCATCTGGCTAGTCAACAGCAACCCAACTCCCTCCTCTCAAAACTGTAGCTGGGTAAGTACTCAAACCCTTTCTTTGAATGTTTTCATACCTTGAATACTATGCTTAATGTTCACCTCTTTTATTTTTATTTGTAGCGCCAAAGCCAGACCCAGCAAAAAAGCTCGGGTGAACAATCCGTTTGAAGACCAGGTGGTTCTTGAACAGGAGCAAATAGGTGAACCAGACCGAACTGGTGAACCGGAGGGTCCCCATCCTGAAGCCACCTTTGATGAGCCACCCCCTCAAGATCACAATATCGATGAACAACCAGAAGCTGATACCGCTGTGCCTGATACTGAACCGACAAATCCAATCCGGGCTGACGATAGGTCTTCCAGTCCGGTGGGAGCCACTGACACTCCACCATCACCCGTAAAAACTACTGGAGGCCAAGGAGACGATGTTATATTACCGGTATGGGCCACAACTCTCCTGGCCATCCTGTAATCTTGGCCAAACATAGTGCCAAGGAAGAGCGTGCTGCCATGGAGAAGGGTAAATGGAGCACTGATTTGTCAAGCTACGCCCATCTCAGTGCTGAGGAACTCCACTCTGGTTTTTTAAACCGTCTACACTCAAACTGTGATTATGAAGCCGGTTTGGTGAACCTGATGAAGGAACGCTATGAGGTATTTTCATCACCTTTCCTTTCTTGATTCCCAAGTATAGACATCAGCCCAAGTATCCCCCAAGGGCCGGTTTATGATGTTAATCATAAACCGGGACTTTGTAATATCTTAATCCTTGCATGCTGATCCTCAATATGTCAAATCCTTAGAAAAAACAAAACCAATACTTTATCATTGTATTCATGTAGTTTTCATTAGTGTAGCCCCCAAGGGCCGGTTTAGCTTTGCGAGGTAAACCGGGTCTTGAATCAATGCGTCAGTTTTGAACAGATGTACATTAGCCTCCAAGTGTTAAGGATAATGCTTGCATTGTACTTGAGACTTGTGAAATATTTGTTGATAACAGAGCAAATAGGCATTAGCCCCCAAGTACAAAGTGCATAACTTGTTATACGCTTGGTACTTAGAAAATACATATCCCGTTGTTGATATATCTTCGCCGTTGCAGGCTGAGCTGAGTAAGAGGGATGCTCAAACCGCTGATCTTCAAGAGAACGTAAAGTCTCAACAAGCAGAGGCTTCCAAAGCCAAAGAGGAGCTGACCAATGCCCTGGCAGCTATGGAGAAGTTGAAAGAGACCTTCAACAAGGAGCGTGCTAACTGGGAAATAGAAAAGGCCGGTTTAACCAGGAAAGCCGAGGACGCAGAAGCAGCCTTGAAGCCAATGGTAGACGAACTGACCGACTTGAAGCGACAGATTGATGCCATGACGTCCGCTGTGTTTGGTAAGTACCTCCGCATGCCACTTGTCCAGTTCATAAGATCTTATCATTGACCGGTTTACTGATACTAAACCGTGACAGGCACCCGCATTGCTCATCTGGGCTTTGACATGCGGATGAAGCTTAAAGCGGCGTACACCTTAATGGAACAGCTATATTCTGGATCCCAGCGTGCGATTTGCACTGCAGCATATAACCAGCCGGCGCCATCATTGATAAAGGAAACTCTTGAGAAGCTGGCCATGCTACCTGCCCAGATTACAGAACTGAAGAAAGTAGCCGTAAGAGCAGGAGCGCTGACCGCACTAATCCGGGCCAAGGCATGGATTCCGGATCTTGAAGCGGCAGATATCATTAAAGGATATCCAGCTCTGAAGGAGGATGGTTCAGACTTCAACAATGATGATCTCTGAAAGCTGACAAAGGAGATGCGGCCAATAGCCAGCAAATTGGCCGAGGACACAGACTTATCTCATTTCCAGCCGGTTTACGATGATGAAGGAAAGAGACAGCCTGCCGTGATCCATGATGTTGAAGAACTTGTGCCTCCAATCCATAAGCATACTTACGCTCCTGACATTGATCCCTCCAGCCTTATCCATGAAGAGGTCGTGTTTCAAGCTTTAACCGGAATCGATTGGTCAACGTTTGATTTCCAGCGTCTGGGGAGGGATAAAGAAGATGTGACTGCACAAGGGAGGGATAAAGAAGATGTGACTGCACAAGATGACCCTCAACCGTCAAGCCTTCCCCATGAAGCATCTTAGACCGGCGACGGGTTTACAAACTACAGTCTGCTACTGCTTGAAAACAATTATTCAATTTGGGCCGTTTTGAAGCTCCTTGTAATAAGATAGCAGAAACACCTTTATCTGCCATGCCATCGAGCATGCTTGTATTGCTTGATATTTTTTAAACTTGTTTCACTTTTGGGATCTATTTATGCATAGTCCATTATACTTTGTGTTCCTGCATATAGGAACTTTGAAAGCGTCCTAGTGGTTTACCACTACACGGGTCATGATGCCCAAAAAATATATACACGGCTTGGATGGATAACCAAGATTGATATTAACCAGATAAAGTAAATAATATTTGCGACATACCTCGTTGGCTGACCAACTGTTTGTATGGTAAAGGTGAAAAAACACCAATCCAGAGTGTTGATAACTCCTTGCCCTCTTGTTGGTTCATATAGAAACCACACTGGGCTAGAAAAGCCATTGATTTGTTCGTATAATGCTGGTGACATCTAGTCAAAACTAGATCGGAGCAGTATGCTATTGGTTTAAAAACTGATCATGTACTGACAACGAAGTGCTGAAAGTCATGTCGGGTTGTAACGAACACCGGTTTATTAGAAAATACTCATAAATCCTTTATCATAAAAAATAGCAAATACAAGAAATATGCAAGGCTTTTCATGGGCTGCCAGGCCCTAAATCGAGGCTTTTCATGGGCTGCCAGGCCGCTGAGTTAAACCATTTTGCAAAGCCTTTTAAGATGGACCTCAATCTTTAACCAATCACCGTTTTAACTTTGACAAGTTCAGGGTCCATGGGATTGACTTGTCAAACGTTCGATGGGTCATACCAGGTTTACCTGGACGGAGTGGCTTACTTAAAGAGGCAGGATAACCCGGGGTTTTAGGTGAACACACATGGCTTCCAAGCCTGACTTGATAGCCTATTACAAGGGTTCAAGCTCATTGTTCTTTGAGAAGCAAGGAGCCCCCAGGTAATATGTGAGATGTGCTTAGTGGTTACCTATGTTTGAGCTGTGCTTAATGCAACAGAATCTCTTTGGCTCCACATAATTTCCTTTTGGCTTAAAGCCTATCAAGAGGTGTAGCTATGGTGTGAAGACAACCAAGCCCCCTAGTGATATCCCTTTTTGGTTTTAAACCGATCAAGAGGTGTAGCTATGGTTCGGATACGACCAAGCCCCCTAGTGATTTTCTTTATATCCGTGTGGCCGTATAGGCCGGTTTAACAAAACGCCGCTTTGTCAGTAGAAGCTCTTGTAGGCTCACACATGATGTAAAAAGAACAGAGACCCTGCTTTATTCGAGGCTCCGGTTTATTATATAATATATACATTGTCATAATTATGTACATAAGAAGAGCCTGTGGCTCAAGTATAGTAAGGCCGAAGAAGAGCTATATTCCACGGCCGCTTGGTCTCCTCCTCCGATTTACGTGAGTCTTTGTGCTCTCGAACATCAATGAGGTAGTATGTCCCGTTGTGCAGATTCTTGCTGACCACAAAAGGTCCTTCCCAAGGTGGGGATAACTTGTGCATATCAGTCTGATCCTGGATGAGCCGGAGCACCAGATCGCCCTCTTGAAAAGTTCTGGTCTTAACCCGGCGGCTGTGATAACATCGGAGATCTTGTTGATAAATCGCCGAATGTGCTGCTGCAAGATCACGCTCCTCATCTAACAGGTCCAGTGAGTCCTGACGTGCCTTCTCATTATCAGCTTCAACATAAGCTGCCACATGGGGCGAGTCGTGACGGATGTCACTAAGAAGAACCGCCTCTGCTCCATAAACCATGAAGAAAGGTGTGTAACCTGTAGATCTGTTAGGTGTGGTGTTGATGCTCCATAACACAGAAGGTAACTCCTCCACCCAACAACCCGGCATCCGCTTTAAAGGAACCATAAGCTGGGGTTTAATACCTCTCAAAATTTCTTAATTTGCTCTCTCAGTTTGACCATTAGACTGGGGGTGAGCCACTGATGCTACATCAAGCCGGATGTGCTCACGTTGGAAAAATTCCTCCATCTCACCCTTTGACAGACTAGTACCATTATCGGTTATAATACTGTGTGGGAAACCAAACCAGAATATCACCTTTTTGATGAATTGAACCGACGTGGCTGCATCACACTTACTGACTGGCTCTGCTTCCACCCACTTGGTGAACTTGTCAACTGCCACTAACAGGTGGGTCTTTTTGTCCTTGGATCTCTTAAAGGGTCCACCCATATCGAGCCCCCAAGTCGCAAACGGCCAAGTTATTGGAATCATCCTCAACTCCTGAGCCGGAACACGAGCGCGGCGTGCAAATTTTTGACAACCATCGCACCTCTTGACTAAATCCTCAACATCAGCATGAGCGGTTAACCAATAGAAACCGTGACGAAAAGCTTTAGCCACCAAAGATTTTGAACCGGCGTGGTAACCACAATCCCCTTGATGGATTTCTCGCAAAATCTCACAACCCTATTGAGGAGAGACACAACGCTGAATTGCCCCTGTGACGCTGTAACGATGTAACTCCCCGTTGATTATGGTCATTGACTTGGAACGCTGGATTATCTGCCGGGCCAAGGTTTCATCCTCCAGTAACTCGCCCCGGTTCATGTAAGCCAGGTACGGGATTGTCCAATCCGGTATAACATGCAAAGCTGCCACCAATTGAGCCTCCGGGTCAGGAATAGCCAACTCCTCCTCTGTTGGTATCTTGACCGACGGATTATGCAATACATCAAGGAAGACATTTGGTGGGACCGGTTTACACTGAGAGCCAAGGCGGCTTAAAGCGTCCGCTGCTTCATTCTTTTGCCGGTCTATATGGTCAACTTGATAACCCTTGAAATGACCAGCCACTATGTCCACCTCTCGTCGATATGCAACCATGAGTGGGTCCTTAGAATCCCAAGTGCCAGATACCTATTGAGCCACCAGATCCGAGTCACCGAAGCACTTAAACCGGCTTAAGTTCATCTCCTTAGCCATCCGAAGACCATGGAGTAAGGCCTCGTACTCAGCTGCATTGTTAGTACAAGGGAACATTAAGCGGAGAACATAACAAAACTTGTCACCTCATGGGGAAGTTAATATGACCCCAGCCCCCGAACCTTCCAACTGTCTGGACCCATCAAGGTGAATAGTCCAATACGTGTTATCTGGCTTTTCCTCTGGTGCCTACAATTCTGTCCAATCATTGATGAAGTCCACGAGTGCTTGGGATTTGATCGCTGTGCGAGGTGTGTATTTGAGCCCGTGAGGTCCAAGCTCAATAGCCCACTTGGCAATCCGGCCAGTTGCTTCTCTGTTTTGAATGATATCTCCCAGAGGGGCTGAACTGACCACTGTGATAGGATGACCCTAAAAATAATGTTTGAGCTTCCGGCTTGCCATAAACACCCCATACACCAGCTTCTGCCAATGTGGATATCTCTACTTTGATTCGATAAGTACCTCACTAATATAATAAACCGGCCGTTGAACCGGATATTCCTTTCCATCCTCCTTGCGCTCCACAACAATAGCCACACTAACAGCCCTGGCATTAGCAGCCACATACAATAGTAAAGGCTCTTTGTCTATTGGAGCTGCAAGCACACGCGGTTCAGCTAACTGCCTTTTCAGATCCTCAAACGCTTTATCAGCCGCATCGCTCCAGACAAGGTCATCCGTTTTCTTTAGCATATGATATAAAGGAATAGCTTTCTCCCCAAGACGACTGATAAACTGGCTCAACGCTGCAATCCGACCGGCTAAACATTGAACGTCATTGATACATGCCGGTTTAGCCAAGGATGTGATTGCTGAATTTTTTTTCCGGATTGGCCTCAATGCCCCTATTTGACACCAAAAAACCCAAGAGCTTGCCTGGCGGAACACCAAAGACACACTTGTCCGGGTTAAGCATCATCTTGTAAACCCGGAGGTTATCAAAGGTTTCTCTCAAGTCATCTATCAATGTTTCCTCCTTCCTGGACTTTACCACAATATCATCCACATATGCGTGAACATTGCGCCCAATCTGCTTATGAAGACAATTCTGAACACAGCATTGATAAGTCGCCTGGGCACTCTTGAGCCCGAAAGGCATGGAGACATAGAAGAAGGCTCCAAAGGGAGTTATAAAAGTGGTCTTCTCCTTGTACTTAACTACCATTTTGATCTGATGATAACCAGAATAAGCATCCAGAAAACACAAACGGTCACAACCCGTCGTAGCATCAATAATCTGATCAATACGAGGGAGGGCAAAGGGATCTACTGGGCAAGCCTTGTTCAAATATGTATAGTCCACACACATACGCCAAGTACCGTTTTTTAAGAACTAGCACCGGATTAGCCAACCACTCAGGGTGAAAAACCTCCACGATAAACCCTGCGGCCAACAGCCGAGCTACCTCCTCACTGATAGCCTTGCGCCTTTCTTCGTTGAAGCGGCGGAAACTGTCTGACCGGTTTAAACTTAGGATCTATGTTAAGTGTGTGCTCATCGAGTTCCCTCGGTACACCTGGCATGTCAGAAGGCTTCCATGCAAAAATGTCCCGGTTCTCACGGATGAACTCGATGAGCGCACTTTCCTATTTGGGATCCAAGTTAGCGCTGATGCTGAACTGCTTGGATGAATCGCCAGGAACAAAATCAACCATCTTAGTGTCTGTGGCCGATTTAAACTTCAACGCCGAATCATGTTTTGTAGTTGGCTTTTTCAAGGAAGTCATGTCTGCCGGATCAACTTTGTCCTTAAAAAACTTTAGCTCTTCCGTGGCACAAACTGACTCAGCGTAAGCCGCATCGCCTTCCTCACATTCCAAAGCAATCTTCCTGCTCCCATGTATTGCGATGGTCCCCTTATGACCTGGCATCTTAAGTTGCAGGTAAACATAACATGGTCGTGCCATGAACTTGGCATAAGCCGGTCGCCCAAATAGGGCGTGATACGGACTCTTGATTTTCACCACCTCAAAAGTCAATGTTTCCGACCTTGAATCATGATCATCTCCAAAGGCCACCTCTAGAGCTATCTTGCCCACTAGATATGCAGACTTACTGGGCACCACACCATGAAAAACGGTGTTCGACGATTTAAGATTCTTATCCGTCAACCCCATACGGCGGAAGGTATCATAGTAGAGAATATTGATACTGCTTCCCCCATCCATGAGCACCTTGGTGAACTTATACCCCCCAACCTGGGGTGCCACCACTAAGGCCAGATGACCTGGATTATCAACCCGGGGATGGTGATCCTCTCTACTCCATAAAATGGGCTGCTCAGACCAGCTCAGATACTGAGGCACTGCTGGTTCAACAGAGTTCACAGCCCTCTTGTGAAGCTTTTGATCACGCTTGCACAAGCTAGTGGTGAAAACATGATACTGCTCACTATTCAACTGCTTCGGATTGCTCTGATAACCCGACTGCTGCTGCTGCTGATTCCCCTGATGGTTATAACCTCCCTGGTTGCCCTGGTTCCCTTGATTGTTATGTCCGGTTTGATTGCCTTGAAATCCTGAACCGGAGCTATGGCCTCCATAACCCGGCCCATGAAAACCACCTCCTGAACTGCCGGGCGGGCCATTGTCGTATTGAAACATATTGGAGTTCTTGAACTCTCGCATGATATAATAGTCCTTCCAAAGATGTGACGCTGGCTTCTCCTTTGATCCATGCTTTGGACAAGGTTGATTTAACAGACGCTCCAGATTGGGGCCTGAACCTCCGCCCCTCTGGGGTTGTTTGCCTTACGACGCTGACCGTTATCCTGAGCATTGGTGTTAGCCACAAAGTCCAAACTATTGTCGGCCTTGCGCTTACCATTATTCCCATAACCTGGCGGGTTATGCTCCTGTCCCTTGGTGTTGCCGTTTTTCTTTCCTTTCCCCGGTTTGTCCTCCTCCGAGTCAGGGTCTTTGGTATTATCTGAATTGACATATTTAACCAAAGCGGCCATAAGCGTTGACATATCATTGCAGTGACGTTTGAGCCTTCCTAACTTCTGTTTGAGCGGAAGAAACCGGCAATTGCCCTCCAACATTAACACTGCGGTATCTGCATTGATGCGGTCCGACGAATGCAGAATAGCTGAGACCCGCTTCACCCAATGGGTTGTAGACTCCCCATCCTCTTGAACACAAGCGACCAGGTCCACAATTGACATAGGCTGCTTACAAGTATCCATAAAATTCTGGATAAACCGGTGCTTTAATTCGGCCCATGATCCGACAGAGTTAGCTGGCAAGCTCTTTAACCAAGTACGAGTTGTCCCCTCCAACATCATGGTGAAGTATTTAGCACACACCGCTTCATCCACATCTAACATCTCCATTGCCATCTCATAACTTTCAACCCATGCCTCTGGTTGCAGATCGGCGGTGTAATTGGGCACTTTACGAGGTCCTTTGAAATCCTTGGGCAGTCGTACATTACACAAAGCAGGAGTAAGACACGGCACCCCTAAAGAACTGAAGATCACACCTGGCTCTATTGAAGCAGTAGGGCGAACCGGAGTAGGTTGACGAGCTGCATGCAAAGCTGCTAACTCAGCCTCTCGACGTGCATGACCGTGGTCCACCACATCCTGCGCATTAGCACCTCCACCTGCCGGGTTGTGCCCCCGCGGCGAGTTACGGTGACGTGCACTACTTGATACAGCCGGTTCATCCTCTCACGACTATGCGAATAAGCCTGCTACTGATTCAAAGCTGTTTGAAGGAGCTCTCTGGCCCGTCGTGTCCCAATCACAACTGGTGACTCGCCATCAGCTGGGAGCGCTGCTAAGCGTGAAGCAGCGTCCACAATGTTGTCTAACGGGTTGGAGTAATGCTTCGGAGGCGTCGGAACATACTGTGGTACAACGTTGTTCTGACGAGGCGGGTCCATCATGCGCGGCTGAACCGACGCTCCTGTTCTCGGCGCCTTGATACGTCCATTTTGCATCATGCTTTTATATCGACATTCATTGCATTATGGACTATTATTTCACTTTATGTCACAATACTTATGGCTATTCTCTCTTATTTTACAAGGTTTACATAAGGAGGGAGAATGCCGGCAGCTGGAATTCTGGCCTGGAAAAGGAGCAAATATTAGAGACCTATTCTGCGCAACTCCAAAAGTCCTGAAACTCCATGAAACATCTTAAAATAAATAAAGAAAAATCCTCACCAAAGATGAAGGCCAGGGGCCCACACCCTGCTCACGAGGGTGGGGGCGCCCCCCCTAGGGCACGCCCCCTACCTCGTGGCCCCCCTAGTGGCTCTCCAACGTCAATCTTCTCCTATAAGAAGTCTTTCGATGAGAAAAAAACAAGGAACTTTTTGGGACGAGAATCCGCTGCCACGAGGCGGAACCTTGGCGGAACCAATCTAGAGCTCCGGCAGAGCTGTTCTGCTGGGGATACTTCCCTCCGGGAGGGGGAAATCATCACCATCGTCATCACCAACGTTCCTCTCATTGGGAGAGGGCAATCTCCATCAACATCTTCACCAGCACCATCTCATCTCCAACCCCTAGTTCATCTCTTGTGTCCAATTCTTGTTTCAAAGTCCGGGATTGGTGCTAGTAGTGTTGATTACTCCTTGTAGTTGATGCTAGTTGGTTTATTTGGTGGAAGATCATATGTTCAGATCCTATATGCATATTATTACCCCTCTGATTATGAACATGAATATGCTTTGTGAGTAATTACGTTTGTTCCTGAGGACAAGGGAGAAGTCTTGCTATTAGTAGTCATGTGAATTTGGTATTCGTTTGATATTTTGATAAGATGTATGTTGTCTAGCCTCTAGTGGTGTTATGTGAACGTTGACTACATAACACTTCACCATTATTTGGGCCTAGAGGAAGGCATTGGGAAGTAATAAGTAGATGATGGGTTGCTAGAGTGACAGAAGCTTAAACCCTAGTTTATGCGTTGCTTCGTAAGGGGCTGATATGGATCCACATGTTTCATGCTATGGTTAGGTTTACCTTAATACTTTTGTTGTAGTTGGGGATGCTTGCAATAGAGGTTAATCATAAGTGGGATGCTTGTTCAAGTAAGAACAGCACCCAAGCACCGGTCCACCCACATATCAAATTATCAAAGTATCAAACACGAATCATATGAACATGATGAAAACTAGCTTGACGATATTCCCATGTGTCCTCGGGAGCACTTTTCCTATTATAAGAGTTTGTTCCGGCTTGTCCTTTGCTACAAAAAGGATTGGGCCACCTTGCTGCACTTTATTTACTTTTGTTACTTGTTGCTTGTTACAATTTATCTTATCACAAAACTATCTGTTACCACTTATTTCAGTACTTGCAGAGAATACCTTGCTGAAAACCGCTTATCATTTCCTTCTGCTCCTCGTTGGGTTCGACACTCTTACTTATCGAAAGGACTACGATAGATCCCCTATACTTGTGGGTCATCAAGACTCTTTTCTAGCGCCATTGCCGGGGAGTGTAGCGCCTTTGGTAGGTGGAATTTGGTAAGGAAAAATTTATATAGTGTGCTGAAATTTACTGTCACTTGTTACTATGGAAAGTAATTCTCTGAGGGGCTTGCTCGGGGTATCTTCACCCCGTCTAGTAGAGCAAAGAGTTGCTCCTCAACCTACTGAACCTATTAAAAATGAAACTCCTTTTGAATTTCCTTCGGGTATGATGGAAAAACTACTAGCTAACCCTTTTACAGG
The DNA here is from genome assembly GCF_002162155.2 of Triticum dicoccoides. NCBI lineage: Eukaryota > Viridiplantae > Streptophyta > Magnoliopsida > Poales > Poaceae > Triticum > Triticum dicoccoides. Next base: position 97,166,511 of record NC_041382.1, on the reverse strand, counting down.
AGATGGAACAAAGCATCCTAATGAGCACTTAATATATGTGGATGAAGTTTGTGGATTATTTAAGCTTGCAGGTATACCCGATGATGTTGCTAAAAAGAAGGTCTTCCCTTTATCTTTGAAGGGAGACACATTGATATGGTATAGGCTATGTGATGATATGAAATCATGGAACTATAAAAGATTGAAATTGGAATTTCATCAAAAGTATTACCCTATGCATCTTGTTCATCGTGATCACAATTATATATATAATTTATGGCCTCGCGAAGGAGAAAGCATCGCTCAAGCTTGGGGGAGGCTTAAATCAATGTTATATTCGTGCCCCAATCATGAGCTCTCGAGAGAAATAATTATGCACAGTTTTTATGCTCGGCTTTCTCATAATAATCAAACCATGCTCGATACTTTTTGTGCTGGCTCTTTTATGATGAAGACTATTGAATTCAGATGGAATTTATTGGATAGAATTAAACGCAACTCTGAAGATTGGGACCTCGACGAAGGTAAGGAGTCAGGTATGACACCTAAGTTTGATTGTGTTAAATCTTTTATGGACACTGATATTTTCCGTAAGTTTAGCACTAAATATGGACTTGACTCTGAGATAGTAGCTTCTTTCTGTGAATCTTTTGCTACTTATGTTGATCTCCCTAAGGAGAAGTGGTTTAAATATCATCCTCCCATAGAAGTAAAAGTAGTTGCACCTATTAAAGTTGAAGAAAAGACTGTCACTTATAATGATCCTATTGTTCCTACTTCTTATGTTGAGAAACCACCTTTCCCTGTTAGAAAAAAGGATCATGCTAAAGCTTCAACTGTTGTTCGTAAAAGCAATATTAGAACTTATACACCTCTTGAGCAAGTTAAAGTAGAACCTAACATTGCTATTGTTAAAGATCTCTTGTCTGATAATATTGATGGGCACGTTATTCAGTTCGATGGTGAAACTGCTAGAATTGCTAAGCCTTGTGATAAAGATAAACATAGACCTGTGGTAGGCGTGCCTGTTATTTCTGTTAAAATAGGAGATCATTGTTATCATGGCTTATGTGATATGGGTGCGAGTGCTAGTGTTATACCGCATACTTTATACAAAGAAATTAAGAATGAAATTGCACCTGTTGAGTTAGAAGGTATTGATGTCACAATTAAACTTGCCAATAGAGATACTATTTCACCAATTGGAATTGTTAGAGATGTTGAAGTCTTGTGTGGGAAAACTAAATATCCTGCTGATTTTCTTGTTCTTACTTATCCGCAAGATAGCTTTTGTCCCATTATATTTGGTAGACCCTTCTTGAACACTGTTAATGCTAGGATAGATTGCAAAAAGAATGTTGTTACTATTGGCTTGGATGATATGGTTCATGAGTTTAATTTCACTAAATTTAGTAAACAACATCATGAGGAAGAATTACCTAGTAAGGATGAAATTATTGGTCTTGCTTCTATTGACGTACCTCCTAGTGATCCTTTAGAACACTATTTGCTAGACCATGAAAATGATATGTTTATGAATGAAAGAAGGGAAATAGATGAAGTATTCTTTAAACAGGGACCTATTCTGCAACACAATTTGCCTGTTGAAATTTTAAGGGATCCTCCTTCACCCAAGGGTGATCCCGTGTTTGAGCTTAAACCATTACCTGATAATCTTAAATATGCTTATCTTGATGAAAAGAAGATATATCCTGTTATTATTAGTGCTAACCTTTCAGAGCATGAAGAAGAAAGATTATTGAAAACTCTGAAGAAGCATCGTGCTGCTATTGGATATACTCTTGATGATCTTAAGGGCATTAGTCCCACTCTATGTCAACATAAAATAAATTTGGAAGCAGATGCCAAACCAGTTCATGATCCTCAACGATGTCTGAATCCTAAAATGAAAGAAGTGGTAAGAAAAGAAATACTCAAGCTTCTGGAGGAAGGTATAATCTATCCCGTTGCTGATAGTCAGTGGGTAAGTCCAGTCCATTGTGTCCCTAAGAAGGGAGGTATTACTGTTGTTCCTAATGACAAAGATGAATTGATTCCACAAAGAATAATCACAGGTTATAGGATGGTAATTGATTTCCGCAAATTAAATAAAGCTACTAAGAAAGATCATTACCCCTTACCTTTTATTGATCAAATGCTAGAAAGATTATGCAAACATACACACTACTGCTTTCCAGATGGTTGTTCTGGTTTCTCTCAAATACCTGTGTCGGCTAGAGATCAATCAAAGACTACTTTTACATGCCCTTTTGGCGTATGCCTTTTGGTTTATGTAATGCACCTGCTACCTTTCAAAGATGCATGATGGCTATATTCTCTGACTTTTGTGAAAAGATTTGTGAGGTTTTCATGGATGACTTTTCCGTCTATGGTTCCTCTTTTGATGATTGTTTGAGCAATCTTGATCGAGTTTTGCAGAGATGTGAAGAAACTAATCTTGTCTTGAATTGGGAAAAGTGCCACTTTATGGTTAATGAAGGTATTGTCTTGGGGCATAAAGTTTCTGAAAGAGGTATTGAAGTTGATAAAGCCAAGGTCGATGCTATTGAAAAGATGCCATGTCCCAAGGACATCAAAGGTATAAGAAGTTTCCTTGGTCACGCTGGATTTTATAGGAGGTTCATTAAGGACTTCTCAAAAATTTCTCGGCCTCTGACTAATTTATTGCAAAAAGATATACCATTTGTCTTTGATGATGATTGTGTAGAAGCATTTGAAATACTTAAGAAAGCATTAGTCTCTGCACCTGTTGTTCAGCCACCTGATTGGAATTTACCCTTTGAAATTATGTCTGATGCTAGTGATTATGTTGTAGGTGCTGTTCTAGGGCAAAGAGTTGATAAGAAATTAAATGTTATTCATTATTCTAGTAAGACCCTAGAGAATGCTCAAAGAAATTATGCTACTACTGAAAAAGAGCTTTTAGCAGTTGTATTTGCTTGTGATAAGTTCAGACCTTATATTGTTGATTCTAAAGTAACTATTCACACTGATCATGCTGCTATTAAATACCTTATGGAAAAGAAAGATGTTAAACATAGACTTATTAGATGGGTTCTCTTGCTACAAGAATTTGATTTGCATATTGTTGATAGGAAAGGAGCTGGGAACCCCGTTGCAGACAACTTGTCTTGGTTAGAAAATATTCTTGATGACCCACTACCTATTGATGATAGCTTTCCTGATGAACAATTAAATGTTATAAGTACTTCTCATAGTACTCCTTGGTATGATGATTATGCTAATTATATTGTTGCTAAATTTATACCACCTAGCTTCACATACCAACAAAATAAAAAGTTTTTCTATGATTTGAGACATTACTTTTGGGATGACCCACATCTTTATAAAGAAGGAGTAGATGGTGTTATTAGACATTGTGTACCTGAGCATGAATAGGAACAGATCCTACGCAAGTGTCACTCCGAAGCTTATGGAGGACACCACGCTAGAGACAGAACTGCACATAAGGTATTGCAATCTGGTTTTTATTGGCCTACTCTCTTCAAGGATGCCTGTAAGTTTGTCTTGTCTTGTGATGAATGTCAAAGAATTGGTAATATTAGTAGACGTCAAGAAATGCCTATGAATTATTCTCTTGTTATTGAACTGTTTGATGTTTGGGGCTTTGATTATATGGGACCTTTTCCTGCCTCTAATGGATACACACATATTCTAGTTGCTGTTGATTATGTTACTAAGTGGGTAGAAGCTATTCCAACTAGTAGTGCTGATCACAACACTTCAATTAAAATGCTTAAAGAAGTTATTTTCCCGAGGTTTGGAGTCCCTAGATACTTAATGACTGATGGTGGTTCACACTTTATTCATGGTGCTTTCCGTAAAATGCTTGCCAAATATGATGTTAATCATAGAATTGCATATCCTTATCACTCTTAGTCTAGTGGTCAAGTAGAGTTGAGCAATAGAGAGCTCAAATTAATTTTACAAAACACTGTTAATAGGTCTAGAAAGAATTGGTCCAAGAAACTTGATGATGCATTATGGGCTTATAGAACTGCATACAAAAATCCTATGGGTATGTCTCTGTATAAAATGGTTTATGGAAAAGCATGTCACTTACCTCTCGAACTAGAACATAAGGCATATTGGGCTATTAAAGAGCTCAACTATGATTTTAAACTTGCCGATGAGAAGAGGTTATTTGATATTAGCTCACTTGATGAATGGAGAACCCAAGCTTATGAAAATGCCAAGTTGTTTAAAGAAAAAGTTAAAAGATGCCATGACAAAAGGATACAAAAGCGTGAGTTTAATGTAGGTGATTATGTATTGCTATACAACTCTCGTTTAAGATTTTTTGCAGGAGAACTTCTCTCTAAATGGGAAGGCCCCTACGTTATCGAGGAGGTCTATTGTTCTGGTGCCATAAAAACCAACAACTTTGAAGGCACAAATCCGAAGGTGGTAAACGGTCAAAGAGTCAAACATTATATCTCAGGTAATCCCATAAATGTTGAAACCAATATTATTGAAACCGTAACCCCAGAGGAATACATAAGGGACACCTTCCGGAACGTTTCAGACTCCGAAAAGGAATAGGTATGTGGTACGGTAAGTAAAGTGACTCCAAAACAATTTTTAAGGCAATATTTCTCCGTTTTGGAATATTTAGAAAAATAGAAAAATAAGTAGCAGTCCGGGAAGGACACGAGGGCCCCACGAGGGTGGTGGGCGCGCCCTACCCCCTGGGTGCGCCCCCTACCTCGTGTGCCTTCCGGACTCCGTTTTCTTGCACGATATGTATTTTGGTTGGTAAAAATTCATTATATAACCTCCCGAAGGTTTTGACTCCCGTATCACGCAAACCTCCTTTGTTCTTGTTTCGAGCTGTTTTTCTGACAGATCTAGGTTATCATGACGGCCCCAAGCGCCTCCAAGGACAAGTTCTTCGAGAAGGTCATCAATCCTTACCTCGCGGAGGTGCTGCGACACCCTCAAACCATTGAGTTGCGTGATGGGTTGCTGCACATCCGCGATGAAGAGGGACCAAAGGGGACCGGAAGCATGGAGACGAGGCTCGAAGCAGTGGAGCAACAAGTTTTCAAGTGCCAAGGGATGGTAGAACGTGGACTCAACTCTAACCACATGATGATCGCGGAGATCACTAGCAACCACAAGTTGGATGCTGACAACATCGGGGAGACTATCTTCAAGCTTCATGAGAAGATCGAGCACCTCCAAGCCCAAATCTATGACCTGCAAAACCAAAACTGTGAGTATGAATATAGATTCAAAAGGATGAGTTTGGCTGTAGATTTGAGGATCCCGGAGACTCGATCATCTTTCTATGATGGAGAACCTATGCCTTGGAAGATGGACGCAAGGCCCGCATCATCTACAACACCTCCACCTTCTTCACTGACAAAGGAGATATAATCACATGGGTATGGGCACTCCCCTTGGCAACTGCCAAGCTTGGGGGAGGTGCCTCGGTATCGTATCACAATCACAACTCCTATCTTTACCGTTTTTTATTAGTTCGATCCTATTAGTAGTATCTTGATCTAGTAGAATAAATTTTATGGCATGATCTAGTTTTGAGTTTTGCTTTATGATCTTGTAATCGAATCCGTGAGCTATATATAATAAAGATTAGTGTTGAGTCAAGAGATTGGGGGAGGTGCCTCGGTATAGAAAGAGTATGTTGATTAAAAGTTGTTGGGAGTTGGCAGACATAGCTTTGGTGATTGTTGCAATTAATAGGAAGTAATAAGGAAAGAGAGGTTTCACATATAGATATATTGTCATTGACATCTTTTATGATTGGGAGCACTCATTAAAATATGACATGCTAAAGAGTTGATGTTGGACAAGGAAGACAACATAATGAGTTATGTCTTTCTTATATCTGAGATAAATTATGTTGTCATGGATCCTCTAACTTGTTGAGCTTGCCTTTCCCCCTCATGCTAGCCAAATTCTTAGCACCAAGTAGAAATACTACTTGTGCTTCCAAATACCCTTAAACCAGTTTTGCCATGAGAGTCCACCCTATCTACCTATGGATTGAGTAAGATCCTTCAAGTAAGTTGTCATCGGTGCAAAGCAATAGAAGTTGCTCTAAATATGTATGATTAATTGGTGTGGGAGAAATAAGCTTTATACTATCTTGTGATGTGGAAGTAATAAAAGCGACGGACTGCATAATAAAGGTTCATATCACAAGGGGCAATATAAAGTGACGTTCTTTCGCATTGAGATTTTATGCATCCAACCATAAAAGCGCATGGCAACCTCTGCTTCCCTCTGCGAAGGGCCTATCCTTTATTATTATCTTCTACCTTATGTAAGAGTCATGGTGATCTTCACCTTTTCTTTTTCATCTTATCCTTTGGCAAGCTCAGCATGTTGGAAAGAACATGATATATATATATATCTAATTGGATGTCGGGGGGCATGAACCATTATTGTTGACATTACCCTTGAGGTAAAAGGTTGTGGGGTAAAACTATAAGCCCCTATCTTTCTCTGTGTCCGATTAAAACTTCATAACCACAATTATTGCGTGAGTGTTAGCAATTATGAAGGACTAAATGATAGTTGAGTATGTGGACTTGCTTTTTAGCTCTGACATAGACTCTTTCCGATGTTATGATAAATTGCAATTGCTTCAATGACTGAGATTATAGTTTGTCGGAGCCCAATAAGGTTTATGATTTATACTTTTGCATTGTGAATAGATCATCATTTGAACATAAGTAATCATATGACAAAATCTATATATGTTGCTGTTATGAGAATAATCATGATGCCTTCATGTCCGTATTTTGCTTTTATCAACGCCTCTACCTCTAAACATGAGGACATATTTATTGTTATCGGTTTTTCACTTGAGGACAAGCGAGGTCAAAGCTTGGGGGAGTTGATACGTCCATTTTGCATCATGCTTTTATATCGGTATTTATTGCATTATGGACTGTTATTTCACTTTATGTCACAATACTTATGGCTATTCTCTCTTATTTTACAAGGTTTACATAAGGAGGGAGAATGCGGGCAGCTGGAATTCTAGGCTGGAAAAGGAGCAAATATTAGAGACCTATTCTGCGCAAATCCAAAAGTCCTGAAACTCCACGAAACATCTTAAAATAAATAAATAAAAATCCTCGCCAAAGATGAAGGCCGGGGGCCCACACCCTGCTCACGAGGGTGGGGGCGCCCCCCCTAGGGCGCGCCCCTACCTCGTGGGCCCCCTAGTGGCTCTCCGACGTCAATCTTCTCCTATAAGAAGTCTTTCGATGAGAAAAAAACAAGAAGGAACTTTTCGGGACGAGACTCCACCGCCACGAGGCGGAACCTTGGCGGAACCAATCTAGAGCTCCGGCAGAGCTGTTCTGCCGGGGATACTTCCCTCCGGGAGGGGGAAATCATCACCATCGTCATCACCAACGCTCCTCTCATCGGGAGAGGGCAATCTCCATCAACATCTTCACCAGCACCATCTCATCTCCAATCCCTAGTTCATCTCTTGTATCCAATTCTTGTCTCAAAGTCCAGGATTGGTGCTAGTAGGTTGCTAGTAGTGTTGATTACTCCTTGTAGTTGATGGTAGTTGGTTTATTTGGTGGAAGATCATATGTTCAGATCCTATATGCATATTATTACCCCTCTGATTATGAACATGAATATGCTTTGTGAGTAATTACGTTTGTTCCTGAGGACAAGGGAGAAGTCTTGCTATTAGTAGTCATGTGAATTTGGTATTCGTTTGATATTTTGATAAGATGTATGTTGTCTAGCCTCTAGTGGTGTTACGTGAACATCGACTACATAACACTTCACCATTATTTGGGCCTAGAGGAAGGCATTGGGAAGTAATAAGTAGATGATGGGTTGCTAGAGTGACAGAAGCTTAAACCCTAGTTTATGCGTTGCTTCGTAAGGGGCTGATTTGGATCCACATGTTTCATGCTATGGTTAGGTTTACCTTAATACTTTTGTTGTAGTTGCGGATGCTTGCAATAGAGGTTAATCATAAGTGGGATGCTTGTTCAAGTAAGAACAGCACCCAAGCACCGGTCCACCCACATATCAAATTATCAAAGTATCGAACGCGAATCATATGAACGTGATGAAAACTAGCTTGACGATATTCCCATGTGTCCTCGGGAGCGCTTTTCCTATTATAAGAGTTTGTTCCGGCTTGTCCTTTGCTACAAAAAGGATTGGGCCACCTTGCTGCACTTTATTTACTTTTGTTACTTGTTGCTCGTTACAATTTATCTTATCACAAAACTATCTGTTACCACTTATTTCGGTACTTGCATAGAATACCTTGCTGAAAACCGCTTAGCATTTCCTTCTGCTCCTCGTTGGGTTCGACACTCTTACTTCTCGAAAGGACTACGATAGATCCCCTATACTTGTGGGTCATCACGCCTCCGTACGGTTCACCACTGGCTGGTTACTAGTCCCTGCTCCTAGCGCGTTGAAGAGATTTCTTGGCTCATAACCCGGCGGGAGGTGCGATCGGTACCTTCTTCTCATGACCTCCTTTGAGGCATTCTGGTCCAGCCTAAGCCGGTAGGCGTGAGCTTCCAACTCGGCCCGTTCCGTAGCCATCCTGGCGTTCTCTGCTGCCAGGTCCGCTTTAGCCTGAGTTATCTGATCTTTTCACCTTTGCAATCTCCGCATTATGCTAATCTCAGGCTGCTGCGTCCACCTCCGCAGCCATCAATGTTGCCAGAGCGTCGAACAAATCAGACAAAACTTGAGCGGGAGGCGGCGCTGAGCCCCCTGCTCCCGCTGGCGTCACTGTTTCTGAACCAGAAAACATTGCCGCGGCGGTGGATGAATGATGCGCTGGTTGTGTACCGGCCATGAAGATAGCGACCCGGTTTGGCAGATCGAGGGGGTCCGAAATACTGTTGCCATTGGAACCTCCGCTAATCCGTCCGTCCTGCAACTGATACAGTGATTCAGTCTCGCCGGTTGAAGACTCGTCATCAGAACAGACAACGGTTTCTTCATCAAACGTCGGTGCATCCTCATATTCCGCCCCATGGATGACGCCTACGAAGACATGCCTTGCTGCGGGCTGAAACAGGGAAGGGCTTGCATGCTGATCCGTCTCGATGATGTCGGTGCAGGTGTTCGGCTCAGGGCCCGGTTCGCCGATCTTATCGATGAAGACGTGGATCCCACCAAAGGGGACCCGGTACCCGTATTTGATTGAACCAGCCTCGGGACCCCATCCTGCGTCGTCGATGTAGAGCTTGCCGCGACAACTCTTCATCATCTGGCCCACGGCGTATCTCTTGAGTCCATCAAAGTTGCCCTTCAAGAACTCTAAACCATCATGCGATAGCCCCACGGTGGGTGCCAACTGTCGTGGGTTTGTCACGGCAGATGTCCTTGTGAAAGGACTTAGTCGTGGAGCCATCGCTACGGGTTAGCTTAAAGGGGTTAAACCGGACAAGGGACACGAGGGATTTTATACTAGTTCGACCCCTTCGGTGAAGGTAAAAGCCTACGTCTAGTTGTGATTGGTATTGCTAGGGTTTCGATGACCAGGGAGCGAATCCGCTTTGCCTGGCTCTCGAGTTGTTATCTGTTGTCCCTCAACCGCGGTCAGGTCGTCCCTTTATATACATAGGTTGACGCCCGCCGGTTTACAGAGTCCCGAGGCTGGATCATAACACATGTCCAGCTCGGTCTCTATCCTTCTAACTTACAATACAAGTTACATGATAGAGTCGGTTTACATCTACAGGCTTTAACCCGCCTTTGGGCCTTGGGCCTTCGTAAAGCGCCACCATATTCACGTCTTCATGGGCTTCTATCTTCATGGAGCTAACTCGGCCACTCCTAGCTGGTTTACCTCCAGTAATCATATCCCCAACAAAGGGTCTACCAAATATAATGGGACAAAAGTCATCTTGTGGGGAAGCAAGAATAAGAAAATCAGTAGGATATTTAATTTTCCCACACAAGACTTCAACATCTCTAACAATCCGAAGTGGTGAAATAGTATCTCTATTGGCAAGCTTAATAGTAACATCAATATCTTCTATCTCAGCAGGTGCAATATCATGCATAATTTCTTTATATAAAGTATAAGGTATTGCACTAACACTAACACCCATATCACATAAGCCATGATAACAGTGATCTCCTATTTTAACAGAAACAGCAGGCATGCCAACAATAGGTCTATGTTTATTTTTAGTATCGGGTCTAGCAATTCTAGCACCTTCATCACATAAGTAAATAACATGCACATCAATATTATCAACCAAGAGATCCTTAACCATAGAAATATTAGTTCAACTTTAATTTGCTCAGAGGGTGTAGGTGTTCTAGCATTACTCTTATGAACCACAGTTAAAACTTGAGCATGATCCTTTATTCTAACAGGGAAAGGTGGTCTCTCAATATAAGCGGTAGGAAGAATAGGATCAACATTATAAGTGATAGTATTTTCTTCAACTTTAATAGGTTCAACTACTTTTACTTTAATGGGAGGATGATTTTTAAATCACTTCTCCTTAGGGATATCAACATGAGTAGCAAATGATTCACAGAAAGAAGCTACTATCTTGTAGTCAAGTCCATATTTAGTGCTAAAGTCACGAAAAGCATCACTATCCATAAAAGATTTAACACAATCAAACTTAGGTGTTATACCTGACTCCTTACCTTCTCGAGTTCCCAATCTTCAGAGTTGCGTTTAATTCTTTCTAATAAATCCCATCTGAATTCAATAGTCTTCATCATAAACGATCCAGTACAAGAAGTATCGAGCATGGAGCGATTATTGAGAGAAAGCCGAGCATAATTTTTTTGAATAATAATTTCTCTTGAGAGCTCATGATTGGGGCATGAATATAACATTTATTAAGCCTCCCCCAAGCTTGAGAGATACTTTCTCCTTCACGAGGCCAAAAATTGTATATATAATTACGATCATGATGAACCAGATGCATAGGATAAAACTTCTGATGAAATTCCAATTTCAATCGGTTGTAGTTCCATGATCCAATATCATCACATAGCCTAAACCATGTCAATGCCTTTCCCTTCAAAGATAAAGGGAAGACCTTCTTCTTGATAACATCCTCAGGCATACCTGCAAGCTTAAATAATCCACAAACTTCATCCACATAGATTAGGTGCATATCGGGATGTAATGTTCCATCTCCTGTAAAAGGATTAGCTAGCGGTTTCTCTATCATACCCGAAGAAATTTCAAAGTAAACATTTTCAGTAGGATCAGTAGGTTGAGGAGCAACTCTTTGCTCTATTGGTCGGGGTGAAGATACCCCGAACAAGCCCCTCAAAGGATTATTTTCCATAGTAACAAGTGATAGTAAATTTTAGTACACTATATAAATTTTTCCTTACCAAATTCCACCTACCAAAGGCGCTTCACTCCCCGACAACGGCGCCAGCAAAGAGTCATGATGACCCGCAAGTATAGGGGATCTATCGTAGTCCTTTCGATAAGTAAGAGTGTCGAACCCAACGAGGAGCAGAAGGAAATAAAAAGCAGTTTTCAATAAGGTATTCTCTGCAAGCACTGAAATTATCGGTAACAGAAAGTTTTGTGATAAGGTAATTCCTAACGGGTAACAAGTAACAAAAGTAAACAAGGTGCAGCAAGGTGGCCCAATCCTTTTTATAGCAAAGGACAAGGCTGGACAAACTCTTATATGAAGGAAAGCGCTCCCGAGGACACATGGGAATTATCATCAAGCTTGTTTTCATCATGCTCATATGATTCATGTTCATTACTTTGATAATTTGATATATGGGTGGACCGGTGCTTGTGTACTGCCCTTCCTTGGACAAGCATCCCACTTATGATTAACCCCCCTCGCAAGCATCCGCAACTAAGAAAGAAGAATTAAGGTAAACCTAACTATAGCATGAAACATATGGATCCAAATCAGCCCCTTACGAAGCAACGCATAAACTAGGGTTTAAGCTTCTTTCACTCTAGCAACCCATCATCTACTTATTACTTCCCAATGCCTTCCCCTAGGCCCAAACAATGGTGAACTGTCATGTAGTCGACGTTCACATAACACCACTAGAGGAAAGACAACATACATCTCATCAAAATATCGAATGAGTACCAAATTCACATGACTACTTATAACAAGACTTCTCCCATGTCCTCGGGAACAAACGTAACTACTCACAAATCATATTCACGTTCATAATCAGAGGGGCATTAATGTGCATAAAGGATCTGAACATATAATCTTCCACCGAATAAACCAACTAGCATCAACTACAAGGAGTAATCAACAACACTAGCAACCCACATGTACCAATCTGAGGTTTTGTGACAAAGATCGGATACAAGAGATGAACTAGGGTTCGAGAGGAGATGGTGTTGGTGAAGATGTTGATGGAGATTGAGCCCCTCCCTATGAGAGGATCGATGGTGATGACGATGGTGACGATTTCCCCCTCCCGGAGGGATGTTTCCCCGGCAGAACAGCTCCGCCGGAGCCCTAGATTGGTTCCTCCAAGGTTCCGCCTCGAGACGGCGACGCTTCGTCCCGAAAGCTTCCTTTTGATTTTTTCCAGGTCAAAAGCCACCTTATACCAGAAGACGGGCATCGGGGGGCTTCCAGGTGGCCCACGAGGCAGGGGGGCGCATCCATGGAGGTAGGGCGCGTCCTCCACCCTCGATGACAGTGGGTGGCCCACCTTTGGTGCTTTCTTCGCCCAATATTTTTAATATATTCCAAAACTGACTTTTGTGGAGTTTCAGGACATTTGGAGTTGTGCGGAATAGGTCTCTAATATTTGCTGCTTCTCCAGCCCAGAATTCCAGCTGCCGGCATTCTCCCTCTTCATGTAAACCTTGTAAAATAAGAGAGAAAAGTCATAAGTATTGTGACATAATGTGTAATAACAGCCCATAATGCAATAAATATCGATATAAAAGCTTTGATGCAAAATGGGCGTATCACCTATGCTTCGGCTATAGGTTCTATCATGTATGCAATGCTATGTACCAGACCTGATGTGTGCCTTGTTATTAGTTTAGCAGGGAGGTACCAAAGTAATTCAGGAGTGGATCACTGGACAACGGTCAAGAACATCCTGAAATACCTGAAAAGGACTAAGTATATGTTTCTCGTTTATGGAGGTTACAAAGAGCTCGTCGTAAATGGTTATGTCGATGCAAGTTTTGACACTAATCCGGATGACTCTAAGTCATAGAGCGGATATGTATTTTTATTAAATGGAGGAGCTATAAGTTGCTGCAGTTCCAAGAAGAGCGTCGTGGCGGGATCTACGTGCAAAGCGGAGTACATAGCTGCTTTAGAAGCAGCAAATGAAGGAGTCTGGATGAAGGAGTTCATATACGATCTAGGTGTCATAACTAGTGCATCGGGTCCAATAAAAATCTTTTGTGACAATACTGGTGCAATTGCCTTGGCAAAGGAATCCAGATTTCACAAGAGAACCAAGCACGTCAAGAGACGCTTCAATTCCATCCGCGATCAAGTCGAGGAAGGAGACATAGAGATTTGCAAGATACATACAAATCTGAATGTTGCAGACCCGTTGACTAAGCCTCTTTCACGAGCAAAACATGATCAACACCAAGACTCCATGGGTGTTAGAATCATTACAATGTAATCTAGATTATTGACTCTAGTGCAAGTGGGAGACTGAAGGAAATATGCCCTAGAGGCAATAATAAAGTTGTTATTTATATTTCCTTATATCATGATAAATGTTTATTATTCATGCTAGAATTGTATTAACCGGAAACTTAGTACATGTGTGAATACATAGACAAACAGAGTGTGACTAGTATGCCTCTACTTGACTAGCTCGTTAATCAAAGATGGCTAAGTTTCCTAACCATAGACATGAGTTGTCATTTGATAAACGGGATCACATCATTAGAGAATGATGTGATTGACATGACCCATCCATTAGCTTAGCACTATGATCGTTTAGTTTATTGCTATTGCTTTCTTCATAACTTATACATGTTCCTATGACTATGAGATTATGTAACTCCCAAATACCGGAGGAACACTTTGTGTGCTATCAAACATCACAATGTAACTGGGTGATTATAAAGATGCTCTACAGGTGTCTTCTATGGTGTTCGTTGAGTTGGCATAGATCGAGATTAGGATTTGTCACTCCAATTGTCGGAGAGGTATCTCTGGGCCATCTCGGTAATGCACATCACTATAAGCCTTGCAAGCAATGTGACTAAATGAGTTAGTTGCGGGATGTTGCATTACGAAACGAGTAACGAGACTTGTCGGTAACAAGATTGAACTAGGTATGATGATACCGACGATCGAATCTTGGGCAAGTAACATACCAATGACAAAGGGAACAACGCATGTTGTTATGCGATTTGACCGATAAATATCTTCGTAGAATATGTAGGAACCAATATGAGCATCCAGGTTCCGCTATTGGTTATTGACCGGAGATGAGTCTCGGTCATGTCTACATAGTTCTCGAACCCGTAGGGTCCGCACGCTTAAAGTTCGATAACAATATGTATTATGAGTTATGTGATTTGATGTACCGAAGGTTGTTGGGAGTCCCGGATGTGATCATAGACATGACGAGGAGTCTCGAAATGGTCGAGACATAAAGATTGATATATTGGAAGGTTATGTTTGGACACCGGGAAGGTTTCTGATAGGTTTGGGCATCTTTTTGGAGTACCGGGGGGTTACCAGAACCCCCCAGGGGGCTAATGGGCCTTCATGGGCTTTAGTGGAAGAGAGGAGGAGGTGGCTAAGAGGAGGGGTGCGCCTGATGTCTACTACACAACCTTCTTCTTGTAGACGTTGTTGGGCCTCCAAGTGCAGAGGTTTGTAGGACAGTAGCAAATTTCCCTCAAGTGGATGACCTATGGTTTATCAATCCGTAGGAGGCGTAGGATGAAGATGGTCTCTCTCAAGCAACCCTGCAACCAAATAACAAAGAGTCTCTTGTGTCCCCAACACACCCAATACAATGGTAAATTGTATAGGTGCACTAGTTCGGCGAGGAGATGGTGATACAAGTGGTATATGGATAGTAGACATGGGTATTTGTAATCTGAAATTATAAAAACAACAAGGTAACTAATGATAAAAGTGAGCGTAAACGGTATTGCAATGCGTTGAAACAAGGCCTAGGGTTCATACTTTCACTAGTGCAAGTCCTCTCAACAATAATAACATAATTGTATCACATAACTATCCCTCAACATGCAACAAAGAGTCACTCCAAAGTCACTAATAGCGGAGAACGAACGAAGAGATTATGGTAGGGTACGAAACCACCTCAAAGTTATTCTTTCCAATCAATCCGGTGGGCTATTCCTATAAGTGTCACAAACAGCCCTAGAGTTCGTACTAGAATAACAACTTAAGACACGAATCAACCAAAACCCTAATGTCACCTAGATACTCCAATGTCACCTCAAGTATCCTTGGGTATGATTATATGATATGCATCACACAATCTCGGATTCATCTATTCAAACCAACACAAAGGACCTCAAAGAGTGCCCTAAAGTTCCTACCAGAGAATCACGACGAAAACGTGTGCCAGCTCCTATGCATAGGTTCATGGGCGGAACCCGCAAGTTGATCACCAAAACATACATCAAGTGAATCACGTGGTATCCCATTGTCACCACAGATACGCACGGCAAGACATACAACAAGTGTTCTCAAATCTTTAAAGACTCAATCCGATAAGATTACTTCAAAGGGGACACTCAATTCATTACAAGAGAGTAGAGGGGGAGAAAACACCATAGGATCCAACTATAATAGCAAAGCTCGCGATACATCAAGATCGTATCACCTCAAGAACACGAGACAGAGAGAGATCAAACACATAGCTACTGGTACATACCCTTAGCCCCGAGGGAGAACTACTCCCTCCTCGTCATGGAGAGCACCAGGATGATGAAGATGGCCACCGGAGAGGGATTGCCCCCTCTGGCAGGGTGCCGGAACGGGTCTAGATTGGCTTTCGATGGCTACGGAGGCTTCTGGCAGCGGAACTCCCGATCTATTGTGCTCTCCGGTGTTTTAGGGTATATGGAGATATATAGGCGGAAGAAGTACGTCAGGGGGGCCACGAGGGGCTCACGAGGGTGGAGGGCGCGCCCAGGGGGGGTGGGCGCGCCCCCCTGCCTCGTGACCTCCTCGCAGATCCCCCGACGTGCACTCCAAGTCTTCTGGGCTTCTTTCCTTCCAAAAATGAGTTCCGTGAAGTTTCAGGTCAATTAGACTCCGTTTGATTTTCCTTTTCTTCGAAACCCTAAAACAAGGTAAAAACATAAACTGGCACTGGGCTCTGGGTTAATAGGTTAGTCCCAAAAAATGATATAAAAGTGTATAATAAAGCCCATAAACATTCAAAACAGTAGATAATATAGCATGGAGCAATCAAAAATTATAGATACGTTGGGGACGTATCAGCATCCCCAAGCTTAATTCCTGCTCGTCCTCGAGTAGGTAAATGATAAAAGAAAGAATTTTTGATGTGGAATGCTAGTTGGCATAATTTCAATGTAATTCTTCTTAATTGTGGTATGAATATTCAGATCCATAAGATTTATGACAAAAGTTCATATTGACATAAAAGATGATAATACTTCAAGCATACTAACTAAGCAATTATGTCTTCTCAAAATAACATGGCCAAAGAAAGTTCATCCCTACAAATCATATAGTTTAGTCATGTTTCATTTTCGTCACACAAGAATGCTCTCGTCATGCACGACCCCGATGACAAGCCAAGCAATTGTTTTATACTTTAGTAATCTCAAACCTATAAACTTTCACGCAATATATGAGCGCGAGCCATGGACATAGCACTATGGGTGGAATAGAATATAATGAGGGGGTTATGTGGAGAAGACAAAAAGGGAGAAAGTCTCACATCAACGAGGCTAATCAATGGGCTGTGGAGATGCCCACCGATTGATGTTAATGTAAGGAGTAGGGATTGCCATGCAACGGATGCACTAGATCTATAAATGTATGAAAGCTCAACAAAAGAAACTAAGTGGGTGTGCATCCAACTTGCTTGCTCACGAAGACCTAGGGCACTTGAGGAGGCTCATTGTTGGAATATACAAGCCAAGTTCTATAATGAAAATTCCCAGTAGTATATGAAAGTGATAACTCAAGAGACTCTCTATATGAAGAACATGGTGCTACTTTGAAGCACACGTGTGGAAAAAAGGATAGTAGCATTGCCCCTTTTTATTATTTTTCTATTTTTTTGGGCCTTTTTTATTTGGCCTTTTTTTGGGACAATGCTCTATTGAATGATGATCATCACACTTCTATTTATTTACAACTCAATGATTACAACTCGATACTAGAACAAAGTATGACTCTATATGGATGCCTCCGGCGGTGTACCGGGATATGCAATGAATCAAGAGTGACAAGTATGAAAAATTATGAACGGTGGCTTTGCCACAAATACTATGTCAACTACATGATCATGCTAAGCAATATGACAATGATGAATGTGTCATGATAAACTGGATGGTGGAAAATTGCATGGCAGTATATCTCGGAATGGCTATGGAAATGCCATAATAGGTAGGTATAGTGGCTGTTTTGAGGAAGATATAAGGAGGTTTATGTGTGAAAGAGCGTATCATATCACGGGGTTTGAATGCACCCGCGAAGTTTGCGCCAACTCTCAATGTGAGAAAGGGCAATGCACGGTACCGAAGAGGCTAGCAAAGATGGAAGGGTGAGAGTGTGTATAATCCATGGACTCAACATTAGTCATAAAGAACTCACATACTTATTGCAAAAGTCTACAAGTCATCAAAAACCTCGGCACTACGCGCATGCTCCTAGGGGGATAGATTGGTAGGAAAAAACCATCGCTCGTCCCCGACCGCCACTCATAAGGAGGACAATCAAATAACACCTCATGTTTCAAATTTGTTACACAACATTTACCATACGTGCATGCTACGGGACTTGCAAACTTCAACACAAGCATTTCTCAATTTCACAACTACTCAACTAGCACGACTTTGATATTATTACCTCCATATCTCAAAACAATCATCAAGCCTCAAACTTCTCTTAGTATTCAATACTCTATATGAAAGTTTTTACTAATCTTGTATACCTAGCACATTAGGATTTTAAGCAAATTACCATGCTATTTAAGACTCTCAAAATAATCTAAGTGAAGCATGAGAGTTCATCTATTTCTTCAAAATAAAACTACCACCATGCTCTAAAAGATATAAGTGAAGCACTAGAGCAAATGACAAACTACTCCGAAAGATATAAGTGAAGATCAATGAGTAGTCAAATAATTATGCAACTATGTGAAGACTCTCTAACATTTAATAATTTCAGATCTTGGTATTTTATTCAAACAGCAAGCAAAGCAAAATAAAATTAAATGACGCTCCAAGCAAAACACATATCATGTGGCGAATAAAAATATAGCTCCAAGTAAAGTTACCGATGAATGAAGACGAAAGAGGGGATGCCTTCCGGGGCATCCCCAATCTTAGGCTCTTGGTTTTCCTTGAATATTACCTTGGGGTGCCTTTGGCATCCCCAATCTTAGGCTCTTGCCACTCCTTATTCCATAGTCCATCGAATCCTTACCCAAAACTTGAAAACTTCACAACACAAAACTTAACAGAAAACTCGTAAGCTCCGTTAGTATAAGAAAATAAATCACCACTTCAAGGTACTGTAATGAACTCATTCTTTATTTATATTGGTGTTAAACCTACTGTATTCCAACTTCTCTATGGTTTATAAACTATTTTACTAGCCATAGATTCATCCAAATAAGCAAACAACACATCGAAAATAGAATCTGTCAAAAACAGAACATTCTGTAGTAATCTGGATCAAACGTATACTTATGGAACTCATAAAATTATAAAATAAATTTCTGGACCTGAGTAATTTATATATTAATCATCTGCAAAAATAATTAACTAAATAGAACTCTCCAAATAAAAATGGCAGCAATTCTCGTGAGCGCTAAAGTTTCTGTTTTTTACAGCATGATCAACAATACTTTCCCAAAGTCTTCCCAACGGTTCTACTTGGCACAAACACTAATTAAAACATAAAAACTCAATCATAATAGAGGCTAGATAAATTATTTATTACTAAACAGGAGCAAAAATCAAGGAACTAAAATAAAATTGGGTTGCCTCCCAGCAAGCGCTATCGTTTAATGCCCCTAGCTAGGCATGATGATTTCAATGATGCTCATATAAAGGATAAGAATTGAAACATAAAGAGAGCATCATGAAGAATATTGCTAATACATTTAAATCTAACCCACTTCCTATGCATATGGGTTTTGTGAGCAAACAACTTATGGGAACAATAATCAACTAGCATAGGAAGGCAAAACAAGCATAACTTCAAAACTTTAAGCACATAGAGAGGAAACTTTATATTATTGCAATTCCTACAAGCATATGTTCCTCCCTCATAATAATTTTCGGTAGCATCATGAATGAATTCAATTATATAACCAGCACTTAAAGCATTCTTTTCATGATCTACAAGCATAGAAAATTTATTACTCTCCACATAAGCAAAATTCTTCTCATTCGGAATAGTGGGAGTATCATAAGAAACTCGAATACTATAAATTGTTTCCACATTAAAAGAGTAATGTTCAGAAAAGGGGTAACCATAATCATGACAAGTTTTATAAATATAATCACTACTTTTTATAGCATAAGTATCATCACAATAATCATCATAAGTAGGAGGCATGCTATCATCATTATAAATTTGCATATCAAAACTTGGGAGACTAAAAATATCATCTTCATTAAACGTAGCATCCCCAAGCTTGGGACAAACATTAATTGCAGCAAATATATTCTCAAAAACATCATCTTCATCAAACATAGCATCCCCAAGCTTGGGCCTTTTCATATTATAAGCATAATTACTCTCATCATTAATAGTATGGATAGCGCCAATAGTATAGCAATTATCATATTCTTCCAAGCAAGTGCCAAAAAGATTTTCAAGATCATAAGAAGTATCATTATCTTCCTCAATTATATTTTCATGAGGCACAATAGTAAAAGGAGCAGCATTATTTGGGAGATATATCTTTTTACCTCTCTTCCTTTTTCTTTTCTTCTTCTTCACCACATCATGTGTGGGTTCAATCCTCTTTTTGGAGCTCCTTATTAATGAGATTGGTTGAATAGGAGGCTCCTCCTCGTTACCTGATTCATCATAAGAAATAATAGGAGGATATTGGGAAGTATCTTCCCTTTCATTAGTATTCTCTTCATCTTCTATTTGTTTTCTTTTCTTTATGTAGTTGGCAATATAAGGATTTTCAATGCAATTCACCGCACAATACATATAAATTTTCTCTAGATCAAAATGAAGAACTTTATCAAGGGAAAATTTTGGAATATCCTTAGCTATACGTTTAATTTCTTCATAACCCAAGAGCAAACTAAGTTCATTATGATGTGCAAGAGAAATCAAGTCATCACAATTTTTGGATACGGTACGATCATGAAACAATTTGCATTGGGTACTGAAATGATCATGTTCATTGCAAAGTTCACAAGTATGGCTAAGAAAATTTAAATTTCAGCACATTCATCTAGCCTTTCTTGCAACCATTTAGTTTCTAAATACTTATGCCTCTTGCAGTATCTATCTTCCCTATTTGGTGTGTACTTACAAACCCAATGTACTCCACAAAAATTGACATGTTTGTAGGAGACTTTTCATCATAACTAGTGCAATCATCATTAGTATCATGGATATACAAAGAATTCGTACTAACAACATTGCAATCATGCTCATCATTCAAAAATTTAGTGCCAAACATTTTATAGATTTCTTCTTCTAGCACTTGAGCACAATTATCCTTTCCATCATACTCACGAAAGATATTAAAAAGGTGAAGCGTATGAGACAAACTCAATTCCATTTTTTATAGTTTTCTTTTATAAACTAAACTAGTGATAAAACAAGAAACTAAAAGACTCGATTGCAAGATCTAAAGATATACCTTCAAACACTCACCTCCCCGGCAACAGCGCCAGAAAAGAGCTTGATGTCTACTACACAACCTTCTTCTTGTAGACATTGTTGGGCCTCCAAGTGCAGAGGTTTGTAGGACAGTAGCAAATTTCCCTCAAGTGGATGACCTAAGGTATCAATCCGTAGGAGGCGTAGGATGTAGATGGTCTCTCTCAAGCAACCCTGCAACCAAATAACAAAGAGTCTCTTGTGTCCCCAACACACCCAATACAATGGTAAATTGTATAAGTGCACTAGTTCGACGAAGAGATGGTGATACAAGTGGTATATGGATAGTAGATATGGGTATTTGTAATCTTAAATTATAAAAACAGCAAGGTAACTAATGATAAAAGTGAGCGTAAATGGTATTGCAATGCGTCGAAACAAGGCCTAGGGTTATAACTTTCACTAGTGCAAGTCCTCTCAACAATAATAACATAATTGGATCACATAACTATCCCTCAACATGCAACAAAGAGTCACTCCGAAGTCACTAATAGCGGAGAACGAACGAAGAGATTATGGTAGGGTACGAAACCACCTCAAAGTTATTCTTTCCAATCAATCCGGTGGGCTATTCCTATAAGTGTCACAAACAGCCCTAGAGTTCGTACTAGAATAACACCTTAAGACACAAATCAACCAAAACCCTAATGTCACCTAGATACTCCAATGTCATCTCAAGTATCCATGGGTATGATTATATGATATGCGTCACACAATCTTGGATTCATCTATTCAAACCAACACAAAGGACCTCAAAGAGTGCCCCAAAGTTCCTACCAGAGAATCACGACGAAAACATGTGCCAACCCCTATGCATAGGTTCATGGGTGGAACCCGCAAGTTGATCACCAAAACATACATCAAGTGAATCACGTGGTATCCCATTGTCACCGCAGACACGCACGACAAGACATACATCAAGTGTTCTCAAATCTTTAAAGACTCAATCCGATAAGATTACTTCGAAGGGGAAACTCAATTCATTACAAGAGAGTAGAGGGGGGAGAAAACATCATAGGATCCAACTATAATAGCAAAGCTCGCGATACATCAAGATCATATCACCTCAAGAACACGAGAAAGAGAGAGAGATCAAACACATAGCTACTGGTACATACCCTCAGCCCCGAGGGAGAACTAATCCCTCCTCGTCATGGAGAGCACTGGGATGATGAAGATGGCCACCGGAGAGGGATTGCCCCCTCCGGCAGGGTGTCGAAACGGGTCTAGATTGGCTTTCGGTGGCTACGGAGGCTTCTGGCGGTGGAACTCCCGATCTATTGTGCTCTCCAATGTTTTAGGGTATATGGAGATATATAGGCGGAAGAAGTACGCCAGGGGGGCCACGAGGGGCTCACGAGGGTGGAGG